>NW_003315097.1:0-557592 GCF_000151125.1 Trichophyton benhamiae CBS 112371 | reverse complement strand
TAATTAACTTTTAAGAATTAAATACTACTAACTTAACTCTTTTTTAGAAATATAGTAATATTATATATTATATCTTTAAATATATTATATTAGCTAGATATTATTAAGTCTAGAACTTACTTCAGGCTTGTCCTGGAACCATCTTAAGAAAAACAACATCTTCATACGTTATCTCACAGTCCCGCGCACATCATGCATGCATGCACTTCGTATCAACCAAGCACCAAGCACCAAGCACCAAGCACCAAGCCAACTCGCCTCTCCTAAACTATAGAGTCCTTTATTCGAATGTGACAAAACGCGGGAATCTCTTAGCCTCAGCCTCGTCAACTTGGCTCCCCGCTTTTAAGAACATTGCGGACCTTCTTTGTGGGCGGAGATGGAGGTAAACCAGGTTTCACTATGAGTTATCGTTAGATATCCATTCCATTTAGTTACCATCACTTGCTGCTGGCTGTCCTTCGCAGGGCAACAAGCGGCTTGCATGGGGAATCAAGGGAGGCTGAGACACCGACTATGACAACAATCACAGAAAATCCGAGCCACCTCGACGAATTAGAGGGAAGAGAGGCCGTGGGAAAACCAGCCACCTTCCATGTCCTTCGGTGGCATCAGGGTGAGAGAGCACGAATAAATAACCAGCACACCCGAGCGCCAGCTTAGCCAGCTAACCCAATGGTACAGGTCGGGACTTTGAGTGTTCAAAAGTCCAGAATGTAACGGATCTGCCTCAGCTTGCCGATTGTGACTTGACAGTGATGTGAGTTGAGCGCACAGCTAGCTCCATAGGCGGCCATAAAATGCAACAGACCAGAGAGACCTAACGAAGGCCCTAGTCTCGCCCCCTTCGATAGTCCCAGCGCAATCCCTGATTTCCGAGCGCTGGTAGACCGGTATGAAATTCCAAGCGGGTTTGTGTTGGAGAGACTGCAGGGAGTGACGCACTCCTTCGGCGCGTCGCTAGCCAGAGACGGATCGCAAAGTGAGTAGTACCTAAGTAATGTCACCCTCCAAGGCCTTGACAATATTCGCTCTATGTAGCCTGGCTGCAGCAACTTGGACATCATCTAAACGCTTTAAACCAGCGGTATGGATGCATTTTCTCTGCACGGCGTCTTCCCCAGATGCCGAAAACGCAGAGTGGCTCAAGTCCGCGGCCGTCCTGAAATGGTCAACACCAACAGCCAACCGTCAAACACCCAATAATCAGGACAAACGCCACGCGAATGGTCCTGTTACTCTTATATGTTTTCGGCCGATGGAGGGTATCTGCGAGCGAATCTTCCACCTCGCACAAGAATCCAATTGGGGAGATGTCCTTCAAGACCCGTATCTATTGTTGCTCGATATGGTGTATGAATCATGGTATCTCCGTCTGGACGAGAGTGCCTGGAAGACAAATAATCTTTGCCAAAATATCGAAAAGGTACGCCGGGCACTCCATCAATAGGAGCCGGTAGAAGATAACTAAAAGCTGATGAGCATGAGCGAGCGCCTTTTCACTCCCTGACAGGATGCATTCAAAGGCACCAGAGACCTTGACGCGAGTTTCCCGGGCCCACCAGTCGTCGATATCTATTACGTCCACACGATTGCCAAAAATGCGATCTTTATGCTGGAAGCCGTTGATGCCACGCTTCGGTCACTCGACGCAGCCATCGCACATCACCAAGAGCTATCATATACCATCTCTCCCCCACAAAAGAATAAGAAGGAGGAGAATAGGAAAATTCTCCATCTGGTGAATGGAACATCGGATAAACGCTCCCCAATATGGAGAGCCACGCAAGGCATGCTGTTGCACCGCAGGGAGCTTTTCCAGGCAACCAGATTGCGCACCATTAGTGTTGAAAAGCGGCTGACCAACATTATCAACCTCGTATGCTTTCTTTCCGGTGCCCAGAGGCTCCAATCTGCGAGCGAATTACCGGCTGCTGACTTGTGGTTGATCTCAACAGGCGTTCAACATTGATGCTATGCGAAACAGCCGCATAACCCAACGCGACAGTTATAGCTTGAAAGCGCTTTCACTGGTTGCCACCGTTTTTCTCCCTATTTCGACTGTGGCCACAGTATTTAGCACGCCATTCTTCGAAGCCTCTGGTCCGTCGACATCTCCCCAAGCTAGTGACGTTCAAGGAGGGGGGACTCTGCTTGTTAACAGTAAGTTTTGGCTTCTCTGGGCGGTCTCAATGCCTATTAGTGTAGCCCTCATTTTCGGCTGGTGGTTCTGGGTAAAGGGAGTTGATGCAGGGTCCAGAACGAGGAGGATAAGAGAAAAGGACGTTGAAAAGGGATAGACCATAACTATCAGATAGTTATACCTCCTAGGTAACCAGATTTTGAAGGATGATAGATATAACTAGCCCGATATAATCATGAAGAATGACCATTTCTCTCAAGGTAAACTCTAGTTATAGCTAGTTATATGACCTATAGAGACTTCAGCCTGGTAATTCATTGAAGTTTGCATTCAATATTTGTCCCATGGGAGAAGAAGAGTTGGAGTTTGCCAACTGTTGGCCTGCATATTCCAATCAATAGCTAGTCCATCTTCCAATATTCAAGTAGCATTAGTTACTTTCACCTTCAGAATATATATCAATGTCGCTAACTATTTATTTTGTATATAAATAGTTATATCGAGAAGCAAATTTACCAGGACAAGTCTTTTCTACCCATACCGGAGACCCTCTGGGGACTCGAGGGAGGACAATTGACGCTGCTGTAGGCTAGCTATACCCATGACCAGCTGTCCAGTGCGTGAGGCTGCCTTGCTGTATCGGCCTTAGGATAGCTATATTGCGCGTTATATAGTTAGCCATCGGATAGATACCAGGTGGAGAGGCCTGAAGAAGCCTCAGACAAGCCAATTTCCCTGGCTGCAACCCGTAGCCACTATGGCTGCGACTCCAGAGGGCCCCTGGCTCCATCTCGCTGCGGACTACAGGTAATTAACATACGATCCAGCTGGCCACTTTCTCACAAGGAGCTGGAGCTGGGAGTCGCCTTGCTGCCGTTGGTTGGATTATGGATTATGCGGGATTCAAAGACGAAGTTGAGCATTTAGTTCCAGACCTGTATCATTTTTTGGTGACTGTTATTACAATGACCTCGAGGAGAAGGACGTCTATGTACAAGGGAGCTGCTTTTTTGTTTTTTAGAGAAAAAGAAAAGGACAGGAAACAAACCGTAAGAGAGAAATGATGCCATCCAGGATATAGATAGATATACCGTTTCAAGAATGGAGGGGAGGATATTCAAGCAGGCTAGCTAGCGGAGGTATTAATGCAAAAGAGATCCAAACCAGAGGAAGAATAAAAAGAGACGAGAAGGAAATAAGAAAAGAAAGCAGGAAATAATGGAAAAGAGAGTAGAGAAAGAAAGACAAGAGAGAACGTAGAGAGAAGTATCAGAGAGAGAAAGAAAGAGAAAAGAGAGAGAGAGTGTGTGTGTGGTGTTTACACGGATGGGCAGCACTGGCGGCCCGGGGCACAATCTTCACCACATTCGAGCAGACAGGACTCGCTGGCGACGGAGGTGAGCTGGGAGCTGCCTGGGCGCAGGGAGTTCTCCTCGCTCCCCGGGTAGAACTCTGGCTGGACGGTGGACGAGTGGATTCCGTACGCGTGGAGGCATTTGCGGACGTGTCTCGCAAGGGTCATGTACCTGTCGGAGCCTTCGCCCTTGATGTCGAAGCTGACCTGGATGTGGAGCGAGGCGACGAGCTTGGTGTCGCTGAGCTGCCAGACGTGGAAGTGGTGGCAGCTGATGATGCCCGGAAGCTGCTCGATGTCCTCGATGATGTGGTCGATGCTGAGGCCGGCGGGCACGGCCTGGAGGAGGATCCTGGAGGCGGCCTTGCAGAGCGGGATGGCGGAGAAGAGGATGATGACGGTGATGAGCAGGGAGATGGCCGGGTCTGCGTAGTAGCGCCAGGTGTAGTCCGTGAGCCAGATGAAGAGGGCCGAGACGATGACGCCGATGTTGCCGAGGGCGTCGCCCAGGACGTGGAGGAAGACGCCGCGCATGTTCAGGTCGTGGCCATGGCCGTGGCCGCCGTGGCCGCCGTGTCCCTGCTGGGCCTGGCCATGGGCGTGGTCGTGGTCGGCGTCGGCGGTGTCCTTGGCCCTTGCGTGGTTGTGCTGGTCGTGGATGTCTGGACGGGGCTGGACAGAAGTGGCAGCGTAGGGCGTGGTGGTGACTTTTGGGGCGTTGGGTAGCAGCCGGGACTCCTCGGACTGGCGGATGTCTTCTTCCCTGTCGGACTCTGAGTCTGGCGAGGGCTCGTCTTCGAAGCGGCTGGCCTGGATGATGTCCTGGCGCAGGCTCGCCGGGTGGCCGCTGATGTCCTCAGCGTCTCTGAACCCGCTGTATCGCCTGCTCTCGCGGCTGACCCGGCTGATGGAAGGGTGGTGGCGTGAGTGCTGGCGGGCGCTGGGCGAGCTGGGGATGACAACGCTGTTGGTCAGGGTGGTGGGCGTGAGGGCGGAGGAGGAGGGCGGCTGGGCAATCTCGCGGGAGTAGCCCAGCTCGGCGGACTCGATGGGCTCGTCGGCGCCATGACCGTGGCCGTGTCCGCCGTGGGAGTGGTCGTGGAAGAGGAGGAGGCCGAGGATGTTTGAGAGCAGGCCGAGGGCGCCGACGATGCAGATGAGCTTTGGATGCTCGACGGTCTGGGGCTCGACGAAGCGATTGATGGCCTCGAGGAAGATGGAGAGACACAGGGCGACGAGGAAGACGCCGTTGATGAGGGCACCGAGGGTTTCAGCGCGTTGCCACTGTCACCGCCAGCCGTTAGCTTTGTAGATGGTGAGATAGCTGAAGTGGTGAGACTCACGCCGTAGGTGTATGTCTTGGAGGACTTTTCGTTGGCGACCTTGACGGCCCATAAGCCAACACAGAGCGAGAGGACGTCGTTTAGCTGTCATCGCCGTTAGTATCAGCATCAGTATCAATATCGATAGTTGTTTGTTTTCGCGTAGTGATCGACGTACCATATGAAATGCATCGGCGACGAGAGCGAGCGAGTGCACGGCATAGCCTGGAGGTTGTTAGCAGGAGAACCCGCAAGGGCTGCAGACAGGCCAACTCACCGACGCTGAGCTCGACGACGAAGAAGACGGAGTCGATGATGAGGAGGAGGACGATCCTCTGCGACTTGGTCAATCCCATCCTGCCGTCGTCGCTGTCGCCGTCGCCGTCGCCGTCGCTACCTGGAGTATTGTTGTAGAAGAGAAGAAGAAAAGAAGCAAAGAAGAAAAAGAAGAAGCGCCGCCAGGGCAGAGCAACGAGTTAGTCAAGACGACAGGCCAGCCGGCTCATCCGCATCCTCGTCCTGCTTCGTCTTTAGTGTCGAGGTCGCCGTCGCCGTCGCCGTCGTCGAGATTCTGGCTCGTTCGTTGAAGCTGCAGGTTTTTGGTGGCGCACAAGAAGGCCGACGCTGAGTCAGCGCAGGAAGAAGCAAGGAAGAGAAGAAGAAGAAGAAGAAGAAGAAAAGAAAAGCAGAAGAAGAAGCGAAGAAGAAGCCAAAAAGCGAGGATGAAACGCCGGCCGGAGTCGTCGATAGGTCGAGGTCGAGCAGATCAAACGGGCAGCAGATCAGGCGAGGCCGGGGCAGAGGGAAAAGGAGGCGGCCAAGCAGGCCAGCGCAGCGGCAGCGTTTCGCATCGGCGCTACCGCCCTATATCAGGGACCCTGAGGGCGAGACAGGGAGGGAGCATTATTATTATTATTATCCTTAACAGCCTGCAGAGTAGCCAGAGAATAAATATTAATGTTATTATATGGTGGTAAGGCTACTCGGAGTCGCGGCGGGCACTGATCATGATGACGAGGACGAAGATGACGGCGACGACGGCGGCTGAGACGAGGCCGATGAAGTTGACCTCGCGGCCGCCGGCGTGGACCCGGCCGCGGGCGAGGGCGTGCTGCTGGCGCCAGAAGCGAAAGGCGCCCGCGACGGCGACGAGGACAGCCAGCAGGTGGCAGACGCAGGCGAGCGGCTTGCCGACGCGGTGGAAGCCAAAGTCGGCGTTGTGGACGACGGCGTGGTTGAGCGAGAAGAGCTGCGCGATGAGCACGCCGACCATGGCAAACGTCAGCGAGGTGCGCATGTACGCCAGGTACGTCCTCTCGAGGGCTATCCTCTCGTTAGCATCTATCTTGATCTCTATATAGACAGTTATAGACAGAGAGAAAATACCGAAGTGGTCGCGGTTCTGCTTTCTGGGGACGCGGATGGAGATGTGCGCCCACCAGAAGCGCTGCAGGCCGGCAAAGGGCCCGCTGGGCTGTCTGCTGGCCGTCGTCAGGACGCTCTCGGTGGTCGGGCGGCGCGAGGCGACGATGCCCAGCTCGCCCGAGGCCACCGAGATGGGCGAGCTCGACCGTGAAGCCGGCGATGCTGGTGATGCTGGTGAATTCAGGGTATTCGCAGTATTCGCAGTATTTGGGCTGTTTGGGATGTTGAGGGTCGCCATCTCGAGGGTCTCTGGCAGCGCCGGGAAGGGCTCACAGCTCTTCTGCTGCTCATGGCTATGCTGCCGATGGTCATGCTGGTCATGCTCCGCCTGCTCGTAGCGGTCGCTGTCGTCGCTTCGTCCGTCTGCGGGCTCCATGAGGCATTGAGGATGCTGTAGGAAAAGACAGAGCAGCAGCAGAGAAGGGCAGAGATTTCCGTCTTCCAGTCTTCCGTCGGTCTCCTGTTGATCAGCCGGCTTGCTCGGGCTCGCAGGCCATGCACATCGATGGGTCGATAGGCTGTGGATATCTTGCTGTCGATGTCGATGTCGCTGGTGCTCTCGAGGTTGCGTAGATGTACATAGATGTCGATGTTGTTCTGGTTAAAAGCCGACTGCCGGCCAACTTCTCTCGCCGGCATCTTCGTCTCCTCCATCTTCGCCAGCACTTCTTCCGCTGCCCGTCCATCGCCTGCTCTCTTCTCTCTCTCTCTCTCCCTCTCTCTTTCTCTCCCGCTTGGGGCATCGACAGCAGCTTCTATCGACCTGCGATCCCGAGCTGCGCCCTTGGCGACCTTGGCCGCGCGGTGGCTGCAGGCAGAGCGTGGGCGGCGGGCTTGGTGGCGCCGGCGAGCTGTTACACTCACACAGACGAGAAGCAGACACAAAGAGGACACAGACAGACAGAGAGGATACACAGATGCAGGGAGAAGAAAAGGACAGCTGGTCCTCAGAGGTGCGAGATAGGGGCTTCTGCCTGCGTGATGGGCGGTTGAGCTGGCTGACAATATAATATATAACCAGGCATACGAGGCGGCGGCGGCCTTCGTGCCCCGGCTCGCGGACACGGTGCTGCAGCTGCTGCAGCCTCGCCGCGAGGACAGAGTGCTCGATGTCGGCTGCGGCGACGGCCAGTTCACGGCCAGGTTCGTCTCTGCCGTCGGCGCCGTGCTGGGACTCGACTCGTCGCCGGCCATGGTCGAGGCTGCGCGCGCGCGGCTGGCGGGATCCTCGTCCCCAGCGGCCTTCCGGGTGCTCGACTGCAGGCTGCTCGGGCAGACCGACATCGTCGACGGCTCCTGGGACAAGGTGTACGATCTACATACAATTCTACGAATGCGGGTGTTGTGATGTGATGTGTTGGGCTGACGGTTGATAGAGTGTCCAACGCAGCGCTGCACTGGATCCTGAGAGACGCCAGCACCAGAATCCCCGTCCTGCAGGCCATCTTCGACTGCCTCAGGCCCGGTGGCGTCTTTGTCTTCGAAATGGGCGGCCATGGCAACGTCGCGGAGGTCCACGCTGCCCTGCTGGCTGCGCTCGTGCTCCATGGCCTGCCGCTGCAGCAGGCCAGAGACGCCAGCCCCTGGTTCTTCCCCTCGGCCGCCTGGATGCGAGACGCCCTCGAGCGCATCGGCTTTGTCGTCGACTCCCTCGAGGTCGAGTACAGGCCGACCAGACTCACCGAGAGTGACTCTAGAAGTAGTGACTCCAGAAAAGACTCTAAAGATACCAGCAATGACACCAATGACACCGGAATTGCAGGATGGGTCAGGCTCATGGGCGCCTCCATGATAGACACGCTGCCTCCCCAGGCCCGCGAGGACGCCATCCGCTCGACCTGCGACCTGCTGCACTCCGTCATCTCGCGCGAGGACGGGTCCTGCTGGCTGGGCTACGTCCGTCTCAGGGGGGTTGCCCGGAGACCGGCACTTTAACATCTACTCTCCTTTCACTACATCTACTATTCTGTATGTCCTCGCATTCTTAGTCCGCCCCCCTTGGGCCTCGAGGGTGCTGGGCAGGTCTGAAAGACGGAGGTGGTCTTGCTCTTCAATCTTGCGCCGTTCCCCTGAGCAGTATACATATATATACATATATATATACATACATCAGGGTGACTCTCTGCTATCCATGGAGCAAGGGATGCAGGATGTCAGCTCTGTCCGTAGCGCGGGGATATCCTCTCAAGCAATATCCAGTATATCAAGCGGTATATAGTGGTATATAGTACAGTCAGTCAATCTATCCTACATCTAGTCTATAGTAGTCTACAGTACACATCACTCTGCCAGCGAGATCTTCTTCACCTCCCAGCCCTCCAGATCAGGCCACTCGTCCTTCTTCTGGCCCAGCAGGCAAAAGGACCGCTGTCCGGCCTCAACGAGATACTTCTGCGCCGCCTCGCTCACCTCTCGCGCACTCACGTCCAGCACCTGCTCGCGCCAGGCCTGGTCCATCTCGTGCGTCACGCCGCTCAGGAAGTACCGGTGGCCCTCTTCCTCCACGCTGACGGGCGCATCCAGCCCCTGGAAGATGCTCAGCTTCGCCTCGTCCAGCTCCCGCTGCGTCCAGCTCCGGTCCCGCGCATACTCGCCGCTCTGGCTGAACACCCGCAGCGTGTTCAGCGGGTTCGGGTCCCGGTAGCTCGAGAAGCTGAAGATGCCCCTGACCGGGCCGTTGCTCGCTCCCGCCCCGTACGCTCCCCCCTTTTCCCGTATCTCGGGATGGAGGTAGTTGTGCGTCAGCAGCTGGGCCAGCACGCTCAGGGGCGCACTCGACCGGCTCACAAACGGCACAGTCTCCATCGCCAGACCCGAGTACGACACCTGGAATGGCAGGTCATACAGCACCTTGTCAGACGACGGCCTGGGGAATGGCTTCGTTGGGGCCGTCGGTGATGGTGTTGCTGCTGCCGTAGATTTCAACCCAGACAGCCACCGCTGTAGCACAGCTTCGTTCTCTGCTCGCATCGCAGCCTCGCAGACAACTCGGATTCTCAGGCCAGATGATCGTCCCAGAGCAAACGCCTGGATCGTCTGCAGATGGCCAATCAGCTCCTGCAGCCGTTCCGGCGACCGCTGGGCGTCCTGGAGCAGCTGGGCCATCTTCTGGATCTGAGAGAGGCCAGACGTCTGCTCTTCCGCCCAGAACTTCCGGGACAGCGTGGACGACGCCATGTTCACCGCATAACGATGGCCAGATGCCGCCACTGCGTCCAGCGCACCGTTGCAGCTCGACTTCAGCAGCTCCTCGATCATCCGCGGTGCATCCGGCCCTCTAAACGCACTCTCGTTCACCAGAGTGGTCAACATCGACAGCATCTCCGGCATGTTCTTGTCCAGTGCAAAGCCCGAGAACTGCATCCCTTCTGAGAACCGGTCCAGCGCCAGCGGAGAGGACGCTGCAAAAGTGGACGAGCTGATCCCGCCCGTCTTCAGCTTGATCAGGTCTTCCCACTGCTCCATCCGTCTGCTGCTCGTGCCCAGACGCATAATGCAGTCGTTGAACAGCGGGAGCAGCAGCCTGAGATGGTCCGGCAGCTCGTCCAGAGCGTTCAATATCTGGATGTATGACAGCCCGTTGGTCGGGGCCTGCCGCCACACAACATCAACGCCGTCAATCTTCGACTCGCTCAGTTCCTTCTTCTCCCTTTGCCGCGGGATATCATTGACCGTAAGCGTAGGCAGACAGGACAGATCAGCCTGCTGCGCTGCCTCCTGGACGTTGAGCAGCTCCAGCTCTTCTTTCTTCAGCTGCTCTTTGGCAGCCTCTATCGACCCGTACTTCTGGCCGAGCTCTTTCATCATCGTCTCCTTGCGGGCAGCCTCTCGTTCCACCAGCGAGTCGTTATACGTAGGATCCCCGTTCATCGTAAACGCCATGTACTTGTCATTCATGAAATACTTCTGCATCAGTCCTTCCAGGTAGCCTCCCTTTCCGTAACGCTTCTTGAACTCGTTGATCACCTCGTTCCACGCCAGGTCCTTCATCGGATCAGATCCGTTGAACCACGACGAAATGACTTTTTCCATTATCCCCATGCCGAAATTGGCTGTCTTGTGCCTGAGAGCGAGTTCAAGCTGGTGCAGCATGCCCTGTACTTTTTCGTCGTTGAAGCCCTTGGAAAGCTGTTCTTCAAACACCTTTTGTATGCTCTTCTGAACGTCGGGTACATCTGCCTCGGATATTCCATTCACTCCAACAGAAAAGATAGGCACTTTTCCGGACGTGTCTAGCCCGGTGTTGGGGGTGAACGACGAGCCGATTCCGCTTTCGATAAGAGCCCGGTACAACGGAGAGCCGTAGCCATCCAGCAGCAATGACGATAGTATCCCCATCGAAAAGAGCTCAACGTTATCTCTGGAGTCTCCCGCGTGCCAGGAGACCGAAGTCTTGGTTTGCTTGTCCTCGCTGGCAAAGGTATCAATTGGGCCGCTCACTGTGACATTGGTCGGTCCAGAGCTCAGGTCGATGGGCAGCTTTACGTCCAGCGGATTGGCCTTCTTCTCGAACCCGTTGAGCACTTCTCCTACCTGGGCCAGATGGTCAGCCAAAGGCATGTCTCCGTAGGTGAATATTCGTGCATTGCTCGGGTGGTAATTTGACCTGGAATAGTCAACCAGCTGTTGGTGCGTGAGCTCCGGGATATGCTGCGGGTCACCACCAGAGTTGTTCAGAGCTGGGATTATCTGCTCCCTGAACCGGATGTAGTAAAGATAGTTTGCATCAGACATCTGCCCCTTCATCTCGTTATACACGACGCCCTTGAAGACGATGTCCTCCCCCTTTGCATGTTCACCTGAGGCCCCTTCCTGTGAGCTGAGTTCAGCAGCTCTAGCGTTCTCTGGGCCTAACCGCCAGCCTTCCTGTCGAAAGTCCTCTTCCTTGAGCAGTGGGTGCAGCGTTGCATCTAGATAGACAGACAGCAGATTCTGAAAGTCCTTCTTGTTGGTCGTAGCAAAGGGATACGTGGTATGGTCCGAGGAGGTGAAGGCGTTCATGAAATTAGAGAGTGAACGTGGCAGCATCTTGAAAAAGGGGTCTCGAACGGGATATCTAGAAGCAATCTGTTAGCCGCATCCATCTTTCTGTCTCCAGACCCGTCGTATATATATACAGATATATGCGGTAAGTGTTGGTATACTGACTTTTCACTGCCGCAAAGGGTGGTGTGCTCGAGGATATGCGGCACTCCGGTAGCATCCGGAGGGTTCGTCTTGAACGAGATGCCAAAGACATTGTTCTTATCGTCTCTTGCAACATGCAGGTAGTCTGCGTCCGTCTTCTCGTGCTTCAGGTGGATGGCACTCAAATGCAGCTCTGGGATGTGCTTTTTCTGCTGCACGATGAAGCCATGCAGCTTCTCGCCAGCCGCCGGATAGCTCTCCAGCGCCGTCACGGTCGACGTAGACGCCCATCTCCTGTCCTTCAGCTTCAGTCCCAGGCTGCTCCCTGGCTGAGCATGTCTCGACAGCGCTGCCGGAGCCCTGAAGCTCCCCAGCTTGCCCAGTCTGCCTCCTGACCGCAGCATCTTCACGGCCGTCTCGCTCACTTCTCAGGCCTCAATTGTATTGTCCAGTCTTCAGCGTCCAGCCACTACCATCGTCGACTCCAATAAACGGAAATCAAGCCGAGTCTTCCTGTCTTTTTTGTCTTCCGGAGCTGTAGAATCGAGATCGCAATCCGCGGTGGTTTGTATAACTAACTATATAGAACGACGGACGATCAACGACCAACAACTAGAGATAGTTAGTTAGCTCACGTAGCGAACGGCACAGGCAGAGACGAGCTATCCAACTGCCGTCCTCGTCCTCGTCCTCGTCTTCCTGTCTGTATGTTCGTTATTCCAAGCCTGCAGCGAAGTAAAGAAAAAACCAGTTGCTTTGGCGCTAGAGACGCTGCGGCGCCGCTCAATTGGCTGTGCTTCCATTTTCTCTTGGTCTTTTTTTCTTCTTTGCTCTGACAAATTTGGCCCTTTCGACGGAACAAACACAACCTCCTCCGACGCAGCGACGGCGAGACAGCAAGCACACGCAGAGACCGACGCAGCAACGGCACACGCAGAGACCGCGAGCGGCTTTCGACCAGGCTGCCATAACTACCTTGTTGTTTTTTGCTCGAGCCCGCCTGTTCTTCCTGTTCAGCGGGCGGACCGGCTGCCGCCCACCGGGACTCATTGCCAACCTCTCTCGGACCTGAAGAAAACGCACGCCCAGGACGCTGCTGCGAGGAGACGGACGGTCGACTGGGATGGTAGATGCGGCGGACCTCCCTTGTGTCAGTGTATACGTTCCAGCTGCTGCCTGTTGTTGAGCGGCGAGGCGGTCGTGAGGGATCCCAGAGGAGGGCCAGGCGTGTGTGTGCACATTCGGAGGAGTGATTAAGAAGAAATCAGCCATTACGAGACGGAGGGACCCATACGGCGGGTGAATACAGTGCTGTTCAGAGCCCAGAAAAGCGGACGACGATGGCTCCCACGGCTATAGCAAAGAAAGGGAAGGGCAAGAAACATGCCGACCCAGGCGAAACCTCCAAGCTGTTGGCTGCAAAGATATCCCAGCTCGAGCAAGATGCGGCTGGTGAAAAGGACCAGGAGGCGGAGATAGGTATGTTATCATTCTCCCTGTCTCCATCTTGTTTTTGCTGTCTCTTTTGTCCCGCTTGTGATTATTATACTGTCTTGTTTCTCTTTGCGCCTAAAGAGTGATTCATTCTAACCGCATGGCCGTCTCTTCCTTTTTTTCTGGCCGACGTGATTATCTACAGAGCGCGAGGTCAAAAAGGCTACCAGAGACCTAAACCAACTACTAAGCACTATCGAGTCACCAATGACCCGTCTTGAGACTGTGCACAAGAAGTATACGGAACTCCTGGCAGAGATGAAAAAGCTGGACCGTGACCACAACAAGAGCAAGAAGCGTGCAGACCAGCTGCAAAAGGACCAGGACAAGGGGAAATCCGAGCTGAACAAGACGGTTACCATGAAGGACAAGCTCGAGAAGCTGTGTAGAGAGTTAACCAAGGAGAACAAGAAAGTCAAAGTGCGTTTACCCCGGGAATTGTGGCCGGATTTGATGTATATGTGTGTATACCAAAGGGCGGATATTGATCGATAAGACAGGATGAAAACAAAAGGCTTGATGATACCGAAAGACGAGCCCGCGGCATTGTGAATGAACGTCTGGACTCCTTGCTCTTCGACATCCAGGATGTGATGGCAGCCAAGGGAAGCTCCAGAGTGGAAAATGTCGATATCGACCTTGACGAAGCGTATGTTTCTCTCCTCTTTTTTTTTTTTTCCTTTTTCCTTTTCGAGTTTTTATTCAATATTGGATATTGACTTTTTGATAGCCTCCGCGCAAAGATAAAGACCATTGGAGAACAGTTTGAATCTCGAGAGCTGCATTACAAGGCTATTTTGCGCAGCAAAGACGCTGAAATCCAAAGTCTTACTGCCAAATATGAAGAGCAACGGCGCAGTGCAGAAAACGAAGCCGCTAGATGCCGGGCCCTGAGCACGCAGGTTTCAACTTTCTCGCAGACCGAGGCCGAACTTCGCAGCCAGCTTAACATCTACGTCGAAAAATTCAAGCAGGTATGGCAGCGCCATTTGATCATCAAGCGTCTTCTTCCATGACGAAAATATAGCTGCCACAGATGCTAAAACCGATGTTCACTCAGGTTGAAGATACCCTTAACAATAGCAACGAACTATTCCTAACATTCCGAAAGGAAATGGAGGACATGTCAAAGAAAACCAAACGGCTGGAAAAGGAGAATCTAACCCTGACTCGCAAACATGACCAGACAAACAGGAACATCCTCGAAATGGCCGAGGAGCGCACGCGCAACAACGAAGAGCTCGAGAAATGGCGCAAGAAGAGTAACAGCCTTGAAGCCCTTTGCCGGCGAATGCAGCAACAAGGCCGTGGCCACGCCGTCGAAGGTGAGCTAGACGTGGACGATGAAGGCACCGAGAGCGAGTATGAGGAGTACGACGACGAAGACGAGGAAGACCTAAGTGAGGACGGCGAATATCACTCTCACGGGGAGGGCGAGCAACCCCATCACCATCAGCATCCAGCCGCAAGCGGAGCTCAGCCGACGAAGCCCGTCTTTGGCCCGCCGCCGCCTCCCACCATGATCGAGGCTCGATCAAATGGGAATCTCCCTGTCATGAATGGATACATGCATTAACCCGTGGCCCCGATCACGCACCGCATTGTAGAGTAATATGAACCAAAAAAGCACAACCCCCCAAAAAAGAGGTAAAAAACGAAAAAGATAAAAGGTAGGGGAGATTGTGTGTGTGTGTGTGTCTGTGTGCGTGATTGATTGAATCCATGCGAGGTTGACAGAGTACTGATGGCCAACCCTTGGAGCGGGCCATTTGATATATTGAACGATACGGTCCAAGGGGGTGAATCGATACCTCTGCCTTGGATGCCATGCACCATAGCCCATTACCAACCAACCCACTGTCTGCCACATCTTGAGCTCTCCCCGTTAGTTAGAAATGTTTTGCGTAACGATTTTGTTCATCTACTTCTTCTCTACTGTTCTCCAGTCCCCTGATCCGCCAGTCAAGTAAGTCGCCGTAGTCATTATCATTGGTACTTGTATCAAGTAAAGGCCCGCCTTCTGGCCTGGCGTATTCCTGATATATTCCACCTATCTAGTGCTGGACTGCCAGGGAGGTTAGGTATAAGATCAATTAGCCTGCTATATGTATACAAACAAACAATATAGACGGGTCACAGCTTGCTGCCCTGCCTATCCCCCATGTACGAGCATCCCAGCTCCAGCATCTGCCGGGCTTCGGCCACCATGGAGTCGACGATGTCTTTGGCTGGCTTGATATCCTTGACGACGGCCGCAACCTGGCCCATGAGAAAGGGGAAATCGATCTCCTTGTCCTCCTCCATGTCCTTCATCAGCGGCACAATGCCGTTCTTCGTCAGACGCAGGATCTCCTCCGGCTTGCTTTCCCATTCTCGGATGTAGTCGTTCTCTCGACACCGCAGCGGCCGGCCAGATATCACCAGCGTCCGGACAGTGTCCCCAAAGCCGGCACTCACCACGGCCTCCTTGTGCAGCTGGCTGGCACCGCTCTCCTCCGCAGCAACGAACCGAGTGCCGACCCAGACGCCAGCAGCCCCCAGCATCAGCGAGGCGGCCAGGCTGCGGCCGTCGTTGACGCCGCCGGCAGCGACAACAAGCGGCGTCTTGCCCGTCAGCGGGCTGCGGTACTTGCGGCAGACGTCCACGACGGCCGGTATCAGGATCGAGAAGGGGATGTCCCCTGTATGGCCGCCTCCCTCTCCCCCCTGGGCGCGTATGATGTCCACGCCCGCCTGCAACGCCTTCTCGGCATGTCTGGGAGCGCCCACCATGTTCATGATCAGGATGCCGGCCTCATGCAGGCGCTTGATGGTATGGGCTGGCGGGATGCCGACGGCAGAGACAAACAGCTTTGCGCCGTGCTTGATGGTCACTTCGATCAGCTCATCGAGCTGGCCGTGGGTATAGTCATGGTTGGTAGCTCGAGCGCCGTCGCCGACCTTGGGCAGCGCCAGGTCCACGCCAAACGGCAGGCCGGGATCCTTGAGATGCGACTTCAGCTCGACCAGCATCTCCTCGAGCTGTGCTGGGCTGTAGCCGAGTCCCCCGATGGTGCCGAGTCCGCCGGCATTGGAGACGGCGGCCGCCAGTGGGCCGCCAGAGGTGCGCGCCATGCCAGCGAGGAGGATGGGATGCTGGATGCCGAGGAGCTCGCATAGGGGAGTTTTAATAGGGGATGCCATGTTTATTTTCTGTTGCTGTAGCTATGTCATTGAATGTTTATTGAATAGAGAGCCGTCCAAGTGACTGAAGATGATAAAAGACACACGTAGAGATGCATCAGGTTGTATTGATCGCCAGCTGCCGCTACATATCTAGCTAAGCAAAGTCTACCAAATCCTGAGATGCCGCGGCTCCGCATTCCCATGAGACGCCGGGCTGCCGTCGCTTACTAGGTACACCCCGGATGCCCACCCTGTGAACCGCTTCCCTCGGCTTGAGTTGTATGATGTCGCACTAAAAGGACGTTAGTACGGAGTAAGTCTCTTCTCCTCTGCTGGGTCACTTGTTGAAGGCATGAGGCTCATGCATGAATAGTTAGCCTAACTAGTTAGCTGCTATGCCCACTGCTCTGTAGAGAGAGAGTCTATCTTGACAAGGGCTCTAGACTCCTTGCGAACAGGGATCATGCTAAAATCCTCGATTGAAATGCCGCAGAGCTCGCTAAGCAGCCTTTCTGTCACCAGTTTGTTTCTGCAGTCAGTAAGTCTCCTGCTCTGACCTAGGCAACTCCCAAGAGCATCTTCTCCGGAATTTGAGAAGAGGTGGCCTACATTTCCCTAGACCAATCGATTGACTCCTCCGTGAGGTAGAGCGAGTTGTCAAGGAGTTTGAAGGCTGGGACAGCTGGGGTGCGCCGACGAATGGCTTTTCCATGGGCTAGTGCGGCCAAAGTAGTTATACCAATCCACCAAGGGACGGGGTGAAGTTAGCTTTTGACAGATGGCCAGTCTGCACCCTAAGCAGACAGTAGATGGAGAGAGAAGGAAATACAAGACCTGTAGAGAGCCCAGCAGTGAGTTAGATAGCCCGCCGAGGCCGCCGAGTGAATACCAAAAGCTGCTCGATGTCGCGAAGTCGATGAAGTCGAAGTCGTGAATTAGTTAAAACAGTGAATGTCCACGTGACTGCGGCTTATTGGAACTTAAATGGAGTTCGCGTTCTTTTTGCGCGTCGAGCTTGAAGATGCAAAAAAGCGCCGGCTGGCTGGTGGTTAAAGTAGCTGAGGCCGCAGCAGAAGAGCGTTGCTAAGGAACAAGACGGGGGCTGGGGAGCTGATACAGCGCAAAGGGAGATAGTTCTTGGTGGTTTTGCTGCGATTGGCCTCATACATGGCCATGGAGGACCCCGCGGAGGCCTTCCTCTGCCCGCCGCTGTAAGTCGGGCTTCTTCACCCTTGACCTCCCAAGCCGTTTGGCGATCCTCTTACTGACACTCCTCTGCAGTGACGATGACTCTCCCGAGACCCAGTTCCGTGAAACCTCGCTATACAACCCCATGGGCACATTCCGGCTGGCTCCCGGCGCAGCAAGACACTACCAGCAGCAATACTCGGACATCTACTTCCTACGGCTGACAAGACTCAAGCCGGCGGTTGCGGAGGTTGCAAAGGCCGCCTGGGAAGGCTATAATGTACGTGTGATTCCCAGTTGAGCGCAGCAGAGCTCGGTCCCATACCCATCTAAAAGTAGGTTCAAAGCAACATGAGCAGCAAAGATGGACTTGGGCTCGGACTGTAGCTACTCGAAAGAAGATGCTAATCTTCTCTTTTATGTCGGTTAGATTGCTGGAGAGTATGCGCGAAGGGTTGATCGAGTGCTCGATGTCCGCCAGGGCAAACTGTCGTGGATCGTGGGGACGGTTTACATGGACCTTCCGTTAAAACCCAGTATCATGGACGACATCTCTAAAGAGGTAATGCGTGCTCCATCTTGCAGCAGTGAACAATTGTGGCTTATTCTGACTGCTACTTTTAAATCGCTAGAACTGGACTGCGGCCCCTGTACCACAAAAGACATATAACGATCCCAACAGCAAAAAGCCTACCCAGACAATGGTGGAAGATGAATCGGGAAGGCTGGTGCTTACAGGGAGTCTACTGCAATCTACCTTCCTAGTCACCGGAGTTGTCGTTGCAGTCCTCGGGACAGAGAACGCGGACGGTCAATTTGAAGTGGTTGATATCAAGGTCCCGGATATACCCCCACAGCCTGCGCGATGGGAGAGAGAGCAGGAACCTACTACAGATGTCGGTGTACCGGCAAAGCGCAAACACAGTGATCTAGAAGCGGGTGGCAGTGGATCTGGAAAGAGCAAGAAAATTGCATTCGTCAGTGGGTTGGGCATCACTGGCACTTCTGGGGATACAGTGGCCCTGTCCCTCCTCGCAGATTACCTCCTCGGTTATACCGGAACCATCCCCAGCACAGATGATTACACCGCAACCAATCCCTCTCAGATTTCACGCCTTATCATCGCGGGAAACTCCCTGGGTGCTAAAGTTGCCTCTACCGTCAATGATGCTGCTAACCCGGAAAAGCGTCAGCCAAAAAAGTATGGCTACGATGCATCGGCTTACAATGCCTCGCCAATTACTCTTTTTGACAGCTTTCTCTCTGATATACTCCCAAGTATCCCCGTGACCCTGATGCCGGGTGAGACGGACCCTGCAAACTTCTCTCTGCCACAGCAGGAAATTCATACCGCTATGCTTCCTCGGTCGAAAATATACTGTCCTCCCATAGCGCCCAAAAGACAGGCCCTACCATCTGAGCCTGGCTGGTTAGACAACGTCACCAACCCTTGGGAAGGAGATATTGAGGGATGGAGGTTTTGGGGTACTAGTGGACAGAATGTCGATGATGTTCTCCGATACGTCAATCTTGAAGAATTAGAGGACGACGAAGTTGAAGATATAGAGAATGGCGCGCGGCTTAAGCTAATGGAACACTTGCTTAAATGGCGCTGCGGCGTCCCGACTGCGCCTGACACTATATGTAAGTCTCCATCACATAACGCCCACCATGCAGCAGGCTCCTTACTAACTGTCGATCCAGGGTGCTATCCGTACCAGGACAAAGATCCATTTGTCATACAATCGTGTCCGCATGTATTCTTCACAGGGAATCAGCCACGTTTCCAATCTACTATTTTCGAAGGTGGTGACTGGGGAACTGACGAGGACAGCATCACAAAAGTCAGACTAATAGCCCTGCCCAAGTTCCACGAAACCGGAGAGATAGTTCTGCTAGATACCGAGACTCTGGCCGTTGAGGTCGTCAAGTTTGGTACTGTAACAAAAGCCGGTACCGCTGAAAAGGAGGAAGAAATGCCTGATGCGTCATGAATATTGATGATTTTGCCTAGCAAGCGCCTCTACAAACAATACATACAACTCTAAACAACATGTTAATTTAGAGCTTTCCACACTGGAATATAGTAGCGAAGCAGAAATGCTCTACTCGGATGTATTGCAATCCACTGACTAGTTATCAAGTAGAAAGCCTGTAGTTTTCCTGCTAGCTAGGGTTAACTAACTAGTTATCTAACGCCCAACTATCAAATTCACTACCTAAAGTTAGCCACAACCAACTCTATTACTTCTTTTTCAACGTCGTCCTTAACATATGGCCCAATATCCCACGAAAAGCTACTGGAAAAGCGACACAAGATGCTCATAAATGAGAATACATGTAAATATATACCGTTTGGTTTGACTCAACGATTAAAGCGGGGCCAGGGTTTTTGAACTCCTAGCTAATTAATACTTTATAGGCGTGTCCTCTTCGAGGGTTCTTCTGGTGCCATACTCAAAGCACCATGTACCAAGATACCATGAATGGATGAAAGATCCTGTATGATTCCCCTGATGCACTGGAAATTCTCAAAACATCAACGCTGTTCATTACGGATAGAGGTTATACGGCCTGGAGTGTGACGCTGACTCCTCCATGTCAGGATATCAGGAGATACAAGAAGCTACAGCATCAGAACCCCTTACTCTAGAAGAAGAGTATCAGATGCAACAGAGCTGGAGGCAAGATGCAGACAAGTTGACATTCATCACTTGCCAACCCATACCCTTGACGTCTACTGCTTCCGGTGAGGCAGACGCTTCGGAGTCATCCCAAGCCGCGAGCTCTTATAAAATCAAACCTACGGATGACGACACTCCTGACCGGATGATAGGAGACGTGAATCTGTTTTTGAAGTTGGAAGAACACGGTAGCAATGACCAGGAACTGGACAACGCACCAGAAGAAGTGGTCGTGGGCGAGCTAGAACTAATGATCGCGGAAAAGCATCTGCAACGAAGAGGCTTCGGGAGGGCAAGCCTGATCTGTTTCTTGAATTATGTGGTCACTCATATGGACCAAGTTCTATCTGAATACCAGGGCCATACTGGATCTATGAAAGCAGGAGGACCTGAGATTATAGCAGCTAAGAGACTTGAATATTTCGTGGTTAGAATCGCAGCCAGCAACGAGAGAAGTGTGGCTCTCTTCAAGAGCCTTGGTTTTACTGCTGTATCGGATGAGCCGAATGTTTTTGGGGAATTGGAATTAAGGAAGTACGGTCTAGAAGACTCAGGGGAACTGCAGGTATGGATGAAGCATTACGGAATAGATGCATATAGAGAGCTAGCTTATAGCTGAGCATAGTTTGGGCTTTTAGAATTTGAGATTTAAGAGTCCCTCAGTCGAGCTGTGAATGTATAGCTTCATCTAGCAAGCTGCTGTACTGATCGGCCCGGCATTACTCCTTGAAAAGTTGAGTACACTGAAGACGTATTTTCTACAGCCCCTAACACACGATGCTGGCCCTAATCATTAACATATGTAATACCTCATCGAGAGCTCGTAGTAGGCTATTTATATGATATGCTGTGCTGCATGCAAAAAGTGTAGTATGGATATGCTTGTGGATAAAGCCCTGGCCGTAAGTTTCAGGTAGGGAGAAATTCATTGGGATATCATAAGAATGAGACAATTCGGGATCGGAGACGCGGTTATGGCGTGTTCTCGGCTGTAATTACATCAATTGGCTTCGCCAATGCACAACGAATCTCCTTGGATTATGTGCTGGACCTTTTCACGCTTTCATCCATCCAATCCTCCCGATGTAAGACCATGCCCTCCCGCATTATATTCTTTTTTTTTTATGCGACAGCACCACCCCTCAATTCACCCAATCTCTATATCTAGGTGGACTTCTTCTTGGTACCCTTGGAGACATCGATAATTTTCAGGGCTAAAAAATGAAATAGCCATCAGTAAACCAGTTCAACCGGCGCGGATGCACTAACTTTTCCCTTCATTACACTGTTGTATGTCGAATAGCACGTACCAGGTGGTAAGCTCTGCTTGAGCTTGTCTGCCTTATCGGCGTCTCTGAGAATGAGGGTGTACAAGAATCGGTTGCATCGGACCTTGAACTTGATCTGCTGGGTAGAGCGGTTGCGCTTAATGCGAGCAGCTAAAGGAGATGAGAATCAGCCAGCATGACCTTTGATTAAACTGCTATATCCAACGCAGATAAAGCATGTTTCGTGAATGGCACTGGACAGTATATCAAAACACAATCTCGATATAGGGCAACACATACAGGAAGCGTCCTTCCGTCGGCAGATCTCAATGAACTGCTTGATATCGGAGACTTCGGAAGGCATGGTGGGCGATGAGTACGAGTATGCGGTCGTTGTTTAATGGCCGGGTGGTGTCGAATGAATGAACCTCGCTGTCGCTAGTCGTCCTTCCTAAAGGTCGAAAATATTGATTGTGTGCGAACTTCAATTAGGGTTTCGCGACGGTGGAGCCCTGGTTTATCGCCAAATCAGGATACGGGCGCTTGTGTTGGCGCCTAAGGCGTTTAGGATCCCAGATCGGGGTTAGCTCAGGCAGCTGCATTAACCCTGGGACTTGATAACAACTGGCCATAAGGATCTGGATGTAGAAGATGAATATATAGAGGCCTTCTCCTCCATTCATCTCCCATACCATACTTTAAATTGTTCCATATTTTATCAAAACTAGTTATATATCAATAAGACAATGCCTACGCCGCTAGACAAAGCTCTGCAGTCTAAGGTACGACCTCCGTCAAAGTATATTACACAACTGTACTAACGCCTCAAAGAACCTACTTGTCGGTAAATAGATGGTGCCCGGCAAAAATAAATAGTGTTTGAATAACCGTTTATCTAGGGTTCGTTGGTCTTGTGACAGCCGCTGCAGTATGGAGTATATGGGGAAGTGAAATGTTCCCCGCTGAAGCCGATCCAACTGGAGGTAAGTTTTCTGGCATCGATCGCGCCTCTATCATTACTACCAACATCTAACGGAATCTCCAAGTAGATCCTGAATATTGGACGTTTGACGAGCTACGGAGGTGGCTCCGAGTGGTAAGCCGGTTTCCATTTCCAAATGGCGTCGGTGTATAGGGGCTTGAAGTCCGAAGCTGATATAGCTGCCATATAATAGCGTGGTCTGCTTCCTAATGAGCAGGCTTCAAGAGAAGAGTTGTTAGAGAGGGTAAAAGCCAATATGAGGCCTTAGCTCTGTGGGTATCATGTTGGTGGGCAAAGTAGTATTAGACTAAGGGAATGCTTGTTTGGAGTTTGGCGATTGAAGGAATATCTTCCCTTGCACCATATTGTAATGTCGTACCCAATAACTAGCCCTTAGATAAACCGAGCGGCTTGATAGCAACTTTCGCAGCGGAATCGGGTAGGCGGTAGAAAGCGCCTACGAGGATACGTGAGCCCTTAAACCCATCAAACAACGATCCTAAAGTTCTGACTCTGTATTAACCACTGTTTCCCCCGTGCTTTGGGCCCGCTGGACGCTTGTGGGTTTGGAATCAGGACAAAGGTCTCGCTGAACCCTCGATTTGGTGAATCCCAAGTTTCCTTTCCCTCTCCGAATTTCACATAACCGCTCACGATAACTAATATTGACATATTCTTCGCTGGATCTGAGGTATTGCGATTTGCGTTGGATCCAAAGGGACTAGCCACATTGTCCGTGGTGGCGGGTGGAATGGCCAGGTAATTCGGGTTGAGGACCTGGCAATCATACGACTGGACTTCGTAATGTGTAGGAGGCAGCTGGTTGACAAATATATCTTGAACCGAAGCACCGTCGGCTACGATATTGCCATTAAATAGAAGATTGGTTACTGTGGGAGCGTAGAAAGTGGAGAGCGTTGACCGGGCGTTGTCAAGGGCGGAGTAGTAGGTCTGAACAAAATTTGTAGTCGCTGGCACAATATAGTTAGCAGGCAATCAATAAATAACTTGATGAGCTGAGCTCTCACCATCTGTTGAGACTTTTGTGAGGACATCTTCTTGAATCGCGGCGGTCATGGTGCCTAGTGTCTGGGACGCTTGGTGTAAACCAGAAGGTATTATATATAGAGATAAATAGATGAGTGAAATATGTTTCAATAAGAAATAAACGCTATATCTTAAATGAAACAAAATAATAATACCTATTAGCCAAAGCAGTTGCAGGTTGAATGAAGTTTGATGTATCTGAATTTCATTGATAACGAATATTTTTAGTGTCAGGAGCTTGGACCATCATCGGCAAAATATTTATTCCAAAAACTTATGCGCAAACTCGCCAATGCGATTACTCTGACCATCCAGAGGAGCGAATCCGGGCTTTATGGGCCACAATGTTGAAAGCTGAGCTCCGGACATTCTCGCAGAGCTTGAGATTCAGGAAAACACAGCCAAACTCTTGGATATGCGGCTCATGTCGACAGACCAGAACCCCCTGGTGGCCTCTTAATCGCGGATATACAACCGAAGCAACACCTGGGACAAAACTAAAGCCATACTATGTCACAACGCCTATATTCTACGTCAATGCAGGTAGGCTTACAGATTAAAGGCTTGGTTAGGTATTGATAGCTAATTTTTGTGAATAGCACCACATATTGGCCACCTTTATACTATCCTTATCGCCGATATACTCAAACGATGGCAGGTCCTCCTCGGTAACGGCGATGCGAAGCTCCTGACGGGGACTGACGAGCATGGGATGAAGGTGCGAGTTGATAACGTATATGATAATGTGAAGGAACAAGGTGACTAATACGTCAGTTGCAGATTCAGCAAGCCGCGCTTCAGAATGGATTGGAGCCTCAGGCGCTTTGCGACAGGAATTGTGAAACATTCAAGGTCCGGTTATAACCCAACCTGCGCAATATACCTGGGGCTGTGGAGAGACTAATATATCTCAGGTACTGGCCAGAGAAGCAAATGCAAGCCATGACCACTTCATCAGAACAACTGATTCGGCGCATAAAGCTGCTGTACAGTTTTTTTGGGTATAGATACTCCTTTTCGAATCTCCATGGGCCTTTTTACCAACGTTGTTGTAGGAAAACCTTAACCACCGTGGTTATATCTATGAAGGCAAGCATGAAGGCTGGTACTCTGTTAGTGACGAGACGTTCTATCCAGCCTCTGCCGTACATTCAACACTTGATCCAGCAACCGGGCGGAAAATGATGGTAAATATAAACTTGCTCCTTTGATGGCGTAGAGGCTGACTCTGCTGTTAAGGCCTCAATTGAAACAGGAAAAGAGGTAAAATTTTCACAGGAAACGAACTACCATTTCAAACTGTCCGCATTTCAAGATCGATTACTAGAGCATTACCGTAAGAATCCAAAATTCATTCAGCCAAAGGTGTATATGGATAGTATAGTACAGAATGTTGCGTCTGGACTCCAGGATCTGTCTATTTCTCGCCCCGTCGACCGGCTCTCATGGGGAATCCCCGTCCCCGGAGATACGACACAAACCATATATGTTTGGTTGGACGCTTTGGTCAACTATATCACCTATGCAGGATACCCTTTCACCCCCGGTCGCGAGCAAGAGTCGATATGGCCTGCAGATGTCCATGTCGTGGGCAAAGATATCACGAGGTGCGCTATTCGCATGAAAGCTTTTAATACTCATAGATATCAACTAATACCATTTAGGTTCCATTGTATTTACTGGCCAGCTTTCCTGATGGCACTGGACCTGCCATTACCCCGGACCATCTTGACACACGCACATTGGACGATGAACCACTCGAAAATGTCCAAATCTACCGGTAACGTGGTCAACCCAATGTTTGCCATGGCACGATACGGTGTAGACCCGATGAGGTTTTACTTGGCTATGAACGGGGGTCTTGCTAGCGATACGGATTACGACAATTCGTATATCGTACGAGACTACAAAAACGTCCTGCAAGGCGGGCTAGGCAATCTTTGTAGTCGGGTGATGCGAGGCAAAGGATGGAATGTGAGAGAGAGCGTTGTCAAGATGACGAATGGGCAGGGCAGCAGAAGAGCCAAAGATCCATCTGAAATTGAGCACATGGAGTTTCTGGAGAAGGTCCCAGGCCTTGTGTCCAACCAGATGGATGAATTGAACCCTCGCCGCGCACTGGAGGAGATAGTGAAGATCATTGACCAGGTGAGTTGTCATTTCCGACCCTCCCACCGATTATGATTACTCTTTCTTGTCGGACGTATTGCAAGTCTAACAAGAATGACGGTGTAGACAAATAGATATGTCCAAAGCACTGGACCATGGAACCTCGCGAAGGAGGCGGGCACTGACCCGACGGCACACGACCAGTTGGTTGGAGTAATCTACAATGCAACCGAGTCTCTCCGCATTGCCGGCATCCTCCTGCAGCCTTTCATGCCCGAGAAGGCTAAGAAGCTACTCGACATGCTCGGTGTAGAGGAAGACCTCAGCAAGCGGTCATATGCTGCCGCAAAGTATGGGGCTGATCCTGACTATGGGACGCCCAGGGTGCCGCTAGGAAAAGGGCAGGCAGGGACGCTATTCCCACCGCTGTTGAGCGAAGAATGATGTATCTCATAACGGAACGGGGATTCCCCTAGATCTTCTTGTGAGAACCTCTTGTATGTATGTATATCTGTACGCTTAGAGTGCTATTGACTGCTGTACGATAGAGATTAAAGCCTATAGAGAGCCGCAATTATATAATTTTGCACCCAATGGTTAACTTGCTCATGTGACAACTAAATTAGGTACCTCCAAGGTGACCATCACCAACCCCAACGTCAAGCCCTCACGTCTTACCCCGAAAGCCACAGATGAAAAACACCCCATACTTGAGTGTGACGGTCAGCCAGACCCGAATACCACCCCCAGGACTATCTAAAGAGGCGATCCAATAGTCCGAGCTAAAAGACTGCTTAAACCGAGATACGAGACAGCAGATTCGCTCGGCCCTACCCGCCGGCCCTTGGACGTCCATCCCGCAACCACTCCTCCACATGACGAGAAACTCATCTCGCATGTCCCCCAGTGTTTTTCTGCTGAGATAGAGAGACCGGTCAGGGGTTGAAGAGACCACCAGGTAAGCAGAAAGAGCCCAACAAAATCCTTGGGGCTTCTGTTCGAGATCAACCCCAGCTGAAAACAGCCGGCATCCCATCCAATACGCGTATTCTATTTATATCATGTGCTGACATGGTTCGACGTTGCTTGACCATATCCGTCTCAGAGGAAAGCCGGCAAATGTACAGAGTATTTGGTCTATCTACGGAGCCAACAAGCCCCCTACAATGCCCCAATTGACAGCTGTGGTACATTACCGAGACCGTCTGATCTAGACTTCGGCTAATCCTATCATCCGCCCATGGGCGATGGTGTGCATTATATGGATCAGCTGACTAGAAAAAGGACAAAGAAGTAAAAGGAGAAGAAACAAGAATGAAGAAAGACGATTTGGAGAAATGAAGAAGCAAAAATTGCCAGGTCACACGTCCCCATTATTACACCCATGCAGTGCAAAGGACCAGATCTGGACATCGGTAGCCGCGCCCGAGTCCAGCCGGGAAGAAGGATGCAGAAGAAAAACAAGCAAGCAAGCAAGATGCACGTAATAGTCTCAACGTTACATGTCCTGCGAGCTGGATGGGCCGTGCTAAGAGCAAGAGACAACAAGGAAGGCCACTGGGTCGTTTTGACCGACTCGGCGATTTGTTCTCAAGGCCCTCCATCCCGTTTCTCCATGATCGACTACGAGAGGGCGTCTGGACTGGGCAATCAGCCGCCCCCCCAGGCACCCATCTGACCATGCCCAGCAGCTTACGGGGTACGGGGTAGACGACGCGCAAAGTATTCTCCGACAGAGCGATCTTGCTGAGGATCTCGGATTGGGGATGATATCGGCGGTTTGGCCTGGATCTCGCGGTCCTGCTGCGTCCGCCGCCCTGAAAACTATCTGCTTATGCTGAGCATGAACATCGATATATGCCACATCCTTACGTGTGTCTCTATATGCCTGTCGGTCCCTCGCGAACCGTCAGTAATATCCAGCCGATATATCAAAACTCGCCATCAACGGCTTTATATATCGAAGCCATCTTTTTGCCGTGCTCGCTTCGGCCGAATGTAGGCAAAACACGTGCCCGGGAAACTGCCCCTCGGTATCCCGCGGGAAACTTGGCTGGGCCCTCGGGAAACGCAAACTGTGGGGCGTGCCTGGATCTTGCGCAGCTTATGTCAGCACTCACAAACGCTGGTAGGAAAAAAAAAAAAGAAAAAGAAAAAGGAAAAAAAAAAAAAACAAATAATAATAATAACACGGCGAAGCGATGACGATGGCGGCGACAGAGCTCGATGTTATTATTAAGTATATCCAGACGGCAGCAGAAGCTTGCGGCGAAGAAGCAAAGGGGCAGCGCTTTTTCCTTTTGATATGCCGGCATCTTCCTGGTTGGCCATGCATGGCTGGACGCTGGGCTTGTGCCTAAATCCCCGAGCTTCCCTGGCCAGAGTTTGCTCGATCTAGCGCTCCCGGCCGTTAGGGGGTGGCCGGCACCCTGGGGACGCGATGGGGGGTTGAAAAAAATCTGGAAGATGGCAAAAGTTGGAGAAGTTGGAGAAGTACGGAGTCTGGCTGTATAAGAAGAAGCTCCCGCCGGCCCCGGGATTCTGTCTTGTTCGTGAGGCGGAGTTCCAGGGCTTCCGCTGTCGCATCCTTATCCACTTCTGCCACTTCCCGTACCAAAGTTTGTTCGAGTTGATGACAGTATCCCGTTTCCCGCCCGGATATCTACCTTGAAGGTTTTACATTTATACATACCAGCGCCCGGACGGTTCATACCAGACTTTTATTATTTTTATTATTTTTATTCTTTTGAGACCTGTCCTCTGTCTAGTCTGCTTTCTTTCCAATAATTCTTTCGTTGCTGTTGATATCTCTGTTCAACCAGATATCACTCCGTCCGCCGCAATGGGAAGCATCGAGGAGCCCAAGAAGCAGCAGCGTCTGCGCTTGCCATGGATTGAGACTCCTTTGATTGAGTCCACCAGTCTGTCCAAAGCTGCCGGATGGTATGAATCTTGCATGCCGGGTCTCTAAAGAAACAAACAAATAGACAGAAGACTAACTGATTGGTCATGTACAGCCGAGTTTTCCTCAAACTTGACAACCTCCAGCCCAGCGGCTCTTTCAAGTCTCGCGGCATTGGAAATCTTGTCCGTAGCCATGCTGCAGACCCGGCAAACAAGGGCAAACGGTTGCACTTCTTCATCCCCTCAGCTGGAAATGCTGGGTTGGGAGCTGCATTTGCAGCCTCTGCTCTCAGCTACCCTTGCACTGTTACTGTGCCCCTCAACACCAAGCCGGTCATGGTCAAGAAGTTGCAGCAGGCTGGTGCCCGTGTCGTCCAGCACGGAGTCAACCTGGATGAAGCAGCTGTTCGCATGCGTGAGATGATGAAAGAGCTTAGTGACCACCCAACCCCTGGCGGCACTGAGGTTGTCGCGATCGAATTACACCCATTTGACCGCCAGCAAATCTGGGAAGGCGTCAGCAGCATGTCAGATGAACTCGCATACCAACTGCCTCCGGCTGAAGAGAACGACCCTTGTCTCCATAAAGCGCTTCCTTGCGATGCTATCGTCTGCTCCGTGGGCGGTGGCGGCCTCATGAATGGCCTCATTATGGGAATTGAGCGCCAGGCTCCTATGCTCGAAGCTTCTGCCAACAACGCTTCTACCAACGGTACAACATCCGCAACTACCACCTCCACCAGAGACGACAACATCCATATCATTGCTACAGAGACCCGCGGCGCTCATTCCCTCGCCACATCTATCGAAAAGGGTTCCCTTACATCCCTCCCAAAGATCTCATCGGCCGCCTCTTCACTCGGTGTCCTCCGCATATCTCAAAAGACTTGGGACTACTACAATTCTCCCCCCAAGGGCATCAAGACTCACTCCCTCGTTCTCTCGGATGCGGACGCAGCCCGTGGATGCCTTCGCCTGGCAGAAGATGAGAAGATCCTTGTTGAACTTGCTTGCGGTGTCTCTGTTGAGGCTGCCTTTGGACCCCATCACCAACCCGAAACCGATGCGCCGCCCGCAAAGAAAGTCAAGCTCAGTTCTGAGGGTAGCGCACCAGCCACAAACGGAGAGACAGTCGTTCCAGGAATAAACAAGACGTTCCTTCAGCAGCTCATCCCCAACTTTGGACCCCAGACCAGAGTTGTCGTTGTCGTTTGTGGAGGAAGCAATGTCTCCCTCAGTATGGCTGCCGAGTGGAGAGAGAAGCTCGATGCTGGCTGGGGAAGCGATGATCCAGGCAGCATTGTTGTTCCACCCACTTCTGCATAGACATGATACCAATTTTCCTCCTTAATTGTTTTGTCTCTTTTTCTTTCTTTTTTGTTTCTACATGCCTGGTGTATATATAACAGGCTTCCTTTTAATGATGGCTTGACATGACGGGGTTATGGCGTTGGCGGGAGTTTCCAAAAAATATCCGGGGTCACGGGACTGTCTTACTACACACCCTTTTGCATCGTTTTTGTGATTATATGAGCCGTTGTTTTCTTTAATTACGCCCCTACCCTTTTTCTACCATCACTGTGTATAGATAACAGTGTGTCATTTCTATCCCCCGTCCCTATATTTTCTTTGACCTTTGGTGTTGATACACAAAACATCCGCACATAATCCTCGCGAGAGGGAGATAGAAAATAGAGACTGAATACATAATTTCACTGCTATCTTCTCAAACCCCTACTTGTCCATTGATCTAATCCGGTATTCCCAGTAATTCCTCCTGATTGGATCATATTTATCCTTCAATAGCGTAAACATCTGCACCGCGTTGTTCTTTGCCTCAGCCTCATGCGCCTGCTCGGCATATATGTCGCCCAGCCACTCCAACGCATGGCTGCTCTTGACCAAGAACTCACCCTGACCCTCCTCAACGACTTCTTCAACGACAAACCGTTCTGCAAAGCCCTTGAGATCCGCCAAGCCTCTGCCTGCAGCCTTAAGCACACCTCGCAGATACGCCCACGGGCTTCGGTTCTCAGGAGCCAGCACAATCTTCTTTTTTACATACTCAACCTCCCCATCAACCATTTCCTCGTCCACGACGACCATCTTGCCTGCACCGGCGCCACCAACACCGCCTGGGATTCCCACCCCAGGCAGTCCGCTGTCAAACCCCTCCCGCGGCGCAAATCGCATGATCCACCGATGGTTCCAGGCGGAGTTGTTCATCACATCCTCGTCAATCATTCTTTCTATATCCGCCAACTCAGCAGGGGAGTCCCACAGCTTGAAATGCCGCAGAAGCCAGTGTCTGTATGTCCAAACATGATAGTTCTTGGAGTCTAAAGCAAACATCTTCGCTAGAAACTCCAGTTCTCCCTCAGGCAAGGTAGGGAAGACAGATTCATTGGACATTATCACTTGGCGATGGTGCCTATAGGTATGCTGTTAGCGGTGTACGTCCTTGTCTGGCGGCATATGAGAATGGGGTATTCGCTACCATATCTGATAGCTCTTTAGATATTGAGTAGATAACTGGTCGAGCCAGGCAAGCTCAGCCTTTAGATCTTTTCCTAGAGCATTGAGTATTTGCGCTCTGTACAGCCTGTTAAAATGGCACACGGTCGTCAGTATAAATCCCCACATCAAAGCTTCCAATAGAAACAGCTATTAGACATACCAGACGGTATAATGGGCTGGGTTTGACCGAATCACATCTTCAGTCAATGCAAGAGCCCGGTCTGACATCTCGTTTGTAGCCATCACAGCTCGCAGATATGCTGTAGCCTCAGCATAGCTCTCTGAATAGGCGATCGTCGCAAGCGGCAACGTCTCGTTAGCCACGTTAGCAGTGGTCATAGCATCATCGCCAGCAGCATTTTCTCTGTCTGCCTGGGTAAAGCGGTTTGATCCATCATCCAAAGGGATGGGAGTAACTGATGCCCACGCGGGGTCGGAGTTGTACTTTGACATGGCAGGGTATTTGGGTTTTTATTTATTTCTTTGCATATTCCAGTGAGCAGCAACAGAGATGGGACTTGGGCATCCGCCAGGCAGACAGCGTAGGCTGAAGAGGCGGTTCGTGTTATTTTATATATCCAAAGCCGCACTCCAAGGCCGGCTCATGGAATGAATCGATGTTTTTGTATTGTTCGAACAAAGAAGCCGGACGGCACAATAGGCTGATTAGGTAATCAACTCTATAAAATACATCGAAGACATCAAAGACAGAAGAAGCAGAGATGGGAAGAGATCGAAGCAGTAGAAAAGAGATATTGATTATGTGGAGATGGACGATGGATTGTATTGGTAGCTACTGTGAAGTACTGGTCTAAAGAAAGGCGAAATCGGGGCGCGAAATGAAGCAAGAATTGAACGTCGTCTTCACTTCGTACACGGTTAGTTATTAGAAAGGCATAGGAGTATCAAGTATCGAAATGTCAGAAGGAAGAAGCATGCCAAAAGAAAAGGCATTGGAGAGCTCGCAAGACCCCGAACCAGTAGAGAATAGTCGAGCAAGCGTGGGGTTGACCGAAAATGTAGGGAAGAAAAGAAGTAGTCCATCTCCGTCGTCCACGGAGTCTATTCCAACCCCCCCCTTTATATCTATCCAGCATCAAGAGTATATCAATCAGGTTGAAGTCCCGCGTCTCCAGAACTTCCAGCCTTCTCTCTTCTCCCGCCCGCCAACACCGACAAGCTGTTCGATACCGCTGATACCAACGGCATTTTCGAACTTGATCTGATCTATTTCCTCGCCGCCCTCTTCGTCGGTGCCATTCTGGAGGACGGCAGGCCAGAGAACGCCCACCCCGTCTCCGCCTAGATAGGTTTCATAACGATCATAGCCCTCGTCGTCGAGTTGTTCTTCCAAATGTTCAATTGCTTCCTCGTTCCACTTGGCCTTGAATAAAGTGATGGTACATCCTCCTCCACCGGCGCCTGTCAGCTTCGTCCAACCAATATCAGCATGGTCGACCAATTCTCGGATCCGCTCTAGGCGAGGGTGAGAGACCCCCAGAGACACGAGCAGGCCATGGTTGATGCGGAATAGCTCTCCGAGGTGGTCTATCTTCTCACTGCAGTGTTCGTCAAAATCGTCTGAGGCGATGAGGCGGTATGCACTCTCAGTGGTGTGGTCGATGCTATCCAGGATAGACTCTGTCACGACTGGGTGTGCTTTCTTCAGCGCGGCAACTTTTGCAACTTCGACAGCTGTCGACCGAGGCTGGCGCGAGTTGATCAGGAGAAGCTTCATTTGCGGGAAGTCCAGCATCGGGGTGACGGTTGGTGGCTTGGAGTAGTCCCCTCTCCTGAATATGACAGCTTTGCCGCCGGTCGACACAGTGTTATCAACACCACTTGGGTTGCCGTGTATACACAACTCGCCCACAAACGCCCACCGGTTAATACGCTCGAGCTGCACTTCTGCCTCGTCCGGCGGCTGATCCTGGTGTGGTCCGGCCAGGATGCGGACCTGCAGCAGCAACGCTGTGCTCAGGCAGACAGAGACACTCGCGCTGCTCCCTAGTCCGGCTCCCACCGGTATCGTAGACCGTAGCGTGTAGATGGCAGCATGGGTCTTGGGCGACCCGAGCGAGAGGAAGAGGTAAAGGAACTGGTTGGCCGAGTGCTGGTGTATTTTTCGTACTTCTTCCGGCTTGTCCGACGAAACCATAGCAACATGGGGCTTGAGGGCCTCTAGCAGCTCCGGGTCCAGCTCGGTAACAGAATCGTAGTAGAATTTCTTCTTGGACGGGTGATGGAAGACATCCCACGGCAACGAGTCGATATCCCACGTAAAATCCAGCCCTATATCACGGAAATTCAGCGTAACCGTCCGGTGTGACTTCGACAACGTCGTGACAAGCAAGTAGGACCGCAGAGATATCGCGGCAGCCATTGCCTTTCTCCCATGCACGACTGCATGCTCTCCAAACACGATGACCTTGCCGGGCGCCGACACCATGAAGGGCGGCGCCATTGGCGACGACAGCTTCCTGCCCATCCTCGACTTGACGCTGAGTCTGCCTGGAGGGAGCCCTTCTATTCCCGATCGTACCGGCGAGGGCGTGATGGCCCCGTCTGAGCTGTCTACGGATTCATCGTCTGGCATGGTCATCTTCAGGCTGTGGCGGCCGTTGCGCTTCGATCGTACGGGTATATTGCTTTCAAACCGCTCAACCATGGTTGGCACAAAGCCTTTTTTTCTTTCTTTGCTCCTCCTCTCGAATCCAATTAAAGCTCTCTTGTGTTCCACCCCCCCTTTTTTGTGACCCTTTTGTTGCTCTGCTTCGCTCGACAGATTTAGTTACCGCGCGGGTGTTTTATCTGATGTTTCGGTTTCTCAACGTCGCATGGTCGCGCGGGGGAGCGTCAGGCAAGGCAGATGGATTTCGGAGGTCGCAGCAGCTTTTCTATTTATCTGGCTGTTCGTGTACTTTTAGATATTCGCCGAATCGTTCGTATATAATATAATAGCTTGACGGTCAGCTTGCGGTGGCACGCTGAGTATCTAGCTGGCGAGAGGATCAGCGAGAGAACCGAATGGAATCCAGGGAATTTGACACCGAAGCTGTATTTAACAGGCTGACGCTCTGCGCTCTGCAGGCCTCGTTTTTGTCCAAGGAATTGATAACTAGTCAAAATAGTTAAACGGTGGCGAGCAGCTGAAAGATGAGCTTCAGGCTTTGGGTTGAGGATGTTTTCTTTTTCCTCGTCTGGGATCGTCAGGCTGATAATTGATACTGATAACTAATGACCAAATAAATGATTAAACGATGATGATATCAAAAAAGGACAATTTATTTGATCTACCGAAATGCATACATAGAAAAATATATATAAACAAAATAAACAATAAACAAACCCTGTATATCTGAACGCTGGAAAGTTATGCAAAGACGTTACGGCAAAGGACTACGGAGATAGGCATATACCCATCACAGATTCATAGTAACAGTCACGCTGTTGCTGTGGACCAGGAGACATGGGGGAAGGCCGTCGCAGAGCACCTCGAGGTCGTCGACGTACGCTTCACAGGAGGCCTTGTCGTGGGAGACGCCTTCAACGGGGGTCGGCAAGGTGGTGAACACCACCGCCGTGTCCTTGCTCTGCGATTTGATCAGCTCGTTCAGTATCATATGCTGGGCACGGCCTGGCAGGTCGTTGAACGATAGAGGGACGGCCGCTTGGGAGGGATATCCAGATGCCCGTGGTTGGCTCTCCGTGTCTCCTTCAGCCGAAGTGACGGCGGGCTGGTTGGAGGTGCCAGAACTGCGGTTATATATCGATTCAAGGCCTGCGGCTGCGGCGCTTCCGCGGCGTGGAGGCGATGAATCTGCAAACATGATCGAGGGCCCGGTACCTTCTTCTGATACCACCTTCGTCGTCGGGATGGGGGCAGAAGAGAATTTGGCACTGGACGCAACCCGACCTTTCTTCATAAAAATTGCACGGGGTGAAGGTGTAGCCGCAGTAGATGCTCCTGTGGTTTCTTCCGTGGTTTCTTGTGGCTGATTGATTGTTGGAACGTCAGAGGCTGCCATTGGGTCGTCACCTTCTGGTTCATTCTCATTCTCGCTCTCGCTGAGGTAAGAATCCATATCACTCTCATCCGAAGACGACTCGTGTCCATCGGAATTGTACTCTACCATAGAATCCAGTAGTCGATGGGTCTGAATCCCGAGGCTGACTCCAGGCCCAATTGACCGTCTTCGAGATGACTCGATAACTCTCTTGAGACCTTCTAGCCCTGCGCGTCGTCTGCCTCCTTCACGCGGGGTCGTAGATCCAGATCCCGTTGGAGTCTGCCGCTGTGATCTGCTAGATCTAGAAGTCGTCCTATACCTTCCGAGTTCATTCCACCAGTCCTCCTCTTCCAACGCTTGTTCGACAGCGTCAAGCACGGCCTTGTCCACGTTATTTCTGTCTCCATTGACGATTACGCGGTAAGTTTGTAGATCCCCACTGGCAAGCCAGAATACCAGCACATCAGCACTTATTCGGAGCTTTTCGAGTAGAGTCATCACTCTTCGTCTTTCTTCCTCCACATCTGTCTCATACTCCACAAACACTGCCACTCGCAAACGGCATGATCGTTTCCAGGATGGGACAGTGTTCAGGATACAGCCAAGCTGCAGTATTAATGTGTATGTGTCAAAATTTGTTGTGAGATAGTTGGTACCCTTCTGCCTTCCATCTGACGATATCTCTCCAGACATCTGGATTGGCCATAGGTCTATGAACTTGGCCGGTGATTCATCATTCGTACCAGGAAGCTCAATATTCTCGAAACCTCTAGCAACTGCAACATTCATGCGTAGTTGGAATAGTAGATCCTCCAGGACCGTCAGGTAGCTCTGGACATTCATTGGCGGGTCTCTCTCGAACGAATCCGTTCTAGTTTTCCGGAGGGGTTCCCCTGCACCATCGCTGACATTTGAAGACGTACGTCTCGTCGGCCGTATTAGAGGGAGCCCAGGGTCGAGTGAAGCATCAGAGCTGTCCTTGCGGAATTGGTCTATTACAACCACATTGGGTCGCATTCCTCCCAGTCCGGCGCTTAAGACAACATTCCTGACACCCCATTCAATATTTGGTGCTGCTGTTATGTTTATAAAGGCTTTGACCTTTGAGAACTCAATGAACTTATTCCACGCCGTTTGCTCCTTTCTAACAACTGGAACAGCGGTTGCAAAGTCGTCCGTGACTAGAACACGGCCAAGCACAAAAAGAGCGCCTTTCTTCAACGAATTGCAAAAATGGATCATCCTATACTGCGATTCGAAATTGTTCACGAATAAGAGGATCTGTGGTCGCCAGAACTTGACATGCTCAGGTCGAAGGCGGAGTAGATATTTGCGGACCTGGTGGTAAATGAGACTTTGGCTGACATCTCCCCACGTTTTCGGGGGAGCCATATAGTGGATTAGGAGGAAGAGTGTCACCAGAACGCAAACACATCCTGTAGCGTACACCCCATCGGTGAAAAACATACTGGCTCCACTGATAATTGTTCCAACAAATGCAGTTGTGGAATTAAAGTAGTGAAATGACGGCCTGAAGTTCGGGGCGGATCCAATTTTGAGCAAGAAACAAGCCAGGTTAGTGACTAGGAAGGTCATCAAGTATGCCATGGAAACGAAAGAGGCGATCTGGTTGATATCGAAGAATATAGTAATCTGAGCTATTGCAAGGGTGATGAGAATAGAGGTGATGGGGTCATCATTTTTCTTGGTCCCCTTTGCAAAGATTGATAACCCGGGTAGAAGGGCATCCCGTGCGATGGCCTGGAGTACTTTTGCAGCACCAATAATGCCCATCAGAGACGAGAAAAATGAGGTTGAAAACTCTCCAAGAACAATAAGGAATCCGGACATATTTGTCTACGGTCAGAGTTTAGTAAGAGGATTCATTCAAAAACGATAGGAGGGATATGATATGACTAACATCTTGGATAATGTTAACATCCCTATAGAGCGACTCCCTCGTAACGCTTGCTGCCAAGGTGAGAATAACGATCGTATAGGTAGAGAACGTGAGGGCTAGACCATAAAGAGTTCCTTTCGGGATAGATCTACTTGGGTTCTTAAGGTCACCGGACATACTCGTACCACTGTAAAGCATAAAGTTAGCAAATTAGATACCAGAAATGAGAGGTCTAGGGGTAGAACGAACGCAAATATTCCGGATGTTGCAGGGAAGAGAATTCCGAACAGATCTTGAAAGTTTTCTCGCCTCTTAATCTGACTTCCGGCGGCACCTTTAGTAAGGCGTGGGTATAGATTATCGAAGAATGATACGCTGCTAAATCCGGTAAATTCAATGCCTAGGCGCTCATTTTTAAATGGCTGCTTGATACACGCTGATAGCGGAATGCTAAAGGTTGATACCAGAAGAACGATAAGCAACCCATTGCTGGCACGAGAGAAGACCGAACTCCCTGCCAAACAGATAGCTGTGCAGAGCATGAGGATGATGGATGCCCAAAGGTACTCCCACCAAAAGCCTTCATAAAGAAAGTGGGACTTGCTGCCAGAAACAACGCCAAAATTTTGCTTGAAGCAGTCAACTAGACCAACTGCGTTCATTCCTGTGTTCAAAACGCAGCCAAGGTAGAACACAATGCCAATTGAGCCACCGAACTCGGTACCTAGGGAACGGCTGATGAGATAATAAGCGCCTCCACCTCTTACGGTTCCATTCGTAGCAATCGCGGAAATTGACATGGCGGTTATCAAGTCAATTGCATATGATATTATAAGCATGACTGTTCTCCCTCTTAGCATATAGCTATACCTGAAAGGTAGATAGATAAATATTGTGAAAAGATATTACTAACCCATCATGCCGAGAACACCGCTCTGGCCTAGAAGAAAGCCGAAGCGAAGGAACATGAGAATGCTCAGAACGTTGAGAGTCGTCGGGACAAAGACGCCTGAGAAGGACCCTAGCTTTTGGGCCCCATCCCCCTCATCCTGGGCCAACTTTTCCCTTTCATCTGGGAAGCCAAGCTTGGCAGGTAGTGGCCCAGCTAACGAAGTCCTCTGAAGACGAGAGACGCTTCGACTCCTGTGTCGAACAACTCCATGGTGATCTTCATTGCTTGTTCTTCTCGCGTTACCGAGTACGGGTAAGCTCCTAGAGAGCAGATTAGAGACGGGTTTGTTTATCTCTGCAGCTCTATGGGGAGTATTCTAACCAGCTGATTCCATGTCCTGTTTCCTGCGTGGTATTCTCGTCATTGGCAGAGCCATTTAGTGGGCGATTCATGGTTGATGAAGATATCTTTCTGCAACTAGGAAACCCGGCAAGGTCTTTATGCAGCAGCCAGCAGCACCCCTGTCGGACGCTTAGACGAGCAGACTATCGAAGCATGTCCCTGCTGAGTGTGCGGGGTGTAAGTATTTAAAAGCGCGGCGTCGGCCCTCTCGCGTGGAATCCCACTGCTCCAACGTCTAAACACGCTGGTCAGCCACTTGAAGCGAGGTTGATGTTGACGTCGCCGCAGTTGGCGCTGACGTCGAATATCCCAACTTTCAGAACCTTGGGAGGCGTCATATCACGTGACCAAACTGAGACAAGCTTTCGACCAGGAACAAACCCTATTATTAAGCGCATTGAGGGCACTAAATCCATCACATGACCCTATTCCCGCGTCAAAAATGCATGCGCTAACCGCTTCGGGACAGCTGATGATATAAGCAGTGCGTCATCGACTCGCTGGGCCAATCAGCGCGCTGCTTATTTTTGAACAAGCAACTTCTTCCCGCTCAAACCTCAATCGTCACCGTCACGCCGACTTCGTAGCTGACACCCAGAAGCTGCTGACCGTTTCTCAGCCTGCGGACAGCCCTGCATATTTAAAAAGCATCCCCCGTCTCTTCTCTGCTGGAGCTGGCCAGGCCGGACTTCCTGTCCTACAAGTCAAGTTTGGTACCGGCCAGGTGAATATCGGTTGCCTTCAGCCTTCACTGGGTTCTTGTTACCTTCATTACCGCGGGTGTGACCACAATACGCCCTTTCCGTCTACCTATATCCATTTCACAGAAGTGTGCCGGCGAGACAGTCCCGATAGATGACCGAAACAACTCCCAGCGAGATGCCACAGGGGAAGGATATACCGGCAGCGTCGACGCTGCGTGAAGAGTCTCCTCGTGGCAGAGCTGTCAGCGGCACCTCTCCGGCAGAGGGCCTGGCACCAGGATCGCTCCCGAGACACATAACTACAGCCCGACTGGCCTCTCCTATCCCTTCGTCGTCGTACACAGACACAGGAGACCTGCAGCTGAGGCGTGTTCCTACTCCTCGACAAGCAGCTCCGTCTGATATCGCTACTGACTTCAAATCATCATCCGTTGTGCCGTCTTCGCTCGAGACAGCTCGTCCATCTGCGTTGACAAGCGCCCTACAGGACGATAATGGCTCCAGTGGGGCCAATACTACTTCCTCCAACGGTGCACCCATAGAAGACCCCGAGGTCGTTAAACGACATCTGGTGCGACCACCAGTCGAGTCAGCCGACTCCGCTGAGACGAACGGCAAAAAGGCCGAGTCGACGAAATCAGGCGGAAGCGGAGTCAAAGACGGAGAGGAATTTTCCAGCTTACAACTTCAGGGTGGTGATATCACTCGACCAATCTATAGATGGGCTGAAGCAGAGGCTCAAGGACAGCAAGGCCCCAAGAGACGAAAGAGCTTCGATCTCGCAAGGCCGGAACCTGAAACTGAAACTTTGGATATCAACACAATCAGAGTTCCTGGTGGCTTCCGCCGAGACTTCATACGCCGAACCGGAGGAGAGCAAAACACTCTCACCGCCCCCGCAGATCCCGAACAGGCGCTCGCCCAGCCCAAGTTAGCAACCAACAGCTTTTTGGAGTTCTTGACCCTGTTCGGTCATTTCGCTGGTGAGGAGCTTCAAGAAGATGACGAAGTCTTGGGTCCCGGCGAGTTCTTTACACGGAAGCCTGGTCCTGGAGAAGAAGAGCCCTCAGAGGAGACATCTCTGCTTCGTCCAGGAAGCGCTGGAGGCCGTGTGCCCAAGGAACGAGCTGCCAAAGCTACAAACACCTCTATGGGCGCCATTCTCCTCTTGTTGAAATCGTTCGTTGGAACTGGTGTCCTATTCCTTCCAAGAGCTTTCTTAAATGGCGGAATGCTATTCAGTTCCATCGTACTAGTAGCTATTTCAGCCCTAAGCTATTTCTGTTTCATCCTTCTTGTCAACACCCGGAATAAGATCAATGGCTCCTTCGGTGATATGGGAGGAATTCTATATGGAGATAAGATGAGGAAAATCATCTTATTCTCCGTTGCTCTCAGCCAGCTTGGCTTCGTTGCCGCCTATATCGTCTTCGTCTCGCAAAATCTCCAAGCCTTCATAGTGTCTGTCAGCAACTGTGAGACGTTTTTGAGCATCCAATACGTCATTCTGATTCAGCTCATCATCTTCCTACCTCTCTCCCTTGTTCGTGACATTTCAAAACTCGCCTTCACGGCCCTAATTGCGGATGTGTTTATCTTACTTGGTTTGATCTACCTGTACGGATTTGGAATCAGCACCATCATGGAAAAGGGCGTTGCCGACATCCAGCCATTCAACCCCAAGTCATATACCCTGCTTATCGGAACTGCTATCTTCACTTTTGAAGGAATTGGCCTCATTATCCCTATCCAGGAATCCATGAAACGTCCCGACAAGTTCCCTGCTGCGCTAGGCCTGGTCATGGTCATCATTACTGTAATCTTCCTTTCCATGGGAGTTGTTGGCTACGCTACCTTTGGCTCCAAGACTGAGACCGTTGTTATCCTCAATCTTCCACAGCAGGATAACTTCGTCAGGTCAATTCAGTTCCTATATGCTGCCGCTATTCTATTGAGCACTCCACTCCAGCTCTTCCCTGCGATCAGAATTTTGGAGAACGGCCTCTTTACCCGTAGCGGTAAATACAATCCTGGAATCAAATGGAAGAAGAACATCTTTCGCTTCTTCCTTGTTTTGGTATGCGCTGCCATTGCCTGGGGCGGAGCTGGAGACTTGGACAAGTTTGTCTCCCTCATCGGCAGTTTCGCATGTGTCCCACTCGTCTTCGTCTATCCGGTATGTTTCCCCATCTCTTCTACTCTCCAGCCCGCAAGTGGATTGAAACTAACTTTGATATATCTAGCCGTTACTTCACTACAAGGGCGTCGCAACCACCTATCTACAGAAGACTCTAGACATCTGCCTTATCATCTTTGGACTACTATGCTGCGTTTATACCACCGCTCTAGCCATCGCCAACTGGGGAGATGGCGGTGGTGGTGCCAAACTCCCTGGATTCTGCAACAAATAGTACTTTGCATTTTTTACCTTCTAAGCGCCGCTGTCCATAACCGTCATTTTTTATTTCCTATTTTTCGAGTATCATATTTCGGTGACACCTGTTTTAGGCTCTGGAATTTTGGTAAATTGCGCCCTTGCCTCCCTCAGATCAGGAACTACATAACCATTCTTCACCACTTCATGGCATAGGTTCCACCTGCTACCCGCTACCCAACACTCACCCTTACCCATGTTTCCCTTTTGCTAAATTGATGCCATCTTGGCTCCCCCGGTTTCTCTTTCGACTCTTTGCATCTAAGACTTGGTTCTGCTCTCAGAACACTCTGGATTAGATGTGCTTGATATTTTCATGTTCCTTATTTTTCGATCGGTCTTCCAGGAGAATTAGATATGCGGGTAATATTTGATAGATACCCGTTGTATGCGGCCTAACAATATCATCATTGATCTCTTTATTGTATCTCTTTCTATCTATGTTCACTTATTCATATTGTACATGAAACAAAATTGGCATATATTTGACTCGTGGGTTTGTTCAAATCCACATGAACATATAATCTCATCTTCACATTTTGAAAGTAGAAGCACTGCCTTCATTCCTTGACCGCGTGCTGATTTTGGAACAAGGAATAAGAAAAGGAATAAAATATCTTTATTAAAACAGATGACCAAAGATAAAAAAACCGTGTATGCCTAATACGTACAATCCGATTGAATCCGGCGCAGCAAGTATATGCCAATGAAGGACAAAAGGGAGAAAAGAGAATAATAGACAAACCCACCAAGCACGCGAGTCTATGAAGAAGAACTAGGTTCAGCGGCAGCCTTTCCTGCTTCGGCACCGGCATCCTTTGCCTTGTTGGCGAGAGCGGCCTCTCGCCCTCCCCACCTACAATGTGAAAAGAGGCACGGTTAGTTCAGTATGAAAAAGGAAAGACGAGGAAACAGGATTTAAAACGTACTTCCAGTAGTTGACCCATCGGTATCCCTGAGTCAATTGGGCTCCGAAGTTGATCAAGTGACAGCCGAAAAGAAGGTAGTTCTTGGGGGTGACAGCGAGAGAATAACGCATGAACGTTCCAGAATAGATAACCAATGCACCGGTCATTTGAGCTGAGATACTATATCAAGAGAAACGAGTGGGTTAGATATGCAAAGGTTGTGGGTTGGTATGCATGGGGGTGATGCGAAGGTAGCCGCTCGACATGACAGGGCCGACAAGTCGAGTATCAGAGGGCGAACGATGGAGTGGGATATGTGCCATTGACATACATTTCAGGATCCTTCTGAGTGTCCATAACCGCAGCGACCGGAATACCGAAGTTGGATACGGGGCCCCAGAAATCTATGGCGGTCGTCCCGTGTTAGCATCTAGCCCATAACTAGCTGAGACAAGAAAAATAAGACTGCGGATGGGGTAGATGAGGAGCCACAATAACATCATCAAGATACAAAACATGCAAGGAAACAATAGTAGAAAAAAAGGCTGCAGGAACTTACGTGTTGAGCAGACATAGTCCAACACCTTGTTGGACCGTATCTTTGCGTTGATGGCTTTTATGGCGGCGGCCATTGTGAGAGGCGGTTGTCTTGAAAACTTTGAGGGCAGGAAGCAAGCGGATCTGGGAGCTATACAGGCCGCTTTCTGGCAGTCGTGAGCAAAGGAGCAGAGATGTGTCCTTGGATGCAGCAACCTGGTGGTCCTCTGGATGTTTTGTCTCTGCTGGACTGCTGTTGTTGCGCTCAACCAAAAGAAAAAGCTCCGACTTCCGGAGTAAGTTACGACCAGTCACGTGATACAGTAATGATCAGGCCTGGGGGAGATAAGCGTCAAAAGGAGACGATGCTATGGGATGTCTATTTGTCATATAGAGAAGAATTGAAACGCGTAGATTGTCTTTTGACAGTATATAACTAGCAGGAGTAAACTTCTCAAACTACTGCCTCAAGAATAGGAGGTCCTTTAGCCGTCCATTTCACCGATACCACCAAACGCCATGGGAGAAAGGAAAATGCGAGAAGGAGACGAAGGAAAACGAAGGGAACAAATAGCCTGTCATCATTTATTTTGAGCAAGGGAATCATGCAATCAAATATTTCCCCTCGGTTGTCAAAACAGTCTGCGTTTCGTAACTCCAAGAATCGCTGGTATCATCGTCCACCCATTCCTGGTGGGAAGCCTCTTCCTTGTCCTGGAGGCTGGAAGCCGGGCGGTGGTTGGAATCCTCCAGCTACGAATAATCAGCATACAAGTTAAATACGGGGAAAGAATGTTGGTTTACTTACGAGGCCCGCCAGGAGCTCCAGGAGCCCCGAAACCCGGGGGTGGTCCAAATCCAGCTATGTAGGTGGTTAGTAAACACAGCGCAATGATAATAGACAATGGTAGAGACAAAACATACGTGGTCCTCCAGGAGGTCCGCCTCGACCTCCAAAACCAGGAGGAGGTCCGCCGGGGAATCCCGCTGGGGGAGGAAATGCGCCAAATCCAGCGGGTGGTGGCGGTCCTCCAACGCCAGCAGCTGGTCCACCAAGTCCAACGGGTAGGCCTCGTCCCGCAGGTTTACTGATTCCAGGTCCAGCAGCGAGTGTGGCAGAGACACCCGCAAGGCCGGCAGCAGTTGTTCCTAGCCTGGCGGCTGGCTCTGCGGGCGGCGGGCCATCGACTGAACATGACACAACGTGTGTTCCGCGTACAATGGTGAGTCCAAGTGTTCGTTTCTCTTCAGCTTCAACCAACGGGGTAGTGCTGCTACTGCCGGGTGCGGCCTGCCCTCCCTTGCCCGACTTCTTCTTTACTCGACGGAACTCTTCAGTATCTGCGAGAACGAGGTTCATATGCTAGGATATACAGTTAGTATACACTCGTACCACGCATCTATCTCCTCCCAGGTATCTGTTTCCAGCTTACCTTGTCAAACGCAAGCATTTGGCCTGTCATCTGTCGCCCATCTGTCAAAGTGACCCTCATCCTATAATTGATCTAGTTTGCGCGTCAGCTCTTGGCCGGAGACCTCTGAAAAGCAGGCATACAGCATTTCACGGAGAGGGCGTCAAGGATAATCATACGAGATTTTGCTAAAAGACATGTCAGCGATCTTATCTTGCAATCAACCAAGCTCTAGCTCTCATGAACTCACCATCTTCCCCTGCTTGTTTGAAGCCATGCTGCCTCAGGTGCGCACGAATGCGACTTTCAACCAGACCCGAGGGTTTTCACAAACTCGCCGAGCTCCAACGCCTCTGTTTTCAGCACAGCAGCAACCAGAAGCCTGGTCGTGAGGAATATCAAACTGTTCTATCGCCGTCTTTCTGCTTTGCTGCAACTTTCGATCTTTTGGCGTCGAGGATACGCTCTTTGACCGTTTGGGTTTAGCGCCAACGCCAAGCCCGCGTAGGGTTTTCTTCGCTTTCGCGCACACAAAAACACTTTTTGCGACTTTCAACAACTTCGACTTTCTTCTCGCGCAGCCAGAACGCACAGCAGCAGCAGCAACACTCACAATGGTACGATATGAGGTCCAGTCGACGGTTTTTACAGTGACATACTGCTAACCATGGCACAGGCCGAGGGAAACGACAAATCTTCGAACCCCATGCGGGAACTCCGCATCCAGAAACTCGTCCTCAACATCTCCGTTGGCGAGTCTGGTGACAGACTTACTCGTGCAGCCAAGGTGTTGGAACAGCTGAGCGGTCAAACCCCAGTCTACAGTATGGCTACCTCCCTGGAATGAGTTGAATCAATGGCAGAAACAACGTTGTGAAGCGAGAATTGGAAAATTAGAGGCAAAAACTGACGAGCGAGTGTGCGCACTTGACAGGCAAGGCCCGCTACACCGTCCGTACTTTCGGTATCCGACGTAACGAGAAGATTGCTGTCCACGTTACCGTCCGTGGCCCCAAGGCTGAGGAGATTCTTGAGCGTGGCCTCAAGGTCAAGGAATACGAATTGAGGAAGAAGAACTTCTCTGAGACCGGAAACTTCGGATTCGGTATCAACGAACACATTGACTTGGGCATCAAGTATGACCCTGGTATCGGTATCTACGGAATGGACTTCTACTGCTGCATGTGAGTGCTATAATTTAACGCCTGAATACCAGGTTTCTCTGTTACTTATATATCTGATTTATTTAGGACCCGCCCTGGTGAGCGTATCGCTAAGCGCCGACGATGCAAGTCCAAGATCGGTGCTCCCCACCGTATCAACCAGACCGAGACCATCAAGTGGTTCAAGAGCAGATTCGAGGGAATTGTCCGATAAATCAATCATATCAAAATCAAACAAAAATTCCCCCGTTTCTCTCTCCTCCTTTACCTCTCTTCCCTCTCCTTTACTCGATAATGCCTCATTTCAGGCAACGGAAGAGACTCTTTCTCAGGCTGCAAGGAATCTCCCCTTCCATCCCCGTTCCTTGCACCCTGCTCACTCGCGAACCAAACCTCTTTGCTTGTTGCGTTTAGTCGTGGGGGATGGGTTGTTTTTTACTTGTAAAAAATAACAGGCGTGTTTTAGGGGTATATTTCCAACGAAGACTCAACAAGCAAGTATGATACGACATGCAACAATAAAATTTACATTTCAAAATGGCTCTCTTTCCCTGTTTCACAATGGAGGCTTCACATAGGGTGTTGTTCCGCTTAACCATTGCTGAGAGGGACGTTGGCGTCCAGCCACACCTTTTCTGGGATGAGAGACGAGTCTTCGTTCCTCATCCCAGGCGGCCTTTAGCTTGTTTGTTACTATGCTCCCGATGGGATGCTATAGTGGTCAAGCTGTTTTTCCCCTTTCTCGTAGGCATGTAGTAATAAAAACTCTCAACAACTATGTCAAAGGTAAGATTATCATATTGCTATAGTTATTCGTAAATGCAAGTCAACAGAATATAGCAAGGTATGAACTAGATAAATCTGCATAAATCTGCTGATCAATTTCCAACTCAAAACATAGCACTTTACGGCATTATTGCAAAGAAACAGACTGGGTTCAACAAAATTCTCCAAAACTCGCCATTTGCGTCAGCTTTTGTCAAATATCTACACCATCCACCTTAAGGACGGGGTAGAGAAAACTATCACTTGTTCTTGGGAGGTGCCTGGTGCTCTCCTCTAACAAAGCTATAAACCATGTATCAGTCATCAAAGTCCCATACACCGACAGGCTGGTTATAGATTGGCAACTTACTTATCCCACCAACGGCTAAGGAATCTCCTATCATCTGGTCGAGAATTCGCAGCTTGCTCCCTCCAGCTCTCCCGTCTGCTAGCAAAGAGCGGGTCTTCTGACATTCGCTTCTGCGTCATTAGTCCAGCATAGCTCCTGTCGGAATGCGAGCTTCTTCTCTTTGACTGGTCTCGTTCAGGCCCTGTTCCGGACTCAGACGACATCGATTCTGAACGGTCTTTGGCCATGAAGGGAAACAGATTCGATGCTACACCTGCTTGTTGAGCGTTCTGTGTGGCAGAGGTGGTAGATGAAATGGAGCTGGATCGATCTGGTACGATGCCAGTAACAGACGGGATGCTAGAGGTGGTTGATGCCTAGTATCTTGACCTTAGCATTCCACTTCAGCTGTAGGAGGTGATGGATGGACTTACACGCCGCAACTCTTCATTCGCAACCTCAGATGGTACAGATGGTCGACGAGGATGATAGAAGTAAGGCGTTCCGCCCCTAACCCATACTGGTGGACGCTCAGGACGGTCACTCATATCTTATCTTGATATATATTCGGAATATTGCTCTTGATAACTGGTGTTCGTACAGACGAGTGTACTATCTCGAAGACATCCTATGTAGAATGGATGAAGAAGGGCGGGGGAATCGCCTCTGGCCTTCTGCTCCTTTTTAACTTATTCGCCCCCTCATCGACCAAGGCAAAGCCCGGCTGGGCCCCAGGGTCGAGGGTCGATCCAGGACAGGCTGAAGCTATAGTGAGGTATCATGGTGGTAGAAGGTTGGTACTTTGTGATGATCTATATGTTACGGTTGGTACTTGCACTGTAGCAACAGCATCATGACAGGGCTGCATTCAACCCACAGCACAGATAGAAGCATGCCAGCCCCGCTATACAGCTTCATCTACTCTCTATATGTCTTGGAGATGTGACTTGGATGGCAGTGTTGTACTTGTTGGTGATGTGCGAGGTACTTTTTGTGCACGCGAGGTCAAGCCGCATACGGCGTTATGATGTCACATTCTTGGATGCATCTCTGATTGGCACAGCTTGATAGCAAACATCCATGACAATAGCGATATCATTCGTTGGGCAAGTTGATGGTGATTTAAGCTTCGCTGTAAACGGATTATGAGGAAGTTTGTTAAAAAGGCTCTTCTATTATAGAGCTGGTAATCTGGAACAGTATGGGGCGTGTCATATAAAATAACTAAGGGACATAAAACAACATCATATACATCAGAAGACGGACGCGACTTTTTTTTTTTTTCTTTATTCAGGAAGCTTTGGTCATTTTACAGATGAGGTCCTGTCCATCGACAGAATCTCCCTCCTTGACATGTAGACTGGCAATCTTTCCGTGATGAGGTGCAGAGATGACCATTTCCTAATCATAAGCAAGTTAGCATTTATATCCGTAAATTTCAAGGGAGGGGGGTGAGAGGACGAGAGCAATAACATACCATCTTCATAGCACTAAGAACAGCAATCGGGTCTCCCTTCTTCACCTCGACACCCTCGTGGGCTCTGATTTCGACTACTACACCACTCATTGGTGCACCAACCTGGCTGCTGTCACTGGGATCGGCCTTGGGGCGGCTGGTGTCGTCAACCGTAGCAAGAACGTCATCAACAGTGACCTGTCTAACTTCACCGTTCATCTCATAGAAGACTTCTCGCTGGCCCGTCTGCTCGGACAGAGGACCCACAGCCAGCAGTTTCAGGATGAGCACCTTTCCTTGCTCGAGCTCAACGCTGAATTCTTCGCCGATCTCGGGTCTGGCAAGGAAGTATTTGGTTGGCAGGACAGAAAGGTCACCGTACTTGGCGACGAATTTGCGGTAGTCTTGGTAGACCTTGGGGTACATTGCGTAACTAGCAACATCACATTCGGTAGCGCTGCCGAATTTCTCCTTGATCTCGGCCTTGATCTTAGCTAGATCAAGAGGCTCTAGGTGGAGACCGGGGCGGTCCGAAAGCTTTCGGCGATCACGAAGAGCCCTGGAGCGGAGAGGTTCGGGGAACCCGCCATAGGGCTGGCCCATGAGACCCTCAAGGAACTCGAGGACGGAGGCGGGGAAGTCAAGCTCACCGGCGCGAGCAATCACATCGTCTGGGCTTAGCTTGTTGGAGACCATGAACTGAGCTAGGTCACCGACGACCTTGGAGGTAGGGGTAACCTTGACAATGTCTCCAAGGAGATCGTTGGCTTGCTCATAGGCCTTCTTGGTCTCAAGCCATTGAGCACCGAGACCAAGCTGGTGAGCTTGGAAGATGAGGTTGGTAAGCTGGCCACCGGGGATTTCGTGCTCGTAGACCTCTGGATCAGGTCCAGAGAGACCAGCCTCGAAGGGCGAGTAGAGGAGACGGAGCTGGGCCCAGTAGGTGTCGATGGCACGGACATTGGGGATGTCGAGCTTGGGGTCTTGGTCGGTGCCCTGAAGAGAGGCGAGGATGGCGCCTACACTGGGCTGAGAGGTCATTCCAGACATGCTGTCGGTTGCAGCGTCAACGGCGTCAGCGCCCGCCTGTGCACAGGCAACCATGGAGGCAACACCGGTACCGGCTGAGTCGTGAGTGTGGACGTGGATGGGGAGATCAGGGTACTTCTTCCTGATGCTTCCGACAAGCAAGGTGGCAGCTTGAGGCTTGAGGACACCAGCCATATCCTTGATACAAAGGATGTGAGTTCCCAGGGCTACAATCTTGTCGACCAAGCCAAGGTAGTAGTCCAGGTTGTACTTCTTCTTGGGGTTAAGCATGTCTCCCGAGTAGCAGATAGTAGCTTCAATAACACCACCTGCTGCGGCTACAGCCTTCATACCAACTTCAAGCTGGTTGATATCGTTAAGGGCATCGAAGACACGGAAGATATCAACACCATATCTCTTTGCCTGCTTACAGAAGTGGTAGATGGCATTGTCAGGAAGGCTATAATAACGTTCATAATATCAGCGTACTAATCTTTCATATAGAATAAAGGGAAAAACTTACGAAGAGTAAGCAACGCCGTTGGCGCCACGAAGCAGCATCTGGAAGGGGATGTTTGGAACAACCTTCCTCATCTTTCTGAGTCTGTCCCATGGATCTTCGTACAAGAATCTCATGGAGACATCAAAGGTAGCACCACCCCAGCACTCCAAACTGTATGCGTTTCTGAAAGCATAACTGGTTTCTTTGCCGATGTTGACGAGGTCAACGGTACGAACTCTAGTTGCCAGCAGGGACTGATGGGCATCACGCCAAGTGGTGTCCATGATAAGACATCCCTTGTTCTCACGAACAGCCTTTGCAAAGGCAGCGGGGCCCTTTTCATCGATGATTTGTTTCCATCCCTCCTTGCAGGGAGAGCTGAGGTCGATTGGTTTGCCATCTGCATCACGCATGATGGGCTTCAAGATTTCGCCCTTGAACTTGGGTTCGCCAACCTGGCCCTTGATGCTGCTTCCGTTGACTGCAACATCACCAAGGTACGCAAGGAGTTTCTGGGCACGGTTCTGAGAGCCAATGAGGGAGAATAGTTCTGGGGTATCATCAATAAAGGTGGTCCAGCACTGGCTGTCGATGAAGGTAGGGTGTGTTAGCAACGAAGCCAAGAAGGGAATGTTTGTCTTGACGCCACGGATACGGAACTCAACGAGGGCACGAAGCATCTTTCGGCGTGCGACTTCGTATGTGGAACCATGGCAGGTACATTTGACCAACATGGAGTCATAATGTGGGGTGATGATGGCGCCAGCAAAGCCGTTACCGCCATCAAGACGGACTCCGTTACCACCTGCAGAGCGGTAGACCTCGATCTTGCCAGTATCTGGCTGGAAGCCCTTCGTAGGGTCCTCAGTGGTGATACGGCATTGGATGGCGAAACCTCTGATGGAGATGCGGTCTTGGGTGAGGCCGAGTTGTTCTAGGGTAGCACCGGCGGCGATCTGGATCTGGGCAGCGACAATATCGATGCCTGTGATTTCTTCGGTGATGGTGTGCTCGACCTGGATACGGGGGTTGATTTCGATAAAGTAGTATCTGTTCTGCTGGTCGACCAGGAACTCCGCGGTACCGGCGTTGCGATAGTTTACGTGTTTGGCGAGCCTAACGGCGTCGGCAAGAATGTTGTCACGGACATCAATGGGGAGATCCTTGGCCGGAGCAAGCTCGACGACCTTCTGATGACGACGTTGGACACTGCAGTCACGCTCATACAGGTGGACGACGTTGCCGTGGTTGTCTCCAAGAAGCTGAACTTCGATGTGCTTTGGTTTATCGAGGAAGCGTTCTACGAAGACGGTGCCATTGCCGAAAGCAGTCTTGGCCTCCGAGGTAGCACGCTCGAAGGAGTCCCGCAGCGACTCCTGGTCACGGACGACACGCATGCCTCTGCCACCACCACCAAAGGCAGCCTTGATGATGATGGGGAAGCCGTACTCATCCGTGAAGGACTTGACAGCATCGAAGGTCTCGACCGGGCCGGGGGTACCGGGCACGACGGGGACCTTGCACTCTATGGCGATTTTTCGAGCAGAGACCTTATCACCGAGTCTATCGATAGTCTCTGGAGTAGGACCGACGAAGACCATACCGGCCTTCTCGACAGCACGAGCAAACTCGGCATTCTCGGACAAGAAGCCGTATCCCGGGTGAATGAGGTGGACGCCGTGCTGCGAGGCAATGTTGACAATCTCCTGGCCGGCCAGGTAGGCAGCCACGGGCGTGTACTGGCCACGCTTACCGATCTGATACGCCTCGTCGGCCTTTTGGCGATGCATGCTCAGTCTGTCCTCGTAGCTGAAGATAGCAACAGTTTGTAGGGAGAGTTCGTGGGCTGTACGGAAGATACGGATGGGGATTTCTCCTCTGTTGGCGACGAGGATCTTCTGGAACTGCATGATGGAGGAATTGGCCCGTAGACGGCTGTGGACGGAATCCTGGAAGTTGGACGGGTGGTGGTCTTCCATGACATCTTCCTCGACGGCGTCCTCGCGGACAGCCGTACTATTGACGTCTGGCAGAGGTACAGGTGCTGGAGCCATGTTTGTATAGAGAATATATGTATGTATGTATATAGATGTGTATCAACGGGGGTATCAGGTGTCAGAGGACGAAGATGACGGTCCTGATATCACGCCGCTATCTATATAGATACTCTCCGGTTCTCGGTGTAGCTCGTTTCCCTTCTCACTTGTTCGATTCGATATAAGATGGTTCTTCTAAAGAAAAAAAAACAACAGTCAGCATCGATATGATCTCCATCGTTCTCTCTGTATGCCCGGCTCATCTCTTCTTATAGAGAGAGCGTGAAGCCGCGGCATCGGCCTGGCGGAGGGGCCCTGGAGCAGACCGCAGTGGGGCAGAGCGAGCAGCGGGCGAACATGTTCACAGCCATTGACGGCCACCACGTCGCTGCGGCAGCCCGTCGAACATGGCCAGCAGACGTACCTGAAGACGACCGTCACCTCTTTGAGCGAGCGGCAAGGAGGACGAGGGCGAAGCTGGCGATGTTGGGATGTTGTGGCCGTCCGAAGCGTCGCAGCGGAAGTTCGTCGCGCCTTTTATTTTAAACTTGCCCCGCAAGGTTTGGCTGCTTCGTCTCTTCTTTTTTTTTTTTTTCCTGCTTTCTTATTTGCTTTTTCCGTCGCTTTTTTCTTTTTTCTGGTTGGTTCGTCCGCGGAGGCTCGCGTTAATTATTCTCCGCTCACGTGGCCCCTCCCCACATGACCTGCCGGGTTTTACTAAGCGACAGCCAAGTAGAGACAGCAAGAAGAAGACGACGACGACGAAGAAGAAGAAGATGAAGAAGAGAAGAAGAAGAAGATAGAGTGAGATTAGAGGACGGGACGAGGTGATGGCCAGGACGGCATGCTATGTACCGTTGACTCTGCAGCAGTGAGTGAGTGAGTGAGTCTGACGGTGCTCTGGCTACACGGCAATTCCCCGTCGGAAAGCCACCCATGCTCCTCGGATTCTCTCCACCAAGCAAGAACCGCCTGAAACCAAGACGACAACGACAAGACTCGACGACGATGGAGCAGCAGAGATGGCGGAAAAAGAAAAGAGACATCATCTGGCTGTCTTCAGGGCCCGTCGACATGGACCAGCCTTCCACCGGCTTCTTTTCTTTGACTAATTGGCCGCCCGTGAGCCATTTTACTTAGCTACCCCCATCCGTAAGCTGAGCGTCTAGCCGAGCAAAATATACTTGAGAGCCAGTCTGTTGTAGTTAGAGTGGTTGAGCAGAGAGAGAAGTAGAGGAGAGAGAAGCTTTCTCATGTCCTTCCTTTCTTTTTCCGGCTTTTCTCATCCAGACGTTAATTTTCTTTTCTTATTTAGTTACCTCCTGATTGATGTCTCGTTTAGCCGAGGATAAACCAGTTTGGTCAAGGAAAAGATGGGCTGGCTGGCTAGCGTTGGGGGGAGCTCCAGGGGAAGAAGCACAGAAGAGTTAACCAAAAAACGCAGCACTACTTATATACTTAATGTTCTTAGACCGTGCAGATGGCTGACGGCCTGCGTGTTGGGGACGCTCCGACTGGCTGCGGAAACAGGATGTTTGTTTACTTCTGTTGAGTTGTGCTACCTTTTTATGTCGAGATCTCCCATCACACGGTCAGTTTGGATCTTGCATGCCGGCTGGGGGAATCGCCGACATATTTGCTGTCCTTTTACGAAGCCACTCATGTATCCGTGCCGAGAGGGACTGGAGGTTGACCTTATTTGCCGATGTACAAGCACGTCCGATTTACAGCTAGGGTGATGGTGTATTATGAAAAAATAAAGGAAAAGAAAACAAAATATCTCGTATCAAATACACATGATGAAGGAGAAAAGGACATGACAGCACAGGTGCAGAGAGTAAGTAACAACAGGTAAAACGAGTAGGAGCCGGAAGCCGGTGCCGAAGCCGATGCCGGACAAGGGGGGTGAGGGTACATTATTAGTTTATGTGGTTTTGTTTTTTTAAGGCTTTGCTGGAGGAAAATAAAGGGACAGCAGAAGAAACATAACAAAAGAAATAGAAGAGAAAAGAAAAGAAAAAAGGCTTCTCCTCCATTCTCCTCCATCTTCCATGCTTTCCCACCGCTCACAGTCCCAGACGGAAATAATGAAAAAATGAAAAAGAAAAAGAAAAAAAGAAAATGTGTAGTAAAAAAAAGGGGGGGAAGGCGGAAGTGGGATATCAACAGAAACCACCTGAGTTTCCGATAAGGCATAACTGATAACAAAAAGCCACCATATCTGGCCCCGGTTTCGTTCATTCTCATTCCTTTTCTCTCTCTTCTTCCTGTGTCGATGATTTCATTCGTAATCACGGAGACCTCGTATGGTGTTATTTTTATTTTTCTTCATCATCCTCATCCCGTCGTCTTATCTAGTCTTTTCTCTTTCTTTCTTTCTAGCATGTTTGTCCTTAGAATGGCCGGAAGCCGGTTGGCTGGGGGGTTATGCCGTTGGTCTGCTGTCCAAACATCGACGGTGCACCCCCTCCCATTGACCCGCTGGGACCTTGCGTCAGCATCAGTCTCGAGCCTCCGAGGATGGGCGTGTTGTCCTCTTCCTTCTGCTGAGAGGCTTCCTTCGCCTTACGCTCCTCATTGTCCTTCTTCAACATCTCAATGGTCTGCACTTGCTGGCTCAGCATGTTGATCATGTAAGGCATCGTGAAGTCATGGAGGCCATGGCGCCACGACATTTCCAATACCACATCGGGGCGGATAAGCTCGTAGCAGGCGTATAGCATGCCCACGTAGCACTCACGGCTACCAATGTCGACGAACTAACATATCATCACTTGTTAGCAACATTGTGTGAAATCCAAACAACATAACACATGGCAAGGTACTTACGTAGCGCAACAGCTCCTCGACAACCTCGGGCTTGCCTGAGATCGCAGCGGTCTCGATAGCATCCTTGAACAGCTTGTCCTGCTTCGAGAGGGCGATGGACTTCTCCCATCGCTTGTTCTTGCGGTAGATGTTGGCTGCAATCTGGCGGAAGAATACAAGCTCGTGTTTCTCCAGCCTCTGCGCCAGGTCGACGGGATCGTAGTTGTCATGGTTCTCAACCGAGTCTCGCAGAGTCTTGTGATCTTCTTCTTCAATTAACAGGTCGTTAATGGCATTATTGACCGCACGCTTGTTCTGTGGCTGTACATTGAGAAGGAATGGCTTGATCAAGGGGATGTTGTCAGACTTCTCAAACATGCGAACAACCCGGTTGACGTCGATGCGGGGAGTAAGGACTTGGAGTAGGTCCGTCAGCAGCAGGGGTTGTTCTTGCAGATAAAAGTTCAGGGCACGGTAGTAGATCTCCAGGTTGGCAACCTTAACAACAATATCCTTGAAAGAGTGATGCTCCCACGAATCGGCTGCTCGCTCCATCATTGCTAGCGCCGCGTTATCCCATTCGTCGTAGTGGCAGTAAAGGAAAACTAGCTCGGGCCATAGGTTGGCTTCCTCGCACGCGCGAATCATCTTGGGAATGTTGATTCGGGTCCAGAACAACTTGAGGTGCTCCATCACACGGTCTGGATGGTACTTCGACAGGGCAATTCCTAGCTCAGTGAACATACCCATGTGGGCTCTCTCAAGACCAAGACCGGCCTCAAGCAGAGCAATGAGCTCGTCGAAGTAGCCATTACGCTCATACTGGCGGACCAGATCTTGTAGCTCCTCAGCATGCACGATCAGGTTCAAGCCGCAAATCTGAGCAAGGCGGAATTCCTTCTTGGCAACGCAGGCTGCGTTAACCTCCTTCCAGACCTTGACGCTGTTGCCCTTGCGAGCACACTCAACAGCAGCTTGGTAGTCCTCGAGATGGACAAGTGTAGTTGCAAGCTTTGCCCAGTTGGAGATGCTGGTGAAGAATATCTTTGCAGCTTGGTGGTATCCCTCGGCATAGGCCTTGTCACCGGAAGCTTCAACATCAGCAACATTGATTCCACGGAGGAAATCGTCAAGCTCGGAAAGCTTGTCGAGTCTAGCAAAGCTGAAGGCCATGGCAGTATCGACAGCAGGCTCTCGAAGAGTCTTGCGGGCCATCTTGAGATATTCAATGAGGTCCTCATCCTTGCCAGCATGGGTAGCGGTTTCGATAACTTCATTGTAGTTTGAAGGGTCTCCGGCACGAATATATGAAGCGATAGAATCGGAGATGCGAAGGCCATCCAATTGAGCTTTGGCGACCTTGCTCCATACTTCGGGAAGTTCAACACGCTCAGCATAGTCCTGAGCACGGTCGATGCTGACAATGTGTTCCACGAGAACATTGGTGGCAGCAGGGTGGTTCTCAACCTTCTTGTAAATCTCGAAGGCTTCTTCGTACAGGCCAACAGACAGACACATTCCCGCAATCTCATCAGCATTGAATTCTGTAAGCTTGTGGATGTAGTCCATCAGCTTGCTCTTATCAGCCTTGGCAGCGGTGAGCATCAGCAAGTTCTGCAAACTGCTGTTATCACTGAAGGGAGACGGCTCCAGGATGATCTTCTCCAGCAACTCAATGAGTTCTGTCGGCAGGTCTGCTTCAAGGAAGGCCTTGACTGCTACTGACACCTTGTCTGGCTCAGAAGACTCTGGGACGGCAGTGGCAATAACCTGGTCAACAAGGGACCGTCTGTGAATGTTGTTTCCGTTCAAAACAAAGGCCCAAATTTCACCATCAGCTCGCTCAAGTAGATACCTGGCTTGAGCACGATACATCGAGTTGTCGTTGGTGATGTTGATAAGCTCAAGATCATTCTGGCCTTTGCGGTATGCAATATATGCAAGGTTAGGGTCTCGCTTCTCACAGTACTTTCCGACAGTTAGAGTATCATAGAGGTCGTTCTCCTTGAGGAACTTCTCGGGGTTGTTGTTGCTGTCAATGTATATCTTGGCCAAGGCATTGTACACTGCTTGCTGTTGGTTACCGGTGCTGAGAGTGTTCTCTAGGAATGGCAAAAGAATCTTCAGTCTATTTCTCTTCTCTACCTCAGCGACAAGCTCATCAATTGGGATAGAAGCTGGGTCAACAGTAGTGAGAAGGTTCTTGATAATAGACTCATCACAGTCCACGTCAAGCAGGCCACCGACAACAGCGGGAGTCCTTGATGGGTTGACCCTTTGAACGTAAACTTCGATCGAAGAATACTGCTGGTTCTGGTAGAGGTACAGAACTAGATCATGGACAAAGTTGAATCGATCGCAAACAGTAATCAAAGGAAGTTGTTCAGCGAGCTTGGCCTCCTTGAGGAAATTCTTGACCTTCTCAGGATTGTAGTAGTTGCTGTCGCGGCAAATACGCTCGACTTCGGTCATCTGGCCCATGCGAGTAGCGGCCTCTATATACTTAAAGTGAACATCGGCATCCTCACTAAGGTTGACGATGCTGCCAAGGTAGTAGTAGAGACCCTCGGCAGTTCGGTATTTCTCAAGCAATTGGATGAGGTTGGTAGGTCCCAAAAGGTCAGAGAATTTGGTAGCGATTTGAACAACAGCTTGAAGATTTTGACGGAGGTTTGAGTGAAGCATCTCGTTCATACATTCCAGGGACTGTTCCACTGAAAGGCGGCCAAAGAATTCTATCAACCATTCGGGGTTCAGTTTGTCCGTGCGGACAATGTTGCGCATAATGACTGTGGAATCATCAGTGTTCTCGAGCGCACGCTGATAGAGACCTGCGTTCTCGCAGAGTTGTGAGATCCTAGCCTTGTCGTAGTGGGTGAACATCTCGTTACCCAGGATAGCATCGGCGACCTGAGGAGCGTTGACAAGGTTCATCTCTAGCAGCCTAGTCTGAAGCTTAGCATGCTCAGGCTTGTTGTCCTTGAGAGCATCCAACAAGAATGCAGTAGCTTGCTGGATCATGTTTTGAGAGACGAAGACATCGACAACACGGTCAAGATCAACGAGGGCACCGCTGTCATCGTTTGCAAGCTGACCAGCAAACTCTGCACACTTCTCTGGGTTAACTCGGACAATATGCTGTAGAAGCTGGACATAGTCAGGTTGATAGCCGACTTGCTTGGAGTAAGCCAGGATCTTGTCGAATTGACCAGTCTCTGCGAAGCCAGCAACGACCTTGTGGGGAACATTGGCCTTGAGGTAGATGTTCAAAGCAATGTTCATGTCGTGTGGCCGAACGATGTCACCTAGCTCCTCGGAGCATTCCAGCTTATCCTCGCCGAGCCACTTCTCAAGGAGATGTTTTCGGTTTTGCTGCAAGACAGGTCTAGTCAATTCAACACTCTCGTATACGTTTAGAGATCCCTTGTCAAGAAGCATTCCGAAATATTGGAGGATTACAGACATGCCCTGACCTGACTGTGATACAGCCTTTAGGCGGTTGATAGTGTCTGCAGTTCGCAGGAACCCCCGGGGCGAATTGGCGGCGATTTTGGCAGCCTCTGCATAGTTTCCTTGAGATAGGAGCTGTTCAAACTGTCTCTGAAGAAGATTATCTGCACCCGGAAGGCCAGCCTTGGATGCAAGCTTAACAGCCAGAGATGTGTTTGCTGGGTTTTCAAGGAGATATGGAATGATGGTGCCTTCGTCCACACTGACAGAGAGGACCTGACCCTTCCGGTTGACACCGACAATACCAGTAGAATCTGAGTTTGGTGTGGTAACGAAGATGGTTTCGCTGGAAATGCGGTTCATGAAGATGCATGTACCAGTCTCGAGGTCATAGAGGTGGATGAAGCCGAACTTGGTGATAAGATAGACAACATCGTATTTCTCAGAAACCTGCATGGCAACTGGGAAGTCATTGGTAGCCTCCTGTGGGAAGTAAACCTCAACAGCCTTCTTCTGGAACTTAGGGTTGGGCTCCTGGTGATCGATCTCTGCAATCTGAAGTTTGGCACCGGTTGCGGTTCTGACAGCGAAGGTGAAGAGTTTATGAGGTAAGGGTGATCCGTCGACCTTGATGGTAGCAAAGGCGGCGGCATGGCCTTCGATGTGTTGAGATATGCCTCGTTCAACCGAATGGAGCTGCATTGTTCCTACTATCCGTCCTTGCTGTTGACTGATACCAACAACCACCATCCACTTTTCCTCCTCATTAACACGATAGCTAATAATTTGGCAGCTCTATTCACTTGATTAGTTGCATTTCCCCTTTTTGATTATAGTGAAAAACAAGATGGCAATACTAATAAAGGATACGAAAGAGGTAAAACGCACCGCGAGATTTGCAATCCGGTCGAACATCTTAAGAGGAGCATGCTGAGTCGGGTCAAAGACGTTCCAGTGGTAAACCGAGGACTCAGTGATCAAGCCAATACTTGTCTCACTGTACCACTTCCAGAAGACAACATCTTCAGTCATGACTGCCGACTTGAGCTTCTGCTTTGCCTGGAGGTCAAAGACCTGGATGGTCTTGCCCTGGGCCTTAAGCGCGATAATGTTCTTGTTCCAGTGCATGATCGCACTATCGGCATTAATCGGGCGCCGGATGACCTCATTGTTGTTTTTAAGATTGACTATGATAACTTGTGTCTTATCTTCATCGTTGACCTTTTGTCGTATGCAGACGAAACTATCGGATTCTAAAGTCTAAACGATTTGCAAGAAAAGGGAGATGATTAGCAACTGCGGAAGCAGAACGGGGGCCGCTGGAGAATACTTACACATGAATTAAAGCCGATAGATGCAGGCTAGAGATAAAGATGATGAAGCAAGCTGTAGTTAGCTATCATGCACAGCCACGAAGCCCTCCTCCCCACATTCCAACAACCACAATGCCCATCAACATGAGCCCAAAAGACGCAGTATCCGATGAAATATCAAGATAGCAGGCCGTAGGGGCCATATCGATTGACTGGGGCGAGGAATGGGGAGAAGGCTTGCTCGTGTGGAGAGGGTGATTGCGTACCACAATATCAACGTTCGTTAACTACGGCAACGTGTCAGTAAGGGATCAAAAGCTCCAGGCAGACAAGGCGCAGTTCTAGAAGTACTCCCGAGGCCATCATACCTGTAAAAGCTCCGTAAACTGAATGGGAAGAGGAGCCATGATTTCGTAATGGCCGTCAAGGCAACGACCTCATCCAACCAAACCCGGAGCGCCAGCTATGCCGAAGAAGTAGGGGAGAAAAAGGAGAGAGTGAGAGGGAATGAAAAGAGCAGGCTGAAGGAGAGAAGGACAGGGGCGGAAGCAAAGAGAGGCGAGGAGAAGAGAGAGCTCTAGCAGGGAGGATGTTTGTGTCTGAGGATCGCAAGCGGTTGATTGAGAGGCAAAGAGGAAGTCAAAGGAGAAGGTCGAGAAGTCGATTTGAATAAACAACCTTGCCTTTTCAGGAGCAGTCACGTGATATTTTAGTAAGCAGGCAGTGAGAGCTGAAGCTTGGAGTGAATTTGATAGTGAAGACGAAGATGTGGTGATAGTGAAGGAGTTTGGCAGAGAGAATGAGGTGAGAATAACAAAGATGGATAATGAGAAGTAGTAGTCGTAGTGGTGGTGGTGGTGAGGCTGAAGTAAGAGAAAAGCTGGGCTGGGTCGGCTTGATCAGTGTTGATAACTAGTTGATACCACGAAACAGAGTGATATCTGATATTCTGGTCTTAATTTTCTTAAATTAGCCTATTAAACTCGCCGTTTGCACTCAAATAAACATGTAGCTAGTCTGCAGGGCACTAACTAGTTAAATAAATTAGTGTATCAATTAATGAAGACACAGAAAAAGTATCAGATCTACTGCAACATCTACAGCTTTAGTTAAATAGTAGCTACAGCTTATTATACAGTACGGAGTAATCGTCTGCAATTGAGCACTGACAAGTCAATGGTCATAAACATAGCATCGACATCAGCCTCGAACATACCATTAGCCATTAGATATACGTATTCATATATGAAGGACTTCTTCCTGCTCTTTTCCACTTTCCACACTAAAAAAGCAGTATCACGTGATCAAAATTTTTGCATAAAATCTCGACTTCGACTTTTTCTTCTTTTTCTTCTCTTCTTTTCCTCTCCATGAACAACGCAAATAAATCACATTCCGTCAAAATGTTCTGCAAAAGTTCTTTCGGGGATTCATGATGCCAGGACGTTCAAGTTACATGACCTATGTTTCTTGGGAATGGAGAAGGAAGCAAGATTCGGTCTTGGGTGCAGTGCCATCCGCCTCATGGATGGGATTGCAATGATTGAACCTACAGTTTCGGGCCCATTACTAGCAAGCTGTTTGACATGATCAAGAGCGAGGATATTTCGGGGGGTTATTTATTACAAAATTACATATCAATTCTACCTTGTTTATACAATTAACCGGCCGTTTCAGCACTTCATTTCCGTTTCCATACAAGCCATGTCCTGAGTAGAAAAAGAGAAAGAGAGAGAAGAGAGAAGAAGAAGAAGAAATCATTGCTAAACAAGAGGGTATCCATTAACGTCATGCGCTTCCTTTATTTTCCTTGAAAAAAGCCAGAAGGTCGTTTCGTTGTTGCTGTGTTTGAAACAGAAGTAAAGCGAGACAATCAGTGTCTCTCACTATGCAAGTTTGCGCCCAATATTGCCGAAGCAAACACAGCTGCAGAAGAGAACGCTGGCAATCCATGTTCCGACTGCGAGCTGGCCCTGTGAGAGGGTCAGGCCGGCTATTCCGAATACGGTCTCATCTACGGCATCGGCGGCGTTGCTGGGGGAGAATATTATGTCGGGGTTCATCTCCAGTAGGGCCATCATGCCTGTCAGTCCGATAGCCGTAGAGAGGACGAAGCCAGACTTGGAGCGGTCGATAAGGTACCAGAGGAACGGGTTCACAAGCGCAAGTGTCAAACAGACCTGAGTCGATGACTGCCATGGTAGTTTTCGCTAGACACAAGCATACACATATTAGTTCGGGGGCTTATATTCTTTCACGGGCGTGGGGGATAAAATCTTACAATGGCGAAGGCAACTCCCACAAAAGCACCGATGCTGCGCACCATTGGGTTCCAGCCAGCTTCACTGCTTCCCTTGACGGGGTTCTCTCCCATAAAGTCCTCCCACATAAGATCGAACCAAGGTAGCAAATTACCCAGTGCAACACCGGCCACTCCCCAGAACACTAGGTAATGCCACCACTCTAGGCCAAAGTTGATGATTTCCACTCGCACGGGGATGTGCAGCGGTAACAGGTCCGCCATCTGCGGGCTATCGTGTAGATGCATAATAATGACACCAAATGTCACACCGAACAGGAACAACAGCCCGCTCTGTTGCAAGGCAGGCAGCAAATAACCACGGACAAGCCCGCGCTGCCTACGACGCACTTCATTCTGCCGTTGTCGGTCTTGCTCCTGCTTGTGAAGCTTCTTTTTCCTCTGCTCTTCGGAAAATCTGTTCACAGCACCGTTTCCGCTTGCCTTCGCACCATTGCCGTTTTCAAATATGCCTGACCCTCGTAGATTAGGAGTCTGCGCACCTGTTCCCCACGGCGTTGTCCCGGGGATGTCTCTATCTTCTCGGCCGCCGTCAAACGCAGTAGGCGAGTAGATTCCCAGCAGTGTAGAGGAGGTCAAGTTGATATCTGACTTTGTTCGGCTGGACTGCGCCAGTCCCTCCTTGTCCATCGCAGCAGTCAAGCTGCCGTTACCGTTGTCGTTGCCATTACTATTGCCTGGAAACATCTCCTTGTTTGCATCTTCTGGCGCCGGAGTCGGGGGAGCCGTGGAATCAGCCGAGGGGAGCTCAAAGGGCTTTCTCGCCCGCGGCCGCAGCACTCGACCTTCGCTTTCCATTATAAGCTGGTTTCGTTCAGTGTCAGCTCTGTAAACAAACACGTTAGCTGCAGCTCAACAGCATCCTTTTATGGCCAGAGAAACAACAACTGAGTCAATGTGAGCTGGGGGCGGCAAACGTCTCAACGGCTCAACGAAGGAGTTCCCCGTATCCGCAGTTTTATAGTCATGTGCGGCCCAGGGGCAAGGGAGCCGATCACCAGCATAGTCAGCCAAGTTAACAGGACAACGTACCGTGAGACAGCAGCAAAAAGACTGAGTGTAAGAGGATACTACAAGGAGCTGGAGGAGCAGAAGAAGCTAAAGATAGCTGGGGAAGAGAAGAAGACACCAGCTTGTGTGCTGCCTGCGCCGATGTTTTTATTTCCTCTCGTTGCTTTTTGTTATTTTTTTTTTTTTTTGGTCTTCCAAAGAAGAAAAGCTGGATTTGCCGATGTCACATGTTTTACTCCTTTTTCTGGCGCCACCAAAAAAGGCTGCTTGAACTTTCGCTGTATAAAAGTATGAAAACACTGAGCAAGGCGCGAAGATAGTTGCCACTGGAGGAGCTGAAGTGGCTGCAGGTCGTTGGATGGCAGGCTGGTCATGCCGTGGCCTCGGGGGCAACCGGCGAATACCTCATCAGCAGGTCTCTTTCGTCTCCGGGGATAAGGGGGGTGAGCTATACATCCATGATACTATAGTACTGCCCTTTAAGACGATGTACAACGTCACACAGAGAGACCAAAGACGGGGTTTGGCTGCGGGGGATGATACAAGAGGCCCTGCTGGTACCCCTGGATAGGATCGTGGATGAACATTTTCTGGGACCAGATAGTATACATCTTGAGTTATACATTGGTAGGTAGATAGTTACATCAACTCCTTGACAAAAGTCGGTGGGCAAGAAAGATCTCTGGATACGCCCATAAGCCTGTTCACCTCTCCCTGCTCCCTCCCTATAATACCACAGAAATAAATATAAATGTACAGTCACCCTCCGAACCCCGGGTCAGAAATAGAAGAAAATAGGACAAAATGTAGAAAGCGTGGTAATAATGGAGAAGACACGGCCTCCCAGTCTGATTCCAGGTGCGGATTCCAAGAAAGTACCGTGTTAAACGCGCAGGTTTTGTGTCTAGTCCTGGGTCATAATCTCGTCCCCATCCTCATCTATGTTCTGCTCCTGATCAGGTCCGTGGTCAGGCTCTTCCGTATAGCTGATGGTGTCTGGCGAGTCAGCGGCAGCTAGAGCCGTAGCAGTGACGTCCTCCTCTGTTGAGTCGTCCGAGCCAAGGTGTTCATGTTCATCATCATGGCCGTTGATGGAGGCAGGGAGGGTTTTGTCGTCGGCCATAGCAGCAACAGAAGCATCATCAGGTATGACAGATGGGGCGGCCACAACTTCAGAGCCTGGTTCCTGGTCTGGGTCTGCATCGGCGTCGGCATCGGCGTCAGCGTCTGGAAGAGGAGACACGGAGAGTCGAGATTCGCCTTCCGCGTCATCTTCATCGCCGTCATCTCCGTAGGCACTGGCATCGCCTATAATGTCCTTGTCGATATCATCTAGTCCCTCGTCATCGGGATCTTGATCGGGGTCTTGGTCCTGTTCTGGCTCCTGCTCCTGCTCCTGCTCCTGCTCTTGCTCTTGCTCTTGTTCTTGTTCTTGCTCCTGTTCTTGCTCATTGTCATTCTCGTTCTCATTCTCCCCAGCTTCTTTCATGCGTACGTCCCTGCCCGGTGAGCTGGGTAGTCCCAATTCAGATCCAGCAACACTCGTACCAGGTGCATTGGCATCCTGCTTGAGCGCTAGAGCCTTTTGTGCTTCTGCCTCAGCTTTTGCAGCAGCTTTTGCTGCAAGAGCCGCCTTCGATCTGCTTGGGCGAACTCTCTTGGGTGGGTCACCTGGCTTGCGCTCCGGTAACGGCTTGCGGCGAATGTACTGTCTCTTGCCGGTCGATGGGGGAGCAGCCAGTCGGTTTGGATCCGGGGTAGATAGCTTATCTGCGTTATTGGCGTTTGATCTCCGATCTCTTCTGCCTCCTCTAGATCGGCTCGAGGCCGGAGGACCGGATGGTTCAACCTCTTCTTCGTCACCCATGCCGCCGTTGGCGTTTGCATCTCCTAGATCGAGAGCATGTTCATGCATCAATCCATTGGGTCCAATGTCCTTGTCCTCTGTAGCGATGGATTGCCAATCCCATCGATGTAGGCGGCGAGCTACCTTCTTCAATACCGAGAAATAGAAGCTGCCTGCCTCTCCAAAATCTTCCTGTTGCGCATCCGGGTTCAAACATAGGCCACCTTTGCCCCATGAATGGTCGTCATCGGTGTCGTAATCCACTGGTAGACACTGAAGCAACTGGCCGGCATGTAAAAGTTGGGATCCTTGCTCCCTACGTTCGCGAGCTTTACTATATTCTTCTGCACGGCGTTGTGCAAGGATATAGTCCACTCGCTGCCGGCGGTTTTGCTCGATGGCCAGTTGGTGTTGGGTCAGCGGTCGAGGTCGACGGGAAGATGAAGATGTCTGTCCTGGAGCAGGAGAACCGGGAGCAAACTGGTGGAGGACCGGATGACCTGAGCCAGGAGGTGCTGGAGACAACCCGTCGCCGGCCTGGTCCATCTTTGTCTTTAGCACAATCCGCGTCCGCCCAGCATTGCCTGAACGAGTAGTTGACGAATCTCGTTTGCGTTTATTCCGTGACCTCAGACTCTGGACGGGAGTAAGCAGCTCGTCATCATCGTCATCCCCCGGGCGTCTACTCTGGTTAAGAGGGGTGAAGAACGTTGATTGTTTGTCTCGGCCTGGAACTGGAGTCAGCCTTGATGCGATTGCTGGGATACGCATTAGGACAGTATACACTTACCGCCAGGAGTACCGCTCATAGGGATATCACCCGACATCTGGTCGTCGCTCATAGTATTATCTACAATATGTTAGCACTGTTATAGAGCACTAGGAGAGCAAAAGTATAACTCACCCTTTTTCACTCGCTTGTTTCGAGAGACAACCTCGTCATCATCGAGGATTCCTATGCACCAATTAATATCGTGTGTCATCCATTTATCATAAAGTAGTGGAAAACATACTTTTGCGTTCCTTTTGCTTTTCCTCTCCATATAGGATTTCATCTTGGGTGTCAACGTTCTCTGCATCAGCCTCTTCCTCCGTCAAATCTTCTAGCTGAGGAATCTTCAACGGTGAGCCATCTGTCCCCTCTCCAACAGTTCCAGGCCCAAAGGGGTTCTTCAAAGCAGCTTCATCAGAAAAGTCACTCTCCAGATAAAACCACATCAGCCAGAGGAATGCCTTGGCTCGACTCTTGCTGCTCAGGGTAGCTCGCATGACGAGGTCGAAGAAGTCGTGGGGAGAGTGGAAATGAATCTCTGATACTTTAGGAGCATACTGAGCCAGGACAAAGATGAGGTTGACGGGGTTAGTCCGCGGAACGGGCGTCTCCCGCAGTTTGTCAAGGGTGTTCGGTTGTTCGACATCTTCTGATGCACCCTTCAATATAGACTTAAGCCGTGGTGCATCTTGAAGCTGTTTGTATGCACTGGAGTCCTGATGGGCTTGTAAAGAAGGGATAGAGTGATATGTTCGCAGCTGGGCACGCATTTCAGGGAAAACTACCATCATGTTAGCGCTGATTTAGAAGTTTGGTATGGTATACATGTGAGTACTCACAGTTAAGGGTAGTATTCATCCGCCCAAAATTAACCAGCAGGCAGACCATAGCCATGTTGATTGCGGCAGGCTTATCGGTGGTCAGCTTATCCTTTAGCACCTTGCTGGTCTTGCTGCTCTTTGCCATGGCATCGATATAGATATCCGCAAAGCTCAGTCCGCTCTTCCCGTCTGAATGTCGAGTGAACACGGGCGTAGTATCTTCAAAGACCAAGCGCAGGAAGAGATGCTGGATATCCTTGCGCCAAAGCGGAATACCATCGTCTTTCTTGAGATGGCGAATCTTGTTGCCAGAGTAGACACTGCCAATGGTCCCGTTTGTCTGTCGACGGCTACTAGCAGGCGCAGAAGTCGTGGACGATGTATGAGCATCTGGCTTAGCATCTCGCTTCTCACGACCTTCTGCAGCAGATGTGCTTTCACCTTTCGTAGGCTTCGACTCAGCAGGCTTGTCCTTCTTCCCCTTCTCCTTCTCCTTCTCCTTCTCCTTCTCCTTGCCGTTTGGCTGGCCCCGTGCATTATCTGCCTCCTTTGGTTTATCATGGCCATCCTGTTCCTTTTCCTTCTCCTTTTCCTTTTCCTCTTTTTCCTTTTCTTCCGGATCAGGAGAACTGCCCTTTGGTGGCCAGTCCTCCCATGTACCGGCCTCTGTCCAGAAGCCCTGAAGGGGGTAGTTGGGGTCATCCGTATAATGTCTCTGTCTGCCACCTTTTGTGCCTGGCTCTGGCTCCGAAAGACGCTTCACACTCGTTCTGGGCAACGGGTATCGACACGCAGGAAGCGGGAAATCCTTCCTCGAGCCCGCATAGTAGCCTCCGTCAGGCTTGTCGAAATGAGTCTCCTTTTCAGGTTCGAACGCGCCTCTATCGTCCGGCGAATCGCCAGCACCCGTTCCCGCCTCCATTATCGCGGTGGACGGCTCCTCAGCCTGTGCCTGTGTGTCCGGTTTTGACGTGGCCTGAGCCTCTGCTCGCGACTCTCCGTCTGCTGCTGCTGCTGCTTGTTCCGGGGCTGGGGAAGGGGACGCTGAAGGGCGAGGTTGAGCTGGTGCTGCTGCAGCCGGCGCCGGGACAGGAGTTGCAGCCGGGCTACCCTGGTGAGACGGCGGATTGGTACTCGCCATAGTCGTTACAGGCGGACAGGCTCAGCGTCGATTCTTTTTCAGCTCGGCCTAGATTGAAAGCAGAAGAAGAAACGCTGCGGGTCGAGCGAGCAGGCGAGCCTGAAGAGCTGGCGAAACTTGACTAGACGACTCGAGACCAGGAAGCAGAGCTGATCATTGTTGAGTCTGCGCCGAGTCAGTCGAGCCGAGGATGCGGGAGACGGCGATGAAAGCTGGAGAAGCAGAGAATGGAAGAGTGACGGCGAAGAAACGGACGTGAAAAAAATAGGTGCGCGCCGGAAGTTTTGTTAGCGAAGAAGCGAGCGGATGTCAGGAGGTTGGCTGGCCTTTTTGGTGTTTTGCGGGCGATGGCGAGTGACTTGGACGCCCAGCAAATTTACGCGTGGAGTTGAGTACTGCCGCACACCTCTGGCACAGGCGCCAACCTGCGCTGGCCCAGGGCTCCTTTTCCCGGCTCGTTCCAGGGAGGCTGTCGACGAAGCTGTTTTTGCACAGAAAAATGGGAAAAGAGAGGAAAAATACCTGTATGACGGGGCGAGTGTGTCTGAAACGCAGCAAGTCGCTGGTCACTTCGCTCTACCCATCTACCAATTTACATTTGCATATACATATTTACAGGAGCCGACAGATATACAGTGACGATTACTCGGAGAAAACAGGAAGTGAATATGAATCTGCTGCTATTTTTCTATTCCATCTCATCCGATCCCACCTCACGAGAGAGGAAGACAACCAGCCAGTCAACGCAATAGCCGGCCATGGATGAAAATAGTACAACCAGGAAAAGGACGAAAAGAAAAAAACCCTCCCGTCTATGATGAAGATGTAGAAGCGTTTTTTTCCCTCCCTTTTCCGTTCAGTTTCCCTCTCTATCGTTTCTAGAAGTGTGGGAAATGCGACATGAATATGGAAGAGACATGAAAAGAAGATTGATAGCTTCGTACTTCTGCCCCCGGCTGGGGGACAACAATGGCGTGTATGAAAGAAACATCGCCGTCGTCGAGCCAGGCTTGTGATAAAGACACGAAAGAAATAAAAGGAAAAGAAATAAGGGACATCATGACCGAGAGATGAAGAGGAGTAGAAGGGAGGTCGATGAAAGGTAGAAAAGGGGTGGGTGGTTTTTTTGGGGGGGTATCTCATAGACAAGCCGTAGACAGAAGCAGAAGCAGAAACAAAAAACCCGTCAAGAAAAGCAGAGAGCATCGTAAGAAACATGAGAAGACATGAAAGGAAAAAAGATGATAAAACACTCCACAATCAACGCTGGTCTATATGATCTTCATGCAAGTTCCGATTTCCCCGATTCCCGATTTTTGGTGGTAGTATTTGGTTTCCCCTATTTTGCTTCTTCCTTTTTCTTCCTCGTAATGCCGGAGAAAGAGGTAAACAAAAGAAGGACGACGGCAAGGAAAGAAAAGGATAGGGAAAACGAAAAATTGAGAACAAGATAAGACAATGCAGAGAAGAGCAAAGGCTCGATGGAGAGATAGACGACTCTCCTGGGCCCATTGCGTTGACGTTTGTAGGAAGCAAGGAAAAAGATGAAGAGAGGAAAACAAGGCAGTTCCATCTTTCGAGTCAGACAGACCATTGAGCGTCTCTGTGGAGGTGTTGATGCGTGCAAAAGACGGAAAACTCGATAACAACCGCATCATTTTGGTGTTTTTTTGTGTTTTTGTTTTTTTTTGTTTCTTTTGTTTGTGGCATAGAGGCCGATGCGGGTTGAGTAGTTGAAAACAAAGGGAAGATGGGGTAAGATGGGAAGATTTAAGAAGAAACGAAAAGGATCGGATATCAAAGATTTGGGTAGGTAAAAAAAGGGGAAGAGAAATTCGTAGCAGATCGTAACAAAAAGCCGCTCCCTCCTCTCCTTATCTTGTGGGTGTGTTTGGTATATCCTATCCTCTTCACTCCTTTTTTTTTTCGGTTCCTCTCGATAGAACAGAAACGTCACTTTTTCAGTCGTGAGAAATTGAAACAGTAAAAGAAAGGAAACAATAAAAAAAAATGTTCGGGTGTCGTAAGGGAAGTCAACAAGTGCTGGCTTCGTCTACGGTAGCGATAAATGATAGTAGTTTACCACCAGGAAGATGGGCCAGTTGGGCCGGATGGGTTGCCGTAGCCACCACCTCCATAGCCACCACCATATGGACCGCCGCCATAGTTTCCTATACTCACTATTAGTACTAGTTATTTAAGCAAAGAAGAAGAGAGAGAGAATGCTTACCGCCACCGCCACCGTAGCTTTGGGGAGCAGCGTAGTTACCACCACCGCCATAAGAAGGGGGACCGCCCATTCCACCACCCATGCGACGCATATCACGGTTGGCACCGGCAGAGCCACGGCCACGGCCACGACCTCCACGGCCACCGTATCCAGAGCCCTCACGAGCAATGTTCTCGAGGAAGGATGGGACTTCCTGGTGGGCCTCCTTGAGCAACTCGATGAGGTCACGGACAACACCGCGGTTTCCACGGTTGAAGAAAGCAGTAGAGATACCGGTGTTTCCAGCACGACCGGTACGACCGATACGGTGAACATAGTCGTCAATGTCGGTTGGCAGATCATAGTTGACCACATGGGTGACATTGGGAATGTCGAGTCCACGGGCAGCAACAGCGGTAGCCACCAGGATGGGGCAGCGGCCGTTACGGAAGTACTCAAGGGCACGCTCACGCTCACGCTGAGTGCGGTCACCGTGAATGGCAGTGGCTGGGAAGTGCTGGTTGATGAGGAATTCGGACAGAGAATCAGCCATACGCTTGGTCTCGACGAAAATGAGTGTCAATCCAGCGCCGTGAGTGTGCAGGATGTCAAGCAGGACGGAGCGTTTATCGTTGTCCTCAACATACTCGACCTTCTGGGTGATGTTCTCGGAAGTGGAACCGACACGGCCGACGGAAAGGAAGACGTAGTCCTTCAAGAAATCACGGGCGAGCATCTGGATGTCGCGTGGGAAGGTGGCCGAGAACATGAGGGTCTGACGGCCAGCAACTGGGGGCATGTCTTCACCTTCGACAATGCGGCGGATTTGAGGCTCGAAACCCATGTCAAGCATACGATCAGCCTCATCAAGGACAAGGTACTTGATGTTGCAGAGCGAGATGCGGCCACGCTCAATCAGGTCGACAAGACGGCCGGGAGTGGCAACGAGAAGGTCACAACCACGCTCAATCTGGCGAAGCTGGGAGCCAATATCAGCTCCTCCATAGACAACACAAGGGCGAACCCAGGAGCGGTAAGCAAACTTCCTAGCCTCATCGTAGATCTGAGAGACAAGCTCACGGGTAGGAGCCAAGATGAGCGAGGTAGGGTAAGCCTTGCGCTGACGGCCGTAGCTAAACTGACCGCCTTGCTGAGTGGGAGCCGGGGAGGGTCCGTTCTGGAATGCCTGAGAAAGGATTGGGAACAAGAAACCACCAGTCTTTCCGGAACCAGTCTGGGCACAGGCCATCAAGTCGCGGCCTCCCATGACAATCGGGATGGAATACTTCTGGACCGGAGTAGGCACCTTGTAGGAGGCGAGTTTGATGTTGGAGATCAAATGGTCGTCCAGAGGAGGGTTGGTGAAGGTGCTGACGGGCTCGGGGACATTCTGGCCGGAAGCCTCGACGGGGATATCATCGTAGTTGGCGAAGTTGATACCGGTATGCTGCTTGCTGGGATCGTTGGGGATGCCGAAGAGTTCGCGTTCGAGACGAGCGTTCGAGGGACCGGGAATGTGCTTTCCATCACGCCACTGGCCATCACCAGAGCCTCTGGCAGCGCCGCCGCCGCCGTAGTTTCCGCCCTGTTGACCTTGATGGCCTGGGTGACCGTAAGCATGTGGATCGAAAGTACGACGGGAGCCGGCGGGTTGACCCCAGCCAGAATTACCATTCACGGCCGGACCGCCACGAGGACCGTAGTCTCCAGCACCCCACCCAGGTGCGTTATTCGGGGCTCTATTTCTTCCCTCGAGTTAGCAGGAATTCAGTCAAAATTTTTTGGAGTCTTGTTTGAAGGTTACCTACCCTGGAGCCCAGGCGCTTGCGTTCATGCCAGCAGGGCGGCCGTTCTGTCCGGGAGCAGGACCGTCAGCACCGTCGACGGTAGGGCCAGCGGCAGACTCAGCGGCAGCAGCCTGACGAGCCTGACCACGGAGGTGCGGAGGAATGTAGGCGGAGCGTCCGGTCTGGTTTGGCGCGTGCTGGGAGTCGTTAAGGGAGAGGTTTCCGATTTTCAGGTTATCAGCCATATTAACTGCTCGCACCAGAACAGACGGTTAGCCAGGCGTCTCTTGACACGGAATAGCAAAACCACGGAACAGACGAGACGGATGGAATACTCACCGAGTATCCTTCAAGGTATCCTTCGAAAGTAGCAGGTCACTGATTACTGGCGCGCGTTTGGAGGGATCGTAGATGGGTCGTTACGGGAGTCAAGAAAAAAAAAAAAAAGGCAAAAAAAAAGAACTGGGATTTTATCTAAAACAAAAAGACACACACTGCCGAGAACACAGAATATGATGAAAGGACAGGATTTTCTCTGATCCTGTTGCTCTCGTCTTTTTCTTTCTCTGCGTGTGTTGCTGGTGGGAGGCGGTGCTTTTTTGCAGGTGTGTGTTTTTCTGTGCTGTGAGAGAAAAACACTGGAGCCGGAGGCGGTGTAATTAAGGTAGAATAGAGCAGGAAAACAGCCTGTCAAGCCTCACTGATGTTTTATATCTTCTTTCTCTTCTCTCTTTCCTCTCTATTTAACAAGCTAAAGAGAAAGAAAAGGAAAAAAAAAGAACACAACGAAGTCCAGGAAGAAAAAAAAAAGCAGATGAGAAAGAAGAAGAAAAAGTCGAAGTTGAAGATTTTGAGATGAAGAAAAAAAAAAGCTGAAGGCGAAAAAAAGAGAAGAGATTTCAGGATGACTAAGCGGTTTTCTGCTTACGAGCTGTGATTTACAGGCATCTGGTTGGTCAACGCCGCACAAACGTCCCACTCGTATGGTAAACGTGACATTACATATGACTAAGCATGGCCCCCACGACGTTGCTTTTTATAGGAAGAAAAAGGGGGCAGAAAAGAAGTCGAAAAGACTAGAGATGGAGATAGAAGAAGAATAAGAAGACGGTGATGGTGATGTTGATGTTGATGTTGACAGTGGTGAAGGCGATGACGTTAGTGAAGGCGTGGGAAGGCGGAGCAGGATAGTAGAGTTGGCAGGGGGCTGGGGGTGACAGGTGTCAGTGGCAAGACTTGTCAGACTAACTATAGTCAGGGTCAGGGGCAGCAGGGACGTTGATAGATTTGTGTATAGATATGGATAGGCAAGGGGAAGAGGGGATGATAGAAGAAGTGGAGGAGAAGGGCAAAAGAGAAGATCAGGGGGGAAAAAAAAGCAGAGATATTCCGCCGGTCCTATATAGACAGATACCTCCAAGACACCCAAGACGAGAAACACCAATCATTATGGTATACGCAAGAAAGGGGCATAAATCGACAGTCAAAGAACATATATAAAGAGACGGGAGAGTGGACAGACAGGAAGACGGAACTAGAAGCCGTCTCGAGTCTCTCTCCAAAAGGCCAGTCCGCCATAGTCACAGACGCTGTCCATCCACATTATCGAGGTCAGGCACTGCTTCACCTCTTCCCACGTCGACATCCCCTTCATCTGCAGCGTCTGCTCGAACCGGGCAGCAAACCATTCGCTGTTCTCCCCCATGCCTCGAGACGCTATTCCGCCCATCACGATGATCCACAGGTATAGGCACGACACCCGCTCCTCTTCCTCGGGGGTCAGGTCCTGGCTGCCTTCTCGTTCGTACTCCCACGGCCACTGGCCGGATTCAGCCGCCCAGCCGCTTCCCTCATCGCCGTCTACGGTGATCAGGGCTGTAATAAGCTGTGTTACCAGCTGCTTGAACGGCCGGTTGGCTGCAGGTAATGGGAATATAACTAGCATGCTGTAAACCATTGCCGCGAGACGACAGGGTTCATACAGGCGGTATATGGCGTTGTAGCTGTCCGGAAACTCGTAGGAAGCAGGTAGAGAGACCAGATTGTATTGGATAAAGTTGCGGCGGTCGGCAATAACAGACAGTTCCAGATTCGGTAGCAAGCCCTGGGTCTGGAGGTCAACGACGATATTGTATTCTCGCATGTTCTGCAGGATGACTTGTAGGTTGGGTGGGATCGGAGAGAGGGGATTGGTAGGTATGGAGTTGTGCATTGGACGAGTGCTGAGGAGGTAGTGTAGGGTTGTGGTCATTGTTGAAGACGGCTCGCCTGAGGAGCCTCCAGAGTAGTCTGAGCTATTGGTGCCAGTTGTCGGGTTCAGCGTTGGCCAGTTCGGTGTCTGACCCACGGCTGTCTCCTTGAAGATAGGTACAAAGGGTAGACGGGGTTTGGCCAGGTATTTCGTTGACAGCATCACTCCGGATCTAGACATAGGTTAGCATAAAGGATATCACACATAGAGAAGGCCAAACAAAGGACGTTGAAACATACGTAGATAAAGTCTCGGCCAGACCAGGCATCTTTATCGACTTGAGCCCTCCCCTCGTCTCAATAATAGCCATTAGCCCCTTAACATGATGGTCATTCAATGACAGCCCGCCATATACATCCAGCCACTGCAGGTTCCTAAGGGGTGCTTTCGGAGATGGGTCAGAGGGCTTCCAGCCAGAGTAATCTATCCGGTTGAACGCCATGCACAAAACAGCGAGAACAACTTCGTCAGAAAACGCCTGGGCAGGGTCCTTCATCATCTTGTTTAGCTGCTTGATTGTCTCGGTCTCACAGACGATTTGCTCCATCTTCTCGCCTCTGGTCTGAGGGGAAACCTGCGCGCTATCCAGCCGGCGGCGGGTTTGCATGTGCCCGGCTGCTCCATACAGGAAAGCAGTGAACAGTGCTGGATTCGCCATTGCCCGAGGTAGCCACACACCGGCTGCAGCTTCGCGGCCCCAGCGCTGACCCTCTGCGCCCAAGACAAGGCCAGGCCAGAGATCAAAGGCAGCGTAACGCATGAGCCTGCCTATAGCTCCCTCGTCTAGTATAGAAGGACATATCTGGCCAGGGTTCTCAAGCCAGTGTATAAGTTGGTTGAATGGGCGGTTGACGTTGTTACTGCCCACACTAGAAGCTGGGGCCCTTATGTGTGGTGCTATAGCACGACAGCCAGTAGGCGGAGGAGAGCCTTCAGAGTCGCTACTCTCTTCGTCGGCAACAACAACACTGTCATTGGCCTGGATATTGTTATTGTCTCGTGGTATTTCTTCCGTATCTCCGTCTGCGTCTGCCTCTATCTCGCCTTGGTCGTCACAGCCTGTATCAACATTGGTCTGTATATCGTTCCGGTTCCCGTTTACGACAGCCGGCTCGATGCTGGGCACACTGTCATTCATGTCAACAACTCTATGCACACTCATGCCCATTGCCATTCGAGTATTAGTATTGCTCGGCGGAGTCTCCTCCTTAACGCCCGCGGACCATGTCTTGAATGTCTGTCCACGACGTCGAGACGCTGCCACCGTCCTGCCAGCATCAGCAGCGGAATACTGACGAACTGCTAACCCGGAGCTGTTTCCATTTCCACCCATACTAACGTTGGTAGGCAGCCCTCCTGATCCAGTATTTTCAGCTCGCACAGCTCGATGCTGCCTCCATATATACTTACTGGCATGTGAACGGATCAACGTCCTGTTCTCCAGCTTCTGGTCTTCTGATATGGGATTCACGGTCACAAAGTGGAAGACGTCTCCGTTCTTGTTATTGCCAGCCCCATCTTTCCCAATTGCACCGGCCGTGGCAGCAGCACGACGTTCGGCGAGCTTCGTCTTCTTCGTCTTGGGTGGCATGGCGGTAGATATCGCAGGGGCTGTGGGGGAACTTCGGATAAAGGTATTGTATTGAATCGGTCAATTGCGGAGCTATACGATCAGGATCGTAGTTCTTGTCATCAATTGCTGGTTCTTCATGTTCGGCCATCGTGGAAGGAGACGATATAAAATGAAAGAATTACCTCTCTAATGCAAAGCGAGATAGATTCCTTGCAGGAAATGTAACAGTTTGTTCTTCGAATGTGTTCACGGTATCAGCCAAGACAAGGATAGATCAGGACCAGCGAAGAACATGGTATCCGCATATCATTTCTTGCATGCAATGTGTTATATTATTCTTCTCTCCGGCACCTTGTCTTTCGATGTGTAACGAAGGTGTTTCTGTCTTCCTTTTTGTTCTTATTTGACGTTGTTCTGTGTGTCCTTTTTTGGGAGTCCCTGTCCTGCCAGTCCAGAGGGACGGGTCCAGAGCTGCTTAAAGGGAGCCAGGGAAAAAAATAAAGAAAAATCAAATAAGATATAAAATTCGAGGAGGGTCAGAGAGAGACGCAGGACTAAAAAAGAAAATGACAACGGATTAACCCAAAATGCGCCCCAGCAGCCTGCCCAGGTTGCACTTAAGGACGTTAGTTCATAATATATCCCCCCCAGTAGCTTTGCTATGGGGCACACTCTCGTCTCCCGTTGCAGCCGGGGAGATTAACGAGGAAATAGTCGAAGGTTGGAACGGGAGGGAGAGCAGGCAAAACCATCGAGCGAGCCGCCCCCCTCGAGTCGAGTTTGTCGCTGCCATCCAGGCCGAACAACGAAGGGGACCAATTCTGGACTAACAGCCAGCTAGCTGCACGTCCATTGCCCGCCAAGCTCTCGATCTTCATCCTGACCAGAAAATAGTGTGAAGAGACGGGTCCTTGTGGACGTAAAAAAGCAAATATTGACCTTTGCGGTCTTGCTTATCCCTTCCTCCAAAAAATTAATGTTTAAATACAATTTCGTTTTGGCTTTTTCGTCTCTTGTTCACCCTTCCTGCTGCTGCTCTTCCCTTCAGACTCGATCGAGTCTTGACATCAAGCTGGATCGTGGAAAAAGGTTGGTGCGGCAACTGGAGTGACGCTCAGGGCGATACTCCGTTTTCAGCCAGCCATACAGACGTCGTAAAAAGGGGGCGGCAGAGAAGGCACACCAACGAACGCCCGCCGGGTCAAGCGAACGAGGAAAAATAAAAAGGCACAACCTGATGTCAAACGGGTGTTCATCCATTATTTTATTTTGAGTCCGTGATCAGGTAACTCTGCCCATAGCGGTGCGGTGTGGTGTTGCGAGATTTAGCGTGCCTAGTCCTGTGAGCGTGCGTTTCTTTCGCTCCACAACCGTTGCATGGATCCCAAGCGGCCCACCGTACTCAGTTAGATCACAGGGTGACGAGAGAGGATGGAGGCGAGGGAGAGAGCGGGAGAGAAAAGGAGAGCCACCAGCAGAACCTGAGGCAGACATCAGGGAGGAAGCTTTCTCTGGATGATGATGATGCGTTGCCTGCGCTCCGTCGTGAGAGGCTTTGGTTGCACGGGCTGCGGGAGACGTCTGGCGTAGCCTCTCTCCAGTCTGCTCCTTGCTCTTTTTTTTTTGAGATAAATACGGCATGTATTCTCCGGATGGTGGACCAGCCCCGATAACGAGCCATCCCTTCCTTTCTCCACGTCTCTTTCTCGGATTCCCTAACCGGGCCCCTCTTGGGTCTTCGTAGCGTGTTCAAAAAAAAAAGTGATATCTAAACCTTCATTTTAAGACGGGAGAGAAAAACGAGCCGGCGGCGGTCGAATCGGATAGTTCCAGCCCACGAACCCTCGCCAGAGCGAAACCTTCCCTGCATGCAACGATCCCTGGCCTGACAAACGGGGGGCTTGTTATCGGACGCATCAATTTCTCGCTCCATGGATCTGACAGCTGTAGTTAGGCGAAAGGGGGAGGGAGGCCTGTTTGGCCTGCGTTATCCGGATGGGCCCAGTCGATATTGACTGTCCCCCTTCGAACTTGCGCACCGCCGATGGAACACAAGTTGTACGATGTACCATTCGTAGGACGAAGTATGGCGTCGAGTCTCATCATCTGCAGCTTGCTGCGACTCTATATTGAGGTCATGATTGGCGCTGCGTCTCATCGCATGCTTGGGGGTTGTCTAGAATAATAATGACAACAGAATATTTCATTTATTCCCGCATACTGCAGATTGCCGATCGCCTGCGCTTCTCAAAACCAAAGCAAGTACTCCGTACGTATTATGCTGGTTTCAGACCCAGGGAGCTGGAGTGCTGGAGCGCTGGCTGCACAACCAAGGCCTGGAGGGTCGTAGTGACTGGCCAGACGTCAGACGCGGGCGTAAGGAAAATGGTGCTGCTCTGCATTTGATGGAACATCGACGCACATTATCACGTAACAAAGCTTTCGTACCTCGTACAAGGCGACAGTCAACCTTTGCCGCATCTAATAGAGCCTGGATAGACTTGCCGATGCTAACTTGAGTCCAGGGTGGCTGTCGCTCGAGGGTCGACGTTGGTGGTGAGAGGGCGGAAGTCTGTCGACTCCAGCCAAAGCCTCATCCAGCGTTGACACTCCATCCAACAGCTGTCTTCTCGAACGCAGGCTACGAGACGCCACGAAGACGGTTGGCCCTAGAGACCCCCCATGCACCGCATGCTGTATGCTAAGATCAGCCCATTTTATTGAAGCTACCGCTGTCAAGTGCTCGGTAGTTCGAGATGTTCAGTACATTCGGAGTACTCCGTGGATTGGCGAGATCTCTGCACCGAGAGACCGCCAGGGAGAGAGCCAGAGCAAACAATTCTACATACGACAAAAAAGCCACCACCCAAAAGCCAGTATTAACTTCAGAAGACAAAGGGAAAAGAAAACCAGAAGCTTCTCCTGAAAAAACCAATTCGCCTTGCCTCCCAACCGGCAACCAACTAATTACTTAACTAACCTCCGTGGCTCAAAGTAAATCCGCGAGAAATGCTATCCTGAACATCACCGAGGATGGACGCTTTTGATTGCCGGACCGTAACGTATAGCGACACGGCAGGAAAAAGGCTGCACCAGCACTGGTTAATCATCGTCGAAAGGTGAGCGTTTAGGTTTAATGCTGTTGATAGTCGCAAACGCCGTGGGAAGAGGCGGTGAATTTCTTCAGTGCTTGAGCAGTACCGACGAGTACAGCTTATCCCACACTCGGCAGATGGGATCCAGTGTCTTCACGTTCTCGGTAGGAATAGCGTTTGCCCGGTCTCCTCTTAGCAGGCCAACGGAAGGGTATTGCTTCCAGCTTGGGCCGGCCTGCGGGTTCTTGACAAAGTCTGCCCATAGCTTTTGTAACCAGAGCTTGTTCGCCTGTCCCGGATCGCGAAGCCCCTGCGTGCCGAATACATAAGCTATATCAGACGTATGGTAGACTCCTAGTTCTGCGTAGTCAGGATGACTTGCGGCCGGATCGTTGAACAGATACTGCCATACAGGTACCTTCAGAGTTGTTGCAGTAAGGTTCGCGGCGAAGCCAGCAGGGCAACGAAATGTCGAATCCGTTATAATCTGTGAGATTATTTGGCTACCGGTTGATAGGCTTGCTGTTGCCGTGGAGTTCGGTGCATACAGTTTAATTATCGCCTCCGCTATTTCAGGGGGAAATGATAAACTGTTGATGAAGGCTGTGACATTGTCCCCCTTGCCGTAAGCGAACGTTGATCCATCGTCTAGAGTTGAGCCTATGAGGATCGGTACTTTCGCGGCCTGGCCTGCAGCATACGCCTTGGCTGGGTATTCAAGGACAGTAACATTGTCCATGTTGGGGGTTTGGAACGGCAAACCGGTCTCCAACAGTATCTTACGCAAGGTACCAACGCTTGCGCCACGAACGCATTCTAGGACGGCCGCATCTGAGCTATTGGTACAGTTGAGACGTTGCACCAAGCCCGTCCAAGATGAGAATTCGCTATTGGGGGGACTTGGAGGGAGTTGGAAGAGCGAAGAGCCTGATTGCAAAATGGCAGCTCGAAACGGCAGGGTAGAGGGAGCTGTGTTGATAAGATGGCCCACGGATACTGCTCCGGCAGACTGTCCAGCAATGGTGACTAAAGTATCAGTTAGTTATGACATGCAAAGGCAGAGGAAGAAGCTTCATTAGTTAATATATACCTTTATTGGGGTCACCTCCAAATGCATGGATGTTTCTCTTTACCCAGTCAAGAGCCAGTCTTTGATCAAGTATACCCAAGTTCCGCTTGTCTAATGGAAGCTGTGGTGACCGGGGGAATCCAAACACTTCGTCAAGATTTAGTCATTCTTTTCTATGGCATAGATATACGGACGGTATCAGTATACTCACAGTTCGTTCGATAATTGGCAGTAACCACAATGATATCCTGATTTGCAGCAAGGCTTGACCCGTCGTAAAACGGATACGAACTTGCTCCAAATCTATACCCACCGCCGAATATCCAGAACAATATCGGTTTTCCCTTGTAATCACCTTTGGGCCGGTAGACGTTCAAATACAGGCAGTCTTCGCTCTCCCCAGGTGCGGGAGGCGTGTTGAACAACGCCTTTTGAAATTCGCTCCCAGAAGTCTTGTTGCCGAAATCTTGTATGCAAGCTGGAGGGCTTTCGGTAGTATGCAGGGGCTTATGCCAGGGCAGTGGGTGTTCTGGTGGTGAGAACCGAAGGTTCTTGACTGGCGGTTTGGCAAAAGGGATACCGAGAAACTGATGCACTGTTTCCGTTGAGCCGGGGACATGCTCATTTTTACCGATGATAACGCCCGAATCGATGGTCACAACTGGCCTGGTGTAGTCGTTGTTATTGTCATGACAGCTAACTCGTTCAAGAGGGGAGGATGTTGAAGCTGGTATAAACACCGCGCAAAGCGCAAGTATTTTGAGGAGAAATCGCATTATGAGGCAGTGTCTGATAGATAGCAGGATGAACCCATCTTACGGCTTCGAGAGTCCGTCGTGCTCTTTAAGTAATGGGTATCACCGCAGTGTAGAATAGAAAGAAAGTCTATCACAGCTGATATTTGCTTGACTGCTTATGAAGCAGGAGGACACAAGCTGTGAGCCATCCCGATTAGGCCCTATGGGCCGCCAGGATGCTTGTTGATAGGGCTGACTGTGGCGGAGTGGATGAGAAGGATCAGGCTGAAGGTACCCTGGTATTGGCATCGATCGTCTTATGCCGAGGCGAAGGATTATCTCGATGAAGGATTGATAGTTAGCAGCAACTGATTGTTATAGCATGGAGGCTACTGTGACTATTACTGTGAGAAATATACCATCTAACAACTATGAATACGCCAATATCATCATCCACAATAAAACTACGAACGGGCAAAAGGGTGATAGTTCGTACTTACAGAGACCGACTTGTACAGGGCGACATCTATACTGCACCGCGAATCAAAGAGAACACAGGTAGGAATGATAAATTGTATATACAAGCTCCGGAGAGCAAGCAAGATGTTGGGTAGTAAGTTGGATTGCATAGTTGTCTTCTACTTTGTGCTGTCTGGCGTCATGGGGGCTTGACTGCCTCTATAGAATCTGAAGCGTCCAAAGAATCCTTTCAATTCATAAATAGACACAGTTCATAATCATCAGCAGATCCGGACGGTAAGTTATAAGGACACGGCATTTGGAAACGATGATAATGATGATGATGATTAAGAAAGGACAGGTGGGTCTGTGGAAATTCAGGGTATGACGAGGCCAGGAACCCTGGATAAAACCGTCTAGATTTCATCACGGACTGGGGCCTGTTCTTTCTCGGAGTCGGGCTTAGATGGTGATTCAGTACCTTCACCCTCTGCTTCCTCCTTCATGTCAAGTTCTCCGCACTTGACGATTTTTACATCTTTGGTGGGACGGTCCTGGAAGCCCTTGGGGACGACCTGGATCTTATCAACGATATCGTATCCCTCGAGCACCTCGCCGAAGACGACGTGCTTTCCATCAAGCCAGCTATTATACCACCCATCGTCAGCAATTGTAAGTGCTACGTCGCATAGTTAATCGGTGTAAACATACGCAGTAATAGCGGTGGTAATGAAGAACTGAGATCCGTTGGTATCTTTTCCGGCGTTGGCCATGCCTATAGTGAAGTTGCGGTTAATATAGGCAATCGTACCATTACGCAAAGAATGTACTGTAGCATACTGAGAACACCCTTCTTGGTATGGCGTAGCTTGAAGTTCTCGTCCTCGAACTTGTTGCCGTAGATGGACTTTCCACCGGTTCCTACGTTTTAATTAATTGGTCAGCATATTAAGGTACGGTAAAATAGGATATAGGCAGTACTAACCGTCACCATTGGTAAAGTCACCACCCTGGATCATGAAGTCCTTGATAACACGGTGGAAGGTAGACCCCTCATATCCGAATCCCTTCTCACCAGTAGCCAAAGCGCTATAACGTTGTACTTATCAGTATTTAAATGCCTTCGGTACAATTGAGGTATATCGGATATTGATCATACCGGAAGTTCTCAGCGGTCTATGTCACACATAGTCAGTATGATTAACGCATCGTTCGGTGAATATTGAGAATCGGCTAACCCACCTTTGGCACCGTCTTTCCGTACAATCCCATGACAATCCGTCCGAGGGGCTGACCATCATGCTCGATATCAAAGTAGACCTATATATCACTGTTGATTAGCGCCTCGATGCCATCTCCGGGCTTTCGCTGTCAAAAGACTTGAGGTACCTTGCTTGTGATCTTGGGACCTTTGGCCTCGACCGTCTGTCCCATGAAGAGGAACAGACCGACGGCGGCGAAGACCACGAGGGTCAAGATACGCCCAATTCTGGCCATATCGTGTATATAAGAAGTGTAGACGAGATGCTTATTCTGGGGCAAGATGGTAACGGGAGGTAGATGGAGAGGAGACAGTGGCATGCAGAGGAGCGACGTGGCTGTTTTATGAATATCCACCTCCTCGTCTGCCAAAACACGGGCGATCTTAGCGGAAGTTGAAACTTTCGACTTTTCGTACAGCTGATTGGCCAGGTGCGGGCATAAGGGGAGTACATTTGATGAGTCATCAAGTTGTGCACAAAAATTATACGCTTGAATCAACAAGGCCATCAGCTCTGTAGTTTAGCGTTGTTCTCTGGCTTTCATTGATTCTTATGCTCTGTTCTCGTACTGCTGATCTACGGCTGGCTAGGTATATTGCCCGTAGTCTCTTTGCCAAATTTAATAATACTAAATATATGAGATTTAACAGTTGTATATCATGGCCTGGAGTACTGCTGGCCTCATGAATCGGGCGTGGAATCGGGATGCATAAAGTTGCGGAATAATAGTATTACCGATAGCCGATCTTGGCATGACCACCTCTAGACCTGTGGGAATTCAAAGTTCGATGTCGGATGTGAATGCGATAGATGAAAACGAGCGAGAGCAGCTGATAGAGTGTGAAGAAGTAGATTAACACAGCATTAGCCACCATGGTAAGGCCAAAAACTGTTTGAAGTATACCAATTGAAACTCGTCAACTAACTTGTATTGCCAGGTCTTCATCTTAGGCACCAGTTTTCCCGAGCGACAGCTCGTTAGAGCAAGTTCAGCCCTCATCCAGAATACAGACTCTCGTCGTTGATTCTAACAGTTCATAATATACAGAAAGCTCTGCGCTCATTTTTCGGCATAGGCGAGCTGCGATGCAACCAGCTGATGGCTCGATTCCACATCCATCCCACTTCGACCGTCGGTGAACTGGCAACCAGACAGGTCCTGGATTTGACTGGTGCATTGTCAAATATGAAGATCGAAAACGATTTGAAGCGAGAGATTCTCGATAACATCAAGAGACTCAAGACTACTGGAACATACCGAGGAAGAAGACATGCTCTCAACCTCCCAGTTAGAGGACAGAACACCAGAAGCCAGGTATGTGACGTTGAAGAGTCAATTCAATATGGGTATTTACCACTAACTCTTGACGTAGATTAAAAACGCTATCAAATTCAACCGCATTGACAGAAAGCTATGATTGTGCTGCAAAATCTTATTTAAAACACTCTTATTTTTGTGATGTACTACTATACAGGGGTATTTGGGCGGCGTTAAGCATGTATCTGTCATGTAACAATATAAAACAAATTCTTGATACAAGTAATCGAACCTAGGGCGCTTTAGAAATATCGATTAACTTGCTCTATTTTGTTTTCCTCTCCCATTCTATTTTATTTTGATACTGCATCTTTCTGGAGTATACCCTCCCCTCGGTTTATTTGGATAGCTTTATCCTCGCCAACACTGGCTATTCCGACAGTTTTATCCCAGCAAACGTCGAACACTTTTACACCGTCACCACCCACTCGTTTTCCTTCGTCTTCAACTGACTTTCTCGATATGGAGTATATGCTTTCTCCGACTACCCCGTCCTTTTCAGTCTTCGTGGACCGTATATCCCATATTCTGCATGTCCCGTCATGGCTACCACTGATCAGTCCATATTGACTGTTTGGATCCCGGGCCAAAGAAACAACGACATTAGTGTGTCCCCGCAAAGTCATGGCGGAAACGGTCGTGGCCGAGTCACGAGGATCAATCAGGGTAATATGCCGAGCAGCCGTACCAGCAGCGAGCAGCGTGAGCTGCGGAAGATGTTCAACGCATAGTAGAGAATAGGAAGTAGTTCGGGTATCGACAAGAGCAGACGTAACCAGATCCCAGGTCCGAAGTGAGTGATCCCATGAAGTCGAATACCCAACAGTTGAATCCTTGGCGTCGAATATGGCTGCAGATACAGGTGCTGTATGTGATTCAAATAACGCCAATGGCCCTCGCTGGGGAGTGCTGACAGAGGATTTGACTTTCCGCCGTTTAGCACTTCTAGAAGCGCTCGAAGGCAATAGGTCTGACGGTGCCTCGGGGCTCTCAGATTTCTTCATAGACCAGAATCCCACGGTGTTATCGGCAGAGGCAGAGAGTATCCTGTTTGACGGACCATGAACCGCAATAGAGTCAACGCTTCCCTTGTGCCCGTAGTATTCAACTTGAGGAGTGATTGAGGCCGAAAATCCATCTTCGCTTTCGCTGTACTTCCACAATCGCACAGTTCGGTCAATTCCGCAAGACACAATCTGGTTTGGCGAGGTCATTCGAGCACCCTTTATCGATGAACTGTGCCCGCCATTCCCACCCGATGGAGAAACAGCAATAGTCTCTCCCGACATATTCCACATCCTTAGCAGCCCATCATAGCTACCAGACAATATCCTCTCTTTTCCTGACTGTATCTCTTTGCTGCTCCATTGCGCAGCATGAGAGGTCCCGGACAAAACGTCAACGGCGCTCACCCAATCGTCGTGCAAAAAGGAAGCGACATGGAGTGGAGGAATGAGCGCTCGAACATATTCGACATCAAGGACTGTTTCTGCAGAAATTCCATTGGCAGTCAGGTATTCGTCTATTGAAGTTCGGAGGTAGCGCCCATTTATCAAAAATTCAAAGGGGACTGGTTTTGGCAGCTCAAGCAGGTTATTCACAAGCGTGGATAGGGCATATCGTCGTAGCTCTTTATATGATTAAGAATATTTCAGTTAGCAATCACTATGGAATAACATCCTTTAACTCAGGTGGCAGGTGAAATATTTGAGCTATACCTGTAGGAACGAGAATAGGACCAGTCGAATCCGGCAATGCGAGATCAGTATGGCGCGATGTCAGTCGCAATCGGACTTGTCGTTGTACTTGCGAGGACTGTCCCTCGATAGCTGACGTAGAGTCCATCAATGTATCCATGGTTGTAAACTGCTAGATATCCAATTGAACACTGCGGGCTTTTACAATCAATTGAGCTTTATCTCTTGATACTTTTTTTTATCGCGAAACTTTTTACGGCTGGCGTGATGCGTAAATTGTGCAAATCCTTGGCAACGGTTACCTTAGAAAAGGTTCGAGAAGAAGGATGAGCTTTGAAGCTCAGGGAAAAATCATAATGGAGACCGTAAATAGTAAATTATATTAATAGCTACTATGAAGAGCTCCGTATCTCTGATATTGCCTTCCGCCTATGCTCTGAGTCCGCGAATAACGCCTTGATCAGATCAATGAGCTCGTCGCTGGAGAATTCTAGCTTCAATTCGCCCTCCGTCCACAGATATTTGATATCTGCCAAGGAGCTCTCCAATATGTTCATAAGATACTGGAACTTAAGCCAGTTCGGGACATAGATTGCTGTCATGGCTATAGGCTCATCGCCAGCTCCTCTGCTTTCCTCAGATGCCTCTGGGAGGAATAGATCTTCAAGTTTCGACACCGAGCTGCAGAATCCAGCAAGGCGCTGGGATTCGGGGTCCGAGATATCTCCAAGGTCTTCAATGTCTAGGATAATCTTGTTTATCCCCGTCGAGAGTAAAGAGCCGATAGATTGCAGGAGTACTGAGGGGGAGAGTATGGATTTCCACTCGCTGTGCACACCTCTCACTCTGTCGACCGTTGCTTTGATTGCTCTTTCGCATTCTCCGAGGTAAGGCTGAGCATTGCAGCTTGAGAATCCCTGGCAACCATCCAGAAGATCGGTCAGTATCGTTCGTTGGGAATGCATCTCCCTCCCGTACGACAGACGTCCAAATTTCTCGATGGAGTCTATATCCCCTGCTAATCTTGAAAACCCATGCTCCTCAGAGAAAGTTCGTAGTCTCTCAGCTAAGTAGATACTGTCGTTGTAGAGATACATATGGCTAGAAGTCGATTTTTGGGAATAGAAGATTGGTGCCATAGCTTTGAACATGGCAACCACTAACGTGGGGATTCCGAGGAGAGCTGAAGCAGATGGGGAAAGCTGAGATGACGAGTATCTGTAGAACCGTTAGATGGGTCTGTAAAACGCGCGCCAGTTGCTTGTGAAATGGCTTACTCAGGTTGTTTAAGGCATTCAGAGTCAGAAACTTGATCTCCTATGACTTCAATAATAGCGTCTGGTACCTTGGTAACGGTATAGAATTCCCGTAGGACAACCTCTTTTGAGGCTTGCGATGGCTTGTTATCTTCCTTCGTCTTTGGCGCCTTGCTCGCTGAGGTTGATGGCTTTTCCTCAGTCGGGTTGTCACTTGCTTCGTCTTCGCCCCATCCCCAGGCGTCGTCTATATCGTCATCGCCGTCTTCTCCTTTTTTCATGCTCGTTCCTTCTTGGGGCTTATCTTCCTCATCATCATCTAGTCCCCACGCACTAACGTCTTCATCCTCATGGTCAGTTACTTTAGTTCCGGCGCTTTTCTTGTCTACTTCCTCATTCTCATCCTCCCAGTTGGCATTCCAGTCATCTTCAACCTCTGCTTCCTCACTATTTCCCTGAAATATGCTATTAGACTGTGACACTTGCTGCTTTTCTATCCGTTCGGCCTTTTTATATTCCCCAGAATGACGGTATACAATCGACCTGACACGGTCTAAAGCATGGGCACGTCGGCGAGATAACCACAACCGAGGGATTTGGCTTCTCCAGGATCCTAGCTCAAGAGGTACATGCCACCCAAGTTCAGCCAGAGATTTGGAAAATTGCGGTAATTCGTCCAAGGTACGCTCAAAGGCATTCATGTCCTCAACAGCCACGGGTATAGCCGGTGACATCCATTCTGAAATTAGGAGCTGACATGAAGTGGTAGAGAGAGTGGTAGAGATCACTTCTAGAACCCTAGGTGGGATTTTGTTCTGGATGAATGTAAACAGGGAGAGGATCGAGCCTAGAACGTCTGATATTGTAGGCTTTGCAACTTGACTCTTCAGTTGGATATAGTTCTCACTAGAAGAGAGGAGATTATATGGGCCGGTCCGAGAAGGAGATAAAACGGGCTGCAGAACGTGACTTAGAAGCTCTTCCCGAAAAGAAATAAGACTAGCCTCCAAGATTCCCAGATTTGAAAGCCAGTTCAAATGCCGGTCTAACACAGATATATCTATGCAATGTCAATAAACAATACCAATAGTGTCATATGATAGAACAATCTTACCATCTCCTTTAACGGTGAGTATTCCCGCTTTGTCAATATGAACTAAGTTGCTCCATGAATGTTGTAGCGTGCCACACAGAGAGCTTCGGACGGTGGAAGCCTTGTCGGCTAGTATGGTAATAATGGTCGAGTCTTGGGGCAGAGTCAGTTGATCCAAGTCCTGGTTAACCAGGTCAAGTTTCTGGATTGCTATTTCCAAGTTGTTATCGTTTCCGCAGGCCTGGGCAGCATCTATATTATTATCAATGATGCGCGCGTTCTCGAGGGTTTCCCTTAAAGACTGTGTAAATGCAGTTTCGCGCTTTAAAAGGCTGACTTTGGCTGCTGTGTCTTCAACTTGATTCTGTATAGCTTGTGCTTTCTCATAATTTTTGACAATTTCCCTTGCCGTCAGTTTCGATCGTTCTATGTCCTTATGAAGCTGCTTTGCTTGCGATATCCATTCATCGACGTCGGACGCTTTGTCCTGGCTCAGGGCACTGATTTCTTTCTACACAGTGAACATTGGTAAGTTATGTGTGGATAGGTCGTAATCTTTCGTCAAAAATATCCCATACCTCAACCCTCTGTCTCGCCTCAGATATCTGCTCAAGTCCGGCAGGTAGAGCTGTGAAGGGGTACTCCGCTTCGGTTATGGACTCTGATTCCGGGAATGAGCCATCGGTTATAAATTTGAGTAGTGCCCGGTGCACTTTGTCGGCAGAAACGGTCCCCGGCATGGCGACAGTGGCTTCAGCACTGCTCTGTAGCGGCTTGACACGCCTGTTCATCAAGATGTTAGTTGGGAGTCCGAGATACCAGGAGTTACAATATAGCCATATCCTACCGCACACTGCAGAATTAGACTCGCAACTAGATAAATCTTAGCGCTCTGCTAACTTGAATGCTGTAGGCTGCCCGCGGCGACTGCTAGAATGCTTGTTGTTGGCATATAAATGAGTGCATATGGAGTGGTGGTGGTGACTAGTTAGAGTAGTTAAATTTAAGCTTGGATGTGATGATGGCCTTTTGGCCGAAGCGCCAAGCCATGCGGGACGAACAATAATTTTTGTTAACTGATAACTTCAAAGCAAATCTTCAAAAGGTCAACGAAGGGCTTCAGCCACTTACTAAGTTTAAATATTTCGAATCCAGGACCTTATCCAACGGACCACAGGTAGGGAAACCCCCCTTCAAATACACCAGGCTTGGATCAGGATCTACGGGTTACTCTGGGGAGCCAATTCCTTAGAGTTACAGAGAGGGGCTGTGATTCAGGCTTGATTACAGGCATGCAGAATAGTGCCAACATGGAGTCGAGATCCTCTTTTCGGATTGTCAATCGGTTTACCCCAGATTACTCTGCTTCTCTTTTTACTCAATATGAGTCCCAAAGAACTGGAATGAGAGTGGTCACCATAGACCAGAAAGGCCCAAGAGTTCAAGGGCACTTTGTGCTTGCTACTGAGATCCACGATGATTCTGGTGCGCCCCATACTTTGGAGCATTTGTGCTTTATGGGCTCAAGAAACTATCAAGACAAAGGAATTCTTTACAAACTTTCAGCCCGGTTGTATTCGGAGATCAATGCTTGGACAACTGTCGATCATACCGCTTATACGCTTGAGTCCGCTGGATGGGAGGCATTTGCTCAATTGTTACCAGTATACCTAGAACATATCATTACCCCGACATTGAGTGATTCTAGCTGCTACACAGAGGTATACCATATTGATGGCACTGGGCATGATGCAGGTGTTGTGTATTCTGAAATGCAATCATTCCGGAATGACTCTCTATACCGTGCGGATGTCTGTGGCCGCAGACTACTCTATCCGGCAGGCGTTGGATTTAGGTATGAAACCGGTGGAATGATAGAAAATCTTAGAGTTCTTACGGCGGACCGAATTCGCGAGTTTCATCGAGAAATGTACCAACCGAAAAATTTATGCCTTGTTATTACAGGCGAGATTGACCATGAGAATCTTTTTGAAAAACTCCATAAACTGGAGGACACGATTATGGATATTATTCCAAGTCCGTCTGCCCATTTTATAAGGCCTTGGATTGACTCACCCCAGGCTTCTCCTCTTCAGAAGTCAGTTGTTGAAAGGGTTGAGTTCCCAGAAGATGACGAGTCATTTGGAATGATTCAGATTCGCTTCCTTGGGCCTGATCTCAAGGACCGTGTTTTGGGTAAGCAGTACAATATTCTAGAGAAATGTTGATAATGCTAACCTTTACAAAGCGAGCGCGTTAAACGTTACTCTACTATACCTTGCAGGCTCATCTGCTTCTCTTTTGGTGCATGCCCTTGTTGAACAGGAGCAGGTTACATCCGCAGTAACATATGACACGGAGGAGAGGCCGCATACGGAAATTACCTTCACCCTGTCGAATGTCGCCACGGAAGAGCTGGGGGCTGTTGAACGCCGGTTCTTTGAGATCCTGGAAGATGCAATGAAGAGGGAGATAGACATGAAATACATGCATGACTGTATTCAGCGACACCAACGGATCTGGAAATTTGCAACAGAGACATCGACTACCTCATTTACTGAAGCTGTGATAACTGACTTCCTCTTCGGGGAACGGGATGGCTCAACACTAGAAACTCTGGGAACGTTGGAAGAGTACAAAGTTTTAGAGAAATGGACTGATTTGGAATGGCGAAATTATATTAAGAAATGGATTTCTAACGCACATCATGTTTCTGTTCTGGCTATACCTTCCGCCAAAATGGCTACAGATGTGATGGAGGATGAACAGAAGCGTATTGAGGAACGAAAAGCCGAGTTGGGGGCAGAGGGGTTAAAGAGGCTCGCAGAGGCTCTAGAGAAGGCAAAGAGGGATCATGTTGAGGAACCGTCAACTGATCTAATGTCGAGATTTACCATTCCTGGTACTGATTCAATCCATTTCATTCAAACAGCTACGGCAAAGGCAGGTCTTGCTTTGAAGTCTAAACGTACCGATAATGATACCCAGGAATTAATAGATTCAGATGGGTCTGAATTGCCTTTATTCATCCACTTCGAGGGTATATCTAGCAACTTCGTGCAGCTGATCCTGATGATCTCAACGGAGGATGTACCTCATACTTTGCTGCCTTTACTGCCATTATACACTGAATCCTTCTTCAGCCTGCCCATCAAAAAGGATGGCGAAATATTATCGTTCGAACGGGTTATCGTTGATCTAGAGAAAGATACAGTGGGCTACTGGATGTCTCCAACTTACAACAACCCTGAATCCCTTTCGATCTCCCTCCAGGTAGAGGCCAATAGGTATCAAGCCGCCATATCCTGGCTGAAAGATCTAACATGGAACTCAATCTTTGCTGTTGACAGGTTGAGGGCTGTCACATCAAAACTACTCGCAGATGTCCCAGAAGAAAGAAGAGATGGAGAAGTTATGGTGGAAGCTATCGGGATAATGACGCACTTGGGAGAAAAGTCCATATCTAGAGCGTACACGGCGCTCGTGAAAGGTCGATATCTAAAACGTGTCCAAAAAGTGTTGGCTACCAAACCAGATGAAGTTGTCCGACAAATGGAGGAAGTTCGAAAGTCACTTTTCCGTGCTGAAAACTTCAAAGTTCTCGTTATTGCCGATGTTAAAAAACTTACTAGCCCCGTCACGTCGTGGAACCCATTTATAGCCGGCTTGGATACCTCAAAGGAGCTGAAACCCGTGGTCTATGTGGCAGAACGGCTAAGTGATGCTGGCAGACACATGGGCAAGCACGCCTATGTTGTTCCAATAAGGTCGATGGATTCTTCATATGCTGAGTCGAGTTCGAAGGGAATTTGTTCTCATGATGACCCAAAATTACCTGCATTGATGGTTGCCATTGCTTATCTGAACATGGAAGAGGGACCAATGTGGAACGCCCTTCGAGGGCCCGGACTAGCCTACTTTTTCTATTTGCGAACGAATATTGAAAGTGGGCTTATACATTTCATGATCCATCAATCCCCCAATGCTTACAAAGCTTTTGAGGCAGCAAAGACAACCGTTGAGGGTCTTCTCTCTGGTTGTATGGAAGTTGAATCAAAGAACGTACTGGAATGCGCGGTTAGCACTTTGATTAACCAGTTCGCTACTGAAAAACAGACTTATTACGAGGCAGCTTTTGATAGTTTTGTCAAAGACACAATTCTCAACTTACCGAGTGACTACAATGAGACTCTGTTGAAGAAGATTAGGGCTATTGATATGGGACAAGTAAAGGAGGCCATCCGTGATTTCGTTTTACCCCTATTTACCGCAGGAATGACAGATCTATTTGTGACCTGTGCGCCAGCCCTCAAAGAGGTGAGGAACATACTATTCAGAATAATTATACCCCAGTCCACTAACTAGATGGATGATTGTTTTTAGGCCATCCATAAGGGGTTTGAATCGGCAGGCTTCCAGCCAAAAATACAGTCTCTTCGCGATTTTGAGGACGACTATGGGCTGAAGTTTGATCACGATGGCCATGAAGATAGCGACATTGAAGAAGATGATGACGATGATGACGATGATGACGATGACGACGACGACAATGGCGAAGAAGAAGAAGAAGATGAAGAAGAAGAAGAAGATGATGATGATGACGAAGAGAACTAGTAAGGGCCAGGTTAGTTGGTGCTGAGTTGATTAAATTTTTATTCCTTGAGAATAGAGGGTAAGTAACGAAGTGTAATAACTATCTATAGATATAGACTTTGAGATGAACAATTATTCAAACCTCTTTATAATATGGTAAATAGGTGGTCGCGCTATGCCTCCTGTACATAGTCAATTTTATATCCTTCAGAGCAATAAAATCATTTATACCCTGAACCAGGTGGCTAGTGGCTACTTCTTCCCTCCATCCGTCTGGAATAGTGAAACCACCTCTTTTCGACCTTCCTTTTCGGCCCTCATGATTGGTGAAACGCCATCATCATCAACCTCAAAGGGGTCTACACCAGCTTCCAACATCAGTCGGATCATGTCAATTCTTCCATCTTTGGCCGCATACCATAGGAGATTGCGTCCTGAAGCAGGTTTTTGTCGAACGTCGACTTGACCGGTGTTGAGAAGCATCTTTGTGATCTCGATATTTCCGTCACTTGCTGCTATCCATAATGGGCTTCGGCCGTCATAGTCCCTCACATCAACAATGATATCCTTTTGAGCAAGCAATAGAGCTACTATCTCGGCGTGTTGATAGAACGCTGCTGAATGCAAAGCAGAGCTATCAACTCCTCCTCTTGCATTTGGGTCAATGCCATCTTCCAATGATTTCTTGACCGAATCAAAGTCTCCATCTTCTACAGCTTCATGGAAAGCTACTGTACGGATGGCTTGGTTCATCATGCCTCGTACTTTACTCTCCAAGATGTCATCTTGCCAGGATGGATAGCGATTGCGGAGAAGTTGCTGTAGGACAGACTCCTTCCCATTGTACGCTGCTGCCCATGTGGAATTACCATAGTCACCCGCTTCCGTGGTTGTATCAGCGCCGTGCTCAAGGAATATTTGAACGATTTGGTCATGGCCCTGGAATGCAGCTGCACCAAGGGCAGTTCCATATTTACCAGATACAATATTGACTTGGGCTCCTCTCGCGAGTAGGGTTCTGACTATTTCTTCCCTGCCTTTATAAGCTGCTGCCTGGAGAGGAGTGCCATATATTCCGTGTTGCATATGGATATCCGCTCCAGCATCAAGAAGCATCTGTACAAGCTTGCTGCTGTCCCTTGGAGAACGAACAGCAGCCTGTAGGGCACATCCGTATGGCCCGCATTCTTCATTGACATTTGCGCCTCGCTCAATAAGGGTTTTGACAATGGATAAATGGCTCTCTGAGGCAGCTGCGACCAAGGGTGATCCCAGCATCCCGGATAAATAATTAACGTCTGCTCCATGGCTTAGAAGGAGGTCAAACACTTCCTCATGACCCATACCAGCTGCTGCCTGAAGCAGTGTGCCAAATCGACCACCCTCCCTGTGAATATCCCCGCCGCTTGAGATGTAGTACTTAACCCAGCTGATCAGCCCGTATTCTGCTGCCAAATGGGCTAGGGTTGCCTCCTTTCCCTGGACTTCGTTGAAGCGGCATTTACTTTCGAGATCAGAGAGGTACCTCCAAACAAAGAATGTATCCTCCATGCGATGATATAAATATGAAGGTGGGCCATTATCATCCTTGGAGCAAAGCTCGGCTGCCTCGATGTGCTTGAAAACCGAATTAAGAGAATAGTGGAGAAATGGGAACTGGCGGCAAAGTTGCTGAAAGAGCTCAATTGATTTTGTTAGACCAAGGACATCCGGCTCAGGTCGAGCCTTTGCTATATGTTGCAATTCGGCTATGTTTAAATAGTTTATACATGCTTCTGCGAGTCTCTTGTGACCCTGACGAAATAGGTCATCGGCGGATCCAGAATCAAGAAGTTTGAGGCCACCGTGGTTCAAGAGGAAGTCTCTTACCGAGTCGTGCACGAGATGGATCGTAGTTTGGTTGTCCGCGTCAAATATCTGGCGCGCATACGCCGTGTTTATCGCCTTTCTAGTGCTTGTATCCGTCAGGCCGCCTGTGCGGACTCTGTGAAGTATATCCATTTGCTCGTCACATTCAATAAAGGATGAACAACTTTCGGCTTCAGCCTGGGATTTGTATCCATTCTTCTGAAATATCAGGGAATAACGTAGCTCGGTCAAGCTAAGCAATCTGGAAGCGCAGAGAACCCATTGGAATATGGACAATGTTTCGCCGGGACGATTCAGGAGGGCAGACTTGAGAGCCTCTCTATAGAGGGACTCCAGCTTATCTGGCACATTTTCAACAATTTCTTGCATTCGTTCCATTGATTCACCTTGGTCATGGGCTTTAATAACCTTACCCACAACCAGAACAACCCACAGAAACACCCCCTGGGCTTTCTCGGCAATACGGTCCATAAGCCTGTCAATATACCGTCTCTTGAGCAGGGGTTTCAATTTCCTTTGGATATAATTTTCGATATCATAATTGTTGTGTGCATCAATAATGAGTTCAGCGTAGTCCCCTACATCTATGGGAGGGTAATGCCGACTGGAATAGCATATCTTCAAGGGGATATTTTTCTCAATGCTTGAAGTGCGAACTGACTCAAAAAACGTAATGACATCTCTAGCCTCCTCGCATTCATGGAGAGCGTCAATAAATATAAAAGCCGAAGAAACTGGCAGATCTTTCATTACTGATAGGAAAAAGGACTTCAGCTCGTCTTCACTCCATGCCCAGTGGTTATTGTGTAAACCTTTCTTTCGGCGAAAGACGGGCATAAACCTAAGGAAAATTTGCTTTGACTGTTGGAAGAGCTGGAAGAGAAGTGATTTGAAGAGCCGGAGTTGAGGGTTCCCGGGGGTATTGGTAAGGTTATCGAAGAAGAATGCTAGTTTGATCCCAGGACAGGTTGATTGCTCACTCCATAGTCTTGACATAGCAACCCTTACAGATGTTGATTTTCCAGTTCCCAGCTTCCCTTTAACCCGTAAAAGAGAATTCTTCATGTCCAAGTTGGATGTATCTTTCCAAGAACAATATTCTTCTTTATCGAACAGCCAGGTACAAGTGGCTTGGACTTCTTGGTCAACGTTGTAGTCCCACATGTCAGCTTCGGGGACGGACAATGAACGTAGACATTCTATTTCCGTATTAGTACAAAGAGAAGGATACCATTGGAGAGGTCCCATACCTAGCTCTTCAGAAGATAGTTCCTCTATCCATTTATCAGTATAATCAGTCATTTTAGTAAACTTAAACGGAATACTGGACATGTATAATTACCAATATGTTCGGATTTGATATCCTGTGCCTTGTCTTGTGATATCTTATACTCCAGGCGAAGTTTGTTTGTAACCCTTCGCAGTTCACTTCCCACTTGTTGATATCCAGGGTCATCTTTACCTGTAAAACGACACATATCACGGTGATTAGCATTAATATATTGGGCATTCTCCCTTGGATCCCCCAGCGAAGAGGATATATCAGGAACTATCTATAATGATCGGTTAGCTAGTTTTCGAACAGAATTAAAATAGGATGTCGAACCTTTCCCGAAACTCCAGGAAAGATTCCTAAAGCGAGGCTTTCTTGAAAAGTGCGGACAAGAAATCGTTCTTGGTGCCATTGGCGCATAAAGTCATCATGAGCAACCTTGCTTTCATGGCTGCCATAGTGCAAGGCGCGTAGAATGTACGCGTTAGTGTTGAACATGCTGAATGCAACCATTTTTCTCATCATCTCGCCGGACGTTGCAAGTCCGCTGCCATGATGGGGCGTCCCGAGGAAGAAAACTGCCTTGGTGGAATCTCTGATATCAAGCACAGAGGCATCTTCGTCTCTGGCGGCAAGGCGAAGGACCTATAGAGGTGAGATACTCCTTCATCTGAACTGTTGAAGAATAGGGGTATCTTGATAAATTGTAGTTACCTCCTTCACAATAAGGCCTTTGATAGGTTGATTTGGTTAGCTGGCTGCCACTTAATACAGTTGGATGTTTCTGATGCAAATGAAAGAAAGGTGGCGCTTTTTACTGAGTTACATACCTCCAAACGAGTGGGCCACAAAAATGATATATCGACCTCGCTGGAGAGTGTTAAAGGTTGATGTTAGCCGTTGACTCACTACCAACACCACACAAGAAGATTGACAGACTCACACAATCGTCTCTACTTCGCCCAAGCGCATGTAGGAAATTCCTGGAATGCTCAAGGAGGCTATTCTGGTTCGCCGGGCCTGCAAAGAATTTGGACACCATCGAGTCATACCCAAAAGTCATAATTCGACAGTCGGGACACTCTTCTGGCAGCAGGTCCAAGGGCCAGAATATGTCTGTCTTGGAGTCTTCTGGCTGACCATCGTCTGGCGTTAGCTGATGCTGCGAATCCCTAACGGTAGGCCGGTCCAGGACAGCTGCTTTCTGCTGCCGGCCTCTGAATTTCGTGGTTTTTGGTGCGCGTGCTGTCCATGTCTTTCTTGCGTGGCCTTGGAATCCATGGACGAAGACGATGCTAGTAACAACCAGGGCTGAGGAGCCGCATTACTTACAACCGGAGAATCAATGCGGCTGACTTACTCTGCGAAAGGATCCGTCTTCTCGGGGGTATACAGGATACTGATGCCGTTGCTCAAGACAGACATGGCTATCAGCTCAAATAAGTTCAAGAGGTCTCGAGTCGGTCGATCGTGACAATTCCTTCGTACAATCAAGCCCCGGGACAAATACCATGCAGGAAACACAAACCGGCTCTGGCTCGGATAGGCCTTTATTGCCCGGGTGAAGATGACATGGAACTTTTGATAGCTAAAGCAGGAGTTACATGTCGTTAGTTAATATTTTGCAGGTTCGATATAGACGCACCCCAATCGCAACAAGATGAGGCTGACCAGGGGACCGTGTACGGGGTCCAGGGATCACAAGCTCCGCCCAGTCAATCACACGATGCCACGAACCAAAGAGCGCAGCCGAAAATAGAATTCTAATACGAGAAGCCCCTCCTTCTCCTCCATAGAGGGATTTGCTATTTCTATAAGAGTTCCGTGAATGGAAGGCTTCAGCTTTCAATGTCTAAGGGAATCTGCCTCCTCCACTACCATACCTTACACACCTACCAGTCAATAGTACGACAGTGATGATGTCTTCCACACGGATCTATAAAGCTGATGAGACTTACCTCCCCGCGGATGTCTATAACACTCTTCCTCACGTCAACTTAGCCAAGGTAGACGAGGAAGAGCGAAAGTGGGCTGCAGCAAGAAGCGCCTTTTTGCAAATGATATCCGACCATGGCTTGGAGGATGTGTTTTCCCTTCACCTTCTACACAGGCACTATGACCTGCCCGCCAACCATGCCATGGTCTATGAGCAGAGCCCTTACCCACCATCTGATGATCTTCCGTTCTTTGAGATATGTCGTCCCAGATGCATCCATAGCCTTCAGGGGGCGAGAAAGCCTCGGGGGAAATTCTTTTTTTACCGTCAAGATACAGGAACAATGAGTGCTTACGAGTATACGACTGAAGTCGGCCCTGATATAACTTCCACTGCCTATGAAAGCTTTATAAACGACTTCTGTCGCGAGTTGCTGAAGCTGAAAGCAGAAAATGTGTTTGCTCTATCCCTTTCCTCGCCATCGGAAAATAGCAGAATCCTTTACGAGACTGAAGTCCCGGCCTATAAGGCAACACTGCGCCTTGAGAAGGCGGACTGGGTTCCGGATGGGTTTAACACAGATTGGGTCAGTTCCACTGGCGATATGGGTAGTGTCTACTCCCGCTGTGTTCCTAGAGGGGCTAGTAAACCTGCGGATAAGCATTCAAGGAGGCGCAACTCTGAACATCATAGGACTGAATTTATCGGACCAACCGATTCAACGAGTGTCGGGGTCATCTGGGATGGCAAAAGTTTGGATAATGAATCCGTTGCTTATAGTGTCTTACTGAAGGCGAGAGAACTGATTATCCATTGAGCATGAATGAATGCCTTTGACATGCCACTGGGCCTGGGCCTCTTTATCAGTTAACTTATCCAGGGGATGGGAAAGATGAAAATAAATCAGATGAAATTTCAGCGGCAGTTTTCCTCGGTCTCCTTGGCTCTAAAACAGGCTTCCCAGGCTGGATTCTGGTTATTCGACCTTCGCTTTGCCATAGTTTGTTGTTTTGAGCAGAGGTCACATCTCCCACTCTCCTCCAATTCATTATTTTTTATCAGATAATCACAGTAACTCGCCTTTGAACCATGATTAATTAACTAGTTTAGCACAACTTTAGTCAATTAAAGGAGTACCAGGTCAACCACGCCAGGAGTTAGGCTAAGTAGCCAGAAAAAATGGGAGAAGAATCACGACGAGCTCCAGTGGTGTCTCATCGCTCATTAAACAAAGCTGAGCTTGAAATATAATATCAGGGTATGGTCTCTTCATCCGACAAATCTATAAAGCCGGGGATGGGGAATGTAATGATTAGAACCTAGGGTGTTTGTACAAAACGTTGGAGAGTTTTGACGGGTTTGATGAGCCGCACTGGTAGTTAACTAAGTAAACTCTGTTAAGTGGGACCTCGGCGCATCGGGTCGGGCTTAACCCGCACGCAACCTAACTAGGTTAATAACTAAGGCGTTGAAAACTTTTGGCCACAGCAACGTCGTGATACTTTCCATTGAATAGATGCAAACATACCTAAAATGCGTCTCTTGCTTCTGAAAATGGTGGTATATGGATGATCGGGCCGGGGATATGCTACAATTATTAGTACCCGCTGTGCTGCTGTTCTTAACGATTTCAGAGACCAAATATCAATTTGAAAATTGAAGAAGAGATCCAATTTGGTCCTTTCCTTCGTTTTACGCAAATAAATTGAACTTTACCTAGTGATTTCCGCTCTTACGGGGCTCACGGCCGATTAAAACTTGTCAGGCTGACCAAATTGAACCTTCTCGTCTCCTGGGTGGAGATTTTGATGAAACTATAGTAAAACTGTCCTCACAACGTCCGGAAACGGACCTTACACCGACGTTGTACCATCTAGTGAAATCGAGGCTAATACCAGTGGTAAGACCTATATGGAAGCTTGCAGCTGATATCCGGTCATATACCACATTAACATAATGAAATGGACAAAAGTTTAGATGGTGTACATGTGCCTATTCCGGAGTGTCTAAAGAAGATGTATCCAGTAATTTAATATTGCATATGTGTCATAGATCCTCGGATCGGATGCCCTTAGCGCTGCAAATACTCCACCTATCATCGCAATCCGGCTGAGAAAGTACACTGCCGGGGATACGAGGCTTATAATGGTTAGGGGCCCACCCCATCGAAAGACAACCTTTGGAAAATGCATGAATACCAAAAGTGAACCGATTGATGCCAGCCCGGATGCACGCCATAGCCACAGTTCTGCTATTGAAGGGAAAGTTCCATGCCACGATATTAGATGTAATGCGCCAAACGAGGCTCCAAATAGACATGCCAATGGCCAGATTTTGGAGCCGTATAGGTCGGGGTCCCAATGTGCTACCACAATATCTCTCGGCTTGGGCTGAAATGCTAGTGGAAGGGAGGCGCAAGACCTGCTTGCTCGTGTATCACCGAAGCCATAATTGCCAAGTTCCGGGTCGTTGTCGTCTCTTCGAAGGTTTTCTTTTCCAGTAGGCTCTTTGCCGTATTGGGCTTGGATGAAAGCTTCATATGCGGCCTTTTCTACCTCCAGCGCTTTGTCTTCTGCTTCCTTCTCAAACACTCGTGGGGTTAGCGCCCATACGTTCCAGTACGATGTTTGCTCAACTGTACCCTCATTATCAAACAAGTTGCTGATGGACATTTTCTCAAATGTACTGAGCTCCTCGGCTGTCATTTGAGGCAAGTTGATAACGGAGGGTGAGTGGATATCCCTCGGTTTATTCCACCAAAAAAAATATGTGATAATAAATAGCGGGATGTAGCTGAGGCTCATCGATTCCAGTTGGGCTAGAGGAAGGTTATGGGCTGCTCGTACAATTGCCTGTACAACGAACCAAGCTGCCTGGATGAGTGCTGCCATTTTTACAGTTCCATCTGCACTGCTTTTGTCCTTGATATCACTCTCATCTAGGCCCCAGCTTTTGTGGAATCTCCATTCCATGTGGCCATTTTCCAGCAACCACTCAAATTGGTTTGGCCATATCACTTTGTCGCCGCGCTCGGTGCGATATCTAAGACCAAGCATACTAATATAGAATGCATGAACCAGTTTGAATTCCTTTTCTGTATACTTTTCGCAATTCCGGACCATCTTCCTTGATTGGCTCCATTCCTGCAATCCTTCGACGGCAATTAATTCAGGTGCCATGATGGATTTGAGAAATAAAGCTAGCTTGTGCAAAAAGGCAACGGACTTTCGATTGCATACCCGTGGGTGTATGACAACCCAAGTACAGATGAAGATGGTAAAGCAGCAAGAGCTTATTAGTTTTTGTGTACCGCGGTTCGGTGACTCGTCGACCCACCCTACCAAGTTCGTTCCGTTCTCTTGTGGAGTAGAGTTTGGGGCTGAGGCATGTAATCTGGGTAGCGCGGTAATTGTAGGGTCCATGGAGGCCTTGAACTTGACTAATATGAAGGGTCCACAAATAAGAAGATGTTTCAGCGAGTATTTGGGTTGGCTTGAGTCGTCATTAACCTGTTTTCTTCTGAGGGGAGCTTGGTATGTGTTGCTAGAAAGCAAGTGTTATCGGGATGAGGGGTATGTTATTTTAGTCATGACGAGATAGAAGCAATAACGGACAAGATGACTCGAGCCCAGAAAGGTCTGCATCCGGGGTATATATAGACCAAGGGCAGATGGAATAACCAACTGCTGGTAAGCAGCATGAATATTTTTCCTGCATGCATAACGCACAAGCAGAGCATAGTAGTTAAGCCAACTGGCAAGCAGGATTGGCTGTATCTTCTCCTTCCACATCATTGCTTATGCACAGGATGTAGCTCATCTGACCCCTGCGCTTAACTCAGCTGAGCGAAACTTTAAAAATTTACGTAAGATCTTATGTAATACAGCTGAGGTAACCTGACCCAATAAATTACAGACTTGTAATAGAGGTGTATTAGGATTAGGGGGTTAGGTTAGGGGGTAAGGGTTTAGATTAGGGGACTAGGGAGTATATTTAATAAGTAGTTAGAGAGTACTTTATAACTAATCTGAGACTAGCTACTAACTAGTTATTAACTAGTTAATAACTAATAGTAAGGGTTAGAGTTAGAAATATTGTAAAAGATTATACCTTTATTACAAGTGTAATTTATTAGGTCAGGTCACCTCAGCTATATTACATAAGATCTTACGTAAATTTTTAAAGTTTCGCTCAGCTGAGTTAAGCGCAGGGGTCAGATGAGCTGTAGCCTCGCTTATGCATGTGTACGATTCGTCCACTCTCAAGTAGTTGATTGGTATTCTATCATTAGCAGGCCAATAATAAACGCAGAGCGCTGTGAAGAGAGCTGCAATTAAGCGCCGGCTGGTGTGACACAAGGTCTTGGCATGCAAGGGTCGGCCCGCGGAAGCAACCCACCACCGATGGTCGAAAACAAAGGTATGACCCGACATCTCCTTCGTCCAAAATCACAACTCTCAGATTTTATTGCATCAAGAAAGCATCACTCCCCATATATCGCATTTGATACAAGCGCGGCGCATCAGATTATTCGCAATGACTGCTGGAGATGTGATCAGAAGCATCTTGAAATATGGCTCTATCTCTGCTGCATCATGCGTTGCATTGTATGCCATCTTTCTGGCGCTTATTGCAACCCCCTTTTTTCAGACACATGTTATCTACCTCCACAAGATTCAGATGACCTGGTTTAAGGATCTTGATACTCCGGAAATTTGGGGATTCCTTCATAACCAGGCTACCCCTTTCTTCATAAAAACTCCAGACGGTCACTCGCTTTATGCCTGGCATGTCCTCCCCTTAGAACTATACCGGAAGCATGAGCGGTCCCTCTTGAGTGAGCCATCCGGATTTGTCTCGGATTTTAAGTCCCGTGTTGCTTTCAAACTACTACGCGATGACCCCGAAGCTCGCTTGGTATTACATTTTCATGGAGCTGCCGGAACCGTCGCCTCTGGATATCGACCGGCCAATTACCGTGCTTTGTCTGCCGGTTCTCCTGGAAAGATTCATGTCTTAACTATTGATTACCGTGGATTTGGTCGAAGCAGCGATGTAGCTCCCTCTGAAAATGGCCTTATTATGGACGCTATAGCTGTTGTTGACTGGGCTATGAATGTTGCCGGAATTCCGTCTTCTCGCCTGATGATTTTTGGCCAATCGATTGGTACTGCAGTTAGTTTGGCTATCTTACAACATTTTGCCATGCAATCACCACCGGTATCATTTGCCGGAACGATCCTAGTAGCCCCATTCGTCAACTCAGCAAGCCTCGCAGCAACTTACAGCCTTGCTGGTACTATCCCCCTGCTGTCACCAGTTGCCAGATTTTCCATACTTTTTAAGCGGCTTAGTTCTCTCATACGCGACAAATGGCTGAGTAGCAACCGTCTTGGTGACTACATCGGTGCAAACGAGTTGAATAATGAGAAATACAGGATGACATTAATCCATGCTGAAGATGACTACGATATCCCATTTCATCATACCCAATCTCTTTTTTGGAGTGCTGTCAATGCGACGGTACCTGAAGGCATTACATACAAAGAATTAGATTTGAGAAAAGCGACAGAAAAGATTGATAATACTGCTGCAGGAACGGTGATGGAGTGGCACACGGATAATGGAGTCATTAGAGAACAAATTTTGAAGACTGGACTGCATGATGTCATCATGGGCTATCCAGTTATTTCTCTAGAGGCTATGCGTATTTTTACCGCCTCCGACCCAACATTTACCTGATTTCATTGCTGTCAGTGATATCCTGCCACATTGTGCACTTGTATGCCCCAAGGTTATGGTTACGCTTGCGTACATTACTCAAAACCTAACGACTTCCTTGATGAAAGATACAGGTATAGCAATAGCAATAGCTAACTGGTTGGTTAGCTATGGAACGACATCACGACTCACTATAGCAGTTTAGAATATCAGTGAAAATACATACAAAATATTGAATGGAGTACTCCGCACTCCGTAGTCAGTTAACCATTAATCTACTTCTCACTTCCACAAGGTTAACTGAGGCCAAAACCTGGTTATAACTTTTAACTAGTTAACCCATATTAGCAAACGATTAAACTAGTTGTTTAACTAACTAACCAATCATTTATTGAGTAACTGCCCGTGGAACCCATAATATAAAACACATTATACGGAGTACGCCATAGTTATAAACTGAGACACTAACCATTAGTTACTCTGGAACTCGATAATTCAACGACCAGCAAATCCTAACTCAGCACGATCAAGGAAGCCTGGATGATTTATCCTCTGGTCTATGGAGTACTCCGTCTGGATCTCTGATATGCTAATATGCTCCCTTCTCCCACTCACCCAGAGCAGCGTGCAATGTTAGGCAATGCATGCGTTTCCTGTGCTATGCGGAAGGTAAAATGTGACCGTCAAGCACCATGTGGCGCTTGCAAGAAGACACGCCTCGAATGCATTTATCGGGCTCCTCCGCAAACTCGTAAACGCAAGGCAATACTGGAGCAGAGCTCAATTATAGAGCGACTACGGCACTACGAGAATGTTCTGCGTGATGCAGGACTTCCTTTTGAGCCTTTTGATACTGAGCGAATGGATAGATCCACTACTGATTCAACGCCGCAAACACAGGGAGAAGCAGCAAGGCAAAAGGGAGAAGAAGAAGCTTCACTAGCTCTACAAGAAGGTAAATTAATTACACACGATGCGAACAAGAAATATTACGAGCATCAACTTCTGGCAAGTTTGGGTGATGAGGTTAGTCTGCACTTTATGGGAGACAGTCTTGTATAGACTAGTATTAATTGACGGGTTATATGTGCAGTTAAAGCAGAATTTACATGGAATGCCAATACGTGCACCATCAACTGGACTATACTCCTCATACCTGCTTCTGGGGTCGATGGCATCCAGTCCTCCAGCTGAATTCCCCTCCAAGTCAGAGATCTTCAAGCTGTGGTCAACCTTTTGTGACAATGTTGATCCATTAACTAAGATCCTCCATATACCCTCAACAAATGCTCTTTTGACTCAATCACTGCAATCTGAGGAGAGCGACTTCATTTCACAAAAGCTGCAGGGTTTGATTTTTGCGATCTGTGCATGTGCAGCCATGTCGATCGGGGACAATGAATGCGAGGCTGTGCTGGGCTCAAGCATATCCTTAGAATCACTCCTTGCAGCTACTGCAGCCTCGCTGGTTGAATCTTCATTTATGCAGTCCCTTGATCTTATTACCCTCCAAACCTATGTGCTGTTTCTTGTATGTATATACATTACTATGCTATGCATTGATACAAGCTGAGAGCGCGAGAGCTAAGTTGCATCACCATCTAGACAGCCTTGCAGCGAGATTGCGAGCCTTCATGTTTTTGGACACTGGTTGGTATTGCTATTCGAATTGCTCAGACCATTGGTATTCACCAAGATGGGACCAAATTTTCACTTTCCCCCTACGAAACCAAGATGCGGCGTCGTCTTTGGTGGTATATCGTAAGCCTCGATATACGCGCTACAGAAATGGCAGGATCTGGAAAAGCCACCGTCCCACAATCATGGACAACGACTCTGCCGTTGAACGTAAATGACGAAGATATAAGCCCTGATATGGCCACATTCCCTTCGGAGCATCTCAAAGTAACGGAAATGAGCTTCCCCCTCCTTCGATATGAGACATCTCGGTTTTTGCAGGCTCCTGGCAATGGCAAGTTGTCTGGCAATCTTGAGGATACGATGACAGGATCCAGCTTTTCGTCCTCTCGTATTAAGAGCCTGGAGAAGTGTTTCGAGGAGCGGTTCCTGCGCTTTTGTGATCCAGTAATACCCTTGCATGTTCTGCTGACAGTCACGGCTCGCTCCACGATATGTAAGCTCCAGCGCATATCTGAGGTGTTTTACGCCTCCGATAAGAATCGTCTTCACTCGCTCAACAATACAGAAACAAAAATCTCATACGGGATTAAAATGCTACAATATGACGAGCTTGTTCACGCCACGAAGTCTCCTGAAAAATTCCGGTGGTATGTTGTCAATTATTTCCCTTGGGGAGCAGTAATTGGAATGCTCAAAGCAATCACCGCTCAAGAGACGTGGAATGATGGTAAAGAAACTGCTTGGAATCATATAAAGGATGTATACAACCATCACCCCGAGTTCAGCCTCCGCAGCTCAGGGGTGTCAGGGGTTGTAAGTAAACTGACGCTGGCAGCGTGGGAAACACGGCTTCAGACATCCAACAGCATGATGGCTCCAACATTGCCAGGCTTCATCGAACGGTTATACTCTCATTGCAACCAGTCATCAAATTTACTCCCTTTCAATGCACGCACTCCTAGCTTGGAACATAACCATGCTGCCACTCATACTAGCCCGGGGTTAATGCTGGGTGACCAACAGCTGCAACAAACGTCTTTCTGGGAACCCCAGGACATGGATGTCGTTCCATGGGAGTCCGTTATTTTGCCCTTTAATCAAGTTGAAAATGAGAATCTATAATTAGGCTTTAGCTATAGTTACTACATTCACAGAAAGCATTTGTATCTAGCAAATAGGCTACTGAACAGTTAAATATAAATATGCAGCTTAACTAGCTAACTTCCATCTGTATCTGGAGCCTAAATCTCTGCATCAAGCTCACCAACATCATCGAATATACACGGCTATTCGTTCGCTACAAGTTTTACCTTTAGCAATTGAAGTAGCAACTTGTTATATCAATAAAACATTGTCGCCAATCTTCAGACATTGTAGTAGTTATTAGTTAGTTAATGAACTCAACGTTCTAGTTGAGGTTACTCCCGTTAACTAACGAGTTAATCAAGATTAAGTGGAAGCTTGAATTAACTAACTAGTTAACTAACTTTGCCCAGTAATTGTTGTTGACTATATGGAATACGGGGTGAAAATTTTGCATCATATTTATCTCACTAGTTAGTTACCTAGTCAAGTTACTCTTTCATAGCACGAGAAAGCCTATCATTTTCCGCACTCTGCTCGTTCTCGACCTTGATTAAATTCTTCCATTCAACCGGAAAAGCGCCTGCAAGAGCCAGACCTGAGACGGCAATTGCAAGGAAAAAAACATGCCTGAGCGCACAATTATACGCCTGGAGCAGCTTTATCATATCTGGCCCAGATACAGTGTTGCGGAAATCAGTGGCCCCTGAATTGGAGATGTGGCCTGGGTCAATATTTGGCAGCAATGTCCGAATATTTCTCACTAAAGAGGAATTGAGTAGGTTTTCACCTATACATAGCATTATCGCACCACCAAGCTGTTGGCCAAAGAACAAGAACGAAATAGCTTGTGGGGTGTCGTGCTTTGGTATCACTGCTTGAATAGCGGCTGCACCTTGTTGCATCCCGAGTCCCAAGCCGAATCCATACACAACCTGGTATCCAATCCATTTACCATGGCTTGTACTTATGCCAAAAGTGCTAAATAACCCCGCTCCAATCGTCATGATTATAGCACCAGCAATCATAAAAGGCGCAGCGTATCTAACAACCTTGGATACAAGCATGCCAGCAAGTAAGGTGCCAATCATGAGTGATAGCAAAAGGGGTATATTCATCTCTCCCGATTTGACAGCACTGGCCCCCTTGATTGCTTGAAACCATATCGGTAGGTAGTAAACGATTGTCATCATTGAGCCGCCAACGCAAAAAGAATAAAAGAAGCTCCCGACCACGGTGCGTTGGGTGAATACGCTCATTTTCAGCATGGCTCGCTCTCGCTGGTATATTTCGTTCAAGATAAAGGATACGGACAAAATTCCGGCCACAACAAAGAGGGCAATGATCCGGCCATTACTCCAGGTATAGACAGATCCACCCCATTGAAGTGCAAGCATGAGAGATACCATCCCTGGAACAAGGAAAATGATACCCATAGGGTCCAGATCGAGGAGTTTGTCCTGTATCGAGTTTTGCACGCAATTCTCTTTCTGGGGACCACTTTGTTCGTCTATAGTGTGCGTATTTGGGAAGAACCAGAGCAGCACCAGGAGTACCATACCGCCGATAGGCAGGTTGATAAGGAAACACCACCTCCATGACGCATTTGATGTCAAAGCTCCTCCCACGAGAGGCCCAAGAACAGCTGAAAGTCCAAACGTTGCGCCACCAAATCCCATGTACATGGGTCGTTTAGCCAAGGGTACTGCTTCGACGATAAGGACCATGGAACCGGAGAAGATACCTGCACCGCCTAGTCCTTGGATTGCGCGACCGACAATGATGCTGACGGAATTCTGTGCACCCCCACAAACTGCAGAACCGATTTCAAAGACAATTAACATGGAAATAAAGACCCATTTTGGAGTGAAGAACTTGTATAGCAACGCCAAAGGGAGTTGAAGTACACAGCCAGTAAGTAGATATGCACTTCCTGTTTCCATGTTAGTCTGTGATCTAAGAAAACGCGGGCAACCTCTTACGTACCATACCAAGCTATGTCATTGAAAGAACGGAAATAGTTCGTGATGGTGGGAATTGATGTAGCGATAATAGTACGGTCCTATATTCCAGAAACATCAGACTTGATTAGTTAACTAGTAACCGGATTATTGCAGGTCGTTAGTTAAGATATGTAACTGTATTCAACTTACCAATGACACAAGGAACATGCTAGAGCAAATCGCAAGCATGATGGCACCGAGAGCAGCTGACTTTGGATAATTCTCTTGGGGACAGTGATTTACTTCACAACTCCCATTCCCCAGGTTGCTATCATCAGGCTGGGATAATCTTTGGCTCATATTTGGTGACTTAAAAGGGGCAGTACACTGAAGGAATAGTTGGGTTTGCTTGTTCGCATAACAAGTAGTAAGGACAGTTGACTGTATTTTAGGCAACTTAGATGCGAGACGAATTGATTCATTGACGATGATTACCAGTAAAAAGTACTCTTCTTATACATCGGCTTTTTACTGCTCTTGGGGTATATTTTTTGCTCGGGCAGTAGTTACGGGCCCGTTACTCTGAACCCGAGCACACACTGTTCGGGCGTAATGTTCACCGGGCCCGTATTCCCCGAGAGTTAGCTATCAACATGGAAGTTGATTATAGGGAGCTAACTAGGACAGGGGTGCCAACTAACTGGTTAATACAACAGTAGTGGCCCTTTTCTCATAACGCAATCTTATTGGAGAGTAGCAATTGCAGCACTAACAGCCACGACAGGTGGGAGGCTCGACCCGTCATGCTAGCATTGCCCTGGCAAGAGAGTTCCCAAACTTGCGATTTGTTGTCCAGGACTTGAACACCAACATTGAAGATGGGAGGAAGGGTATTCTGCAAGAGGACATCGATATTCACTCTAGGATCTCATTTCAGGTGCATGACTTCTTTAACTTATCTCCTGCGCATGATTTTGCATGACTGGTCGGATCGTGAGGCACGAAGCATCATCTCGAACATACTGCCAGCAATGCAAACGGGCGCACGGCTGGTTGCCATGGACTCAGTACTCCCTCTACCGGGTGCGGTTGAGAGCACACAGGAGAGCCTCCTGCATGTCCGAGACCTGACCATGATGATGGCATTCAACCGCAAGGAGCGAGCTGCGGAGGACAGGGCCAGCCTGCTTCAAAGACCGACGCGCGTTTGAAGATTGTCCGCATGCAGCAGCCCGTGGGGAGCCTGATGACTGTGATGGAAGTAATGCTGGATGGCAATTGAGTATAGCAAGGCGCTGTAACTTGTAACTAGCTGTTGGTGCTCCGTACTCGATAGGATGGGCATACACTCAATGGTGATGTCGTTGGATGTTCGAGGTTGCTCGTGTGCTTCTACTAATTTAGTTCTTTGAGGACAGTTTGCACGTCTTGGCGCTGGCCGCCTTTCACCTCAGCAGCTTCCAGGCAGACGCAGACGACGACGACGACGACGAAACGACAGACAACTCGCATCTCCTGCAAACAACGTCGACGTACGCTGCAATGATGTTTATCCTCCAGGTAAGTTGCTGACGGGCTGGTAGCTGACACCGGTCTCGGTCTCTGCCCTCCCGGGGATCCTGGGATGCAAGGGGTTGTTGGTTGTGGGCGGACGGCTGATCTATCTGGCGTATCTAGGAGCTCGCGCGCATTCTTGACCGGCCCTTTTTCCCATGGAAGAAGATCATTGTGGGCTTCTCGCTAGGCCAGTATCTCCTTGAAGGCTTCCTCTCTCTCCGACAGTACAAAGTCTTGCAGGCAACAAAGGTTCCTAAAGTTCTAGAGGGCGAGGTCTCCCAGGAAGTGTTTGATAAGAGTCAGGTAAGCTATACGCCGCGAATAGCACATCAGTTATATCTGCTGCCCATCTGTTTGAGGCTATTCAAGCTAACAATCATATCATAGGCTTATGGACGCGCAAAGGCAAAGTTCGGCTTCGTGAGCGGGCTATACAGCCAGATCCAGAACCTGGCATTCATCTACGGCGACGTTCTCCCAAAAATATGGGGAGCAACTGGTCTTCTGCTCGCGAAATATGCCCCCGAAGGCTTCAGAGGGGAGATCACTCATACCCTGCTGTTTGTCTTTGTTTTCAACATCATTACAACGATATTGTCCCTCCCGACCTCGTACTATAGCACCTTTGTCCTGGAAGAGAAGTTTGGCTTCAACAAGCAAACCGTCAAGCTCTGGGTTATGGACATGCTCAAAGGCCAGATGCTGACTGTCATTCTCGGAACTCCCATCATCAGCGCGATCCTGAAAATCGTACAGACTACTGGCAACAGCTTCTTCTACTATCTTTGGATGTTTGGAATCTTTGTCCAGTTGTTTGCCATCACTATCTACCCAATTGCCATTCTTCCCCTGTTCAACAAGCTCTCCCCGCTTGAACCCGGCGTCTTGAAGACCTCCGTCGAGAACCTGGCCAAGCAGCTTAAGTTCCCGCTCTCCGAGTTGAACGTTATTGATGGAAGTAAAAGAAGCGCCCATAGCAACGCCTATTTCTTCGGACTGCCATGGAAGAAGCATATTGTTATCTACGATACCTTGATTGAGAAGAGCGAGACTGAAGAGGTTGTTGCCGTTCTGAGCCATGAACTGGGCCACTGGAGCTTGAGTCATACTACGAAGCTGTTTGGAATCGGACAGGTGTGTTTATTTTTTTTTTTTTTTTTCTGTTCCATCTCATTATTACATGGCTTACTGACGTTCTATTAGTTCCACATGTTCTATATCTTTGCCTTGTTCTCTGCCTTTGTTAACAACAAATCGCTCTATCAAGATTTTGGCTTCTACAATGAGATGCCAATCATGATTGGATTCATCTTATTCTCAGATGCACTCGCACCAACCGATGCCATCATCAAATTGTTGATGAACATCCTCAGCAGAAAATTCGAGTTCGAAGCCGGTTGGTTCCTCTTTATGACTCTTTTTTCCTCAGTTCCTTAAGTGTCTGGTGCTGACTATTTTGATAGACGCGTTCGCCGTGAAATTGGGTTATTCCAAAAAATTAGCCAGGTCTTTGCTGAAGCTCCAGATCCAAAACCTTTCTACCATGGATGCGGACTGGATGTACGCAAGCTACCATTACTCGCACCCAATTCTTTCTGAGCGCCTTGCTGCCCTGGGTTGGAAGGGAGGCAAGATCACTGGAGGAGAAAAAGAGCCAATTGAGAGCGATAAGCCAGTCAAGGCAGCTGACAGAGAGCTATAATAGAAGTTAGAATCTCATTTCTCCCCTGTTGTTTTATTTTATTGGGTTCTGGTATCCTCTGGTATGGAAAACTTACCGAGTTGGGCAATGACTTGTTGTAAAATAATCAATAACTTTCAATAGACCATCGGCAAGAGGGACGGTCATAAAAGTTCAATTCAGATCTCGGTCTCATCATCCTCGTTTACTTTCCTGGCCGCAGCCATCTTCGCTTTTTGCTCTTGCTTGCGTCTCTGTTTCTTCTGTCGCTTGCGCTCTTCCTTGTCGATTTTGCCCTCCTGAACATCTTCCACGGCTTCAGTATTGTCCTCTACAGCAACCACCTCGTCATCTCCGTCTCCGGCCTCAACAATATCGGTCTGTTCTCTCTCGTAGCTCTGTAAATCTTGCCATCCGCTGACAGCAGGAGTTTCTCGCTTTTTGCCGGCCCAATTCTGTCCATCAGTTGCATTATGGGAATGTAGCTCGAATATACCACCGGCAGCACCGCCTTCATTCTCCAGTTTCGCGTATATAAGATCTTTTCCGAGCACTTCTCCGGCCAATCCAGCCTGGACTCGCTTCAGGTTGTGTATCACTAGGTTGGGAGACGACCCAACGCCAGCGGCAATGGGACCTTGTGGTGAGAGCGTAGAATCTGGCTGGAATCCTGGGTCTGAGGCCGCGCGATCGAGATAGGCTGTAAGGAATTCATGAGCCTCTGCTTGGGATATGCGCTCGCTCTTAAGTATTGTGGTGGCAGGCAGCGGAGTTGGGCCTGCTTGAGATGCCATTTTCCTAGGCTTCACCAATGAATTCAAAAGACAGCAAGATCAAATATCGAGTAATAAATTCAAATCAATTTCTTTCTATCAAACAGTCAAGATGTCAAATTGTGAGTTTATTGTGCAATTGGATCTTCTTGGTATTCTGCGGCTTGTCGTTCTGAAGATTCAATTAGTTTTTGGACATGATTTTTTTTTTTTTTCCAGGTCAAGCAAAAAAAATATTGGTCAGTGCGCATCTTGAACTTGCCTCGAACTTTCGTTTCAATCAACGAAGAAGCGGAAAAGATGTTTTTTAAGTAGCTACGATTCGTAGTTCAAGCCGTTTGAGCTTCAAGTATGTGTATTTTACAGGGTTTCGCGGAGTATTTCTCTGTGATTGAATGGCAAGCTCGACTTTACAAAAAACCACAAGATCCTTCTCCGCATTCAGTGTCTCGCGGCCGAACCTGATAGTGCCTCAAAGAAGTTCAATTGTTTCCCAAATACCATCCTCAGCCTCCATTCTACGCCCAAACCCGATATCAAGCACCTTAGCCACATGCCCAGCTACCGCCCGTGGATTCTCATCCACCGCCTCCCTGGGCGTTAAACGAGATACATACAACCCTAGTCGGAGGGTCCAGAAGCGGCGCCATGGATTCCTGGCCCGTGTGAAAAGCCGAGGTGGTCGTGGTGTGTTGGCGCGGAGACGTTCGAAGAACAGGAAATACATGAGTTGGTAAACTGGGTTGGTTGAATCGTATACGGATATGTTCTACACACCTTCCTCGCAAAATATGAGGAATGGAGTTTGAGACTTCAGTTTAATTAAATTGAGGTCCATAAAATGTGCTGGTCTATTTTCATGTCAGAATTGTGAGTTGGACCTGCAATTACTGTATTGTCTAAGGGAGCAGAACAAGCTTGTACAATAGTGTGCTATAGAATTTTTTTTTACCCACGATATACTTATTTTGGAACTTCTACAATCTACACGTTGATAGATATGGAAGTTTTCTCCTGGCTGAAGTCGTTTCAGTGAGAGAATGGTTAAACGAGTTTACAATATCTTCACATAAACATTAGAACTAGTTATGCCTGAAAATAGTTTTATTTCATAACTATCATTTCCACATTATTCTCCATTTTGTCCCTTTTTAAGTCCCGACCTTGAAGAGAAACAATTTTTATCTATGCTTCGGAAAAGAGGTGGGAAAAAGCAAAATAAGAGAAGTAGAATATTTTGACAAAAGAGGCAGGGTCAACGAAAGGAGACTAAAAGAGAATCGGAACGCATGAGAGGCGTATGCAACTGCTCGACTATAAGGGAATATGCGGAAGTTGAGGGTGAAAGAGAGGAGGGAAATATGATGAGCAAGAAGAAAAGGGAGGAAACCATGAGAACAAGCGTGATATAGTTACTTGAACTTGGAACATGCTTTTGCTTTTTGCTTTTGAAAAAAAATGTCCTACCGGCTATTCGTAGAGACGAAGCGGGTTTGAGAGTAGGGGCAGGCAATCCATTCTGTCAGGAGCTGAAATTGTAGTTTGTCCGGTGGACATTTGAAAGGGTATGATGATAGTTGCTTTTTTATAGTCTAGAGTCGACTGGCAGATACACGGATAGCCCGCCCCTACCCAGTACAGCTCCCTGGCTCCGCCGACTCTTCTCTATAGCCCCTTTCTGGCAACCATACACCCCTTAAGAGTGTAAGTGCCGTTTAATGAGCGGTATCAAATTCAGTTGGAGATAGGCTCCAACGTGTTACCACTATGATAAATGTTAGATGTTATTCTCCAAAGGAACATGTGAAAGAATGAGTACTTACGCGACAATATTCGCCCAACCAATAAGACGCCAATGCTTGTCAACTCTTCGACTGAGGGCAATCTTCTCTCCAATTTCTGTACAAGCTGGGCCAGTCAAGCTCAACTTGGCGGCATCTGCCTTGACACCCATGACCTTTGCACCTGTGGCGGTCGAACCGATGTTGACCATGAGAACCTCATTCTTACTGAGCTTAGCAACCTTTGCCTGTTTTCCATCGGCGGTCTTGACACCAAGAAGGCGTCGAAGAAGGAAGTAATTGACTTCGATTTCACTGTAGATGGCAGGAAGACGGCCACGGTGACCAAGAACGAAACCGAGTAGACGATCAGCACGGCAAAGAGTGGGATCGATTCTAGTTCCAACACCGATAAGTCCACCAGGAACGGCGAATTTGAGGTCGTTCTGCTCGGCAAGTAGGGTTACGACACGACTGAAGATGGGGCGACATTGAATCTTGCCCTGCTCATCCTTGGTGACAATACCTGGTCGAATTTCGATTTCGTCCCCGAGCTTGAGCACACCGGTCAAGATACTTCCACCAGCAACGCCACCTTTGAGGTCTTCGATTTCAGAACCAGGCTTGTTGACGTCAAAGGACCGGATGATGATCATGTGAGGGGGAGCAAGGAAGTCCCTGACTGGAACTGGGATGTGGGAGACTAGGTATTCATTGACGGCATCGATATTGTACTTGAGCTGAGCCGAGATGGGAATAACGGGTGATCCATCGGCCACTGTTCCTCTGATGAACTTCAATATGGACTGGTAGTGCTGGAGGGCGCCGTCCTCGCGCATCAGGTCAACCTTATTTTGGAGGATGATGATATGGTTGAGCTTCATGATCTCGATAGCAGCCAGATGCTCAGAGGTCTGGGGCTGTGGGCAAGTTTCGTTACCGGCAATGAGAAGCAGAGCGGCATCCATGACGGCGGCACCTGAAAGCATAGTACTCATGAGAATGTCGTGCCCGGGGCAATCGACGAACCTACACCCGGTTAGTCATATACTCAAGTATAGGTGCGTAAATAATACGACTTACGAAACATGTCGAAGGAGTCTGTATCTGCCTGTGCATCCTTCTCTCTCGCATGGAGGGTCAACCTCCTTGTCACTCTTAAAGCTTCGGTAGCAAGTAGGTCTGGGACAGGCCTTGTTGTCACACCTGTACACCTTTGCATTGGCATAACCCAGTTTGATGGTAATATTTCTCTCCAGCTCGTTCTTGAATCTGACAGTCTGCACTCCCGAAATAGCCTTGACGACGGTTGATTTTCCGTGAGCGACATGTCCGATAGTACCAATATTGATAGTCGCCTGTCTGGCAATAATCTCGGGTGTCAGCGGCGTGAGAGTAGAGAGATCGAGAGTCGATGGGTCTGGCTGCTCGGGAAGCTCTGGCTTCTTTGCCTGCGCAGGCTGTTTTAGAGCCGACTTGAGCGGTGTCTGTGAATCATCTTCGTGGTCGAGGGGCTCCTGGTCGTCAAAGTTATCGACACCGTTGGAATCGCCGAGCACGGGCGAGCCGGGCTGCGACTCGTCGTCTGAGAAGTCACTGTGCGTCGCCATGATTGCAATCCGCCTGTTCTGAGCTAACGGTGCGCTGGTGGTCGTGGATGTGGTTCTTCGCACACAGAGAAGTTGGAGTTTTGGCGATTTTATTTGGTTATTTTTTCGATAAACTACGCTCAGTGGGGTAACTAAGCAGGCGACGTTCCTTGGTGTTCGCGGGCTGGGGGCTGCGGATTCAAATAGCTCGACTCTGATATTAATCGTATGGACAGAATGCTTATTTCTTTGGTTCTTCGGTTTCCCTTTCTTCGTCTCTCCGTCTTTTTCTGTGGACTTTTTTACTGTTTTATTTTAAATGCGAACTTTTTTTGAGTCACGAAATATTTTTTTTAGTCAACATGGACACGTGACTTGTAGATTTTCCGTCCGTGGGAGGGAACAGAAATGCCTAATTTAATTATTTGGGAGACAGCAACGAAGAAGAATAGGAATAGTTGGAGAGGAAGACGGATGAATTTTGGCTGAGGACGTATAGTCTATGGAGGTGGCAGGCTGCGGGTTAGCAGTGGTGGACAAGGTAGCGGACAGGGTTGCCCCTGAGACTTTGATCTATCAAATATAGTGAATTCACACCATTTTGATCATTGGCAGACGGGCAGGTAGAGTAACAGCTTGGCTGCTAGAGCTTTTCATGAGCTATCAGAATCTTCATCATCTTCATCTTCGTCATCATCATCATCTTCTTCAGAGTCGCCCTCGCTGAGCTCTTCTTCTCCTATAGGCTCTCGCATGATAAAGGCCTTCATGCAGGTTATTCGGTTACCGGTTTCGTAGGCACCGAGTAATCTACCTACCTGCACAGGCTGACCGGGCTTAGACGATTTGCCTCGCTTGGCTTGCTTGGTCTGCTGGATTTCTTCTGGTTTGATGGTCCATATTCTTAATGCACCATCACTGCCAGAGGTAACAACGATGAACTGTATAGTCTTTGAGTTCTCCTGGAGCGGGAGAATTTCAAATTCTTTTATCCTGCTGGACTGGCCATGAGCCTTACCACCGAGCTGGAAGAGGAACGGCGCCGTCGGAATGGTGGTGTCGCCTCCCTCAACAAGCTCCTCTAACGAGTCTGGCGCTGTAGAATAAAAGACGAGTCTCCCGTCTTCGGTAGAGGCTACCAATAGCTGCTTCTTCTCGTCATCAGTTTCAATGTCAAGATAGCTGATGTGGTGTACCTTTGTGAATGGCGAGGTGGCCACTCTACATTTTGGAACCGAGTCCTACTCCAGTCAGTATGTGAATATAAAGGTAACAAAATTAAAAAAGAAAGGCGGGCACAACATACCACCCCGAAGACAACGATACCTCGTTCAAAAGCAACGGCAAATTCTTCTCCGGCCGAATCCCAGCGGATCTTCCTTCCCTCGCCCGTCCCCCATTTCCCTTCCTTCGCGGCCGTCAACACCTCCCGCCCAAAATTCAACACACCAGCTTTCCTGCCAGTAACCAGGTTCCATAGCCTCATGCTCTTCTCCCCCTTGCCCACGGTAAGCATCAGCTTCATACTAGGATGCACGGCAAAGTCATTGATACCGGCCGGCGCACCACCAACGGGAGCGGTGTCCCCACTTGGTCTTCCTTGAGTCTTAGGGTGCGGTGCCTTAATCGATGAGACAACTGTCCAGTCTCTGGTCCTTGTAACTGCAATGGTATTGTCCTCTGACGCAGATAAAAGCTTCGACCGAGTAGGGAAGTGCATGGCCGTAATGCTGGCTGAGTGGTGCATGAGAGCTCCCAGTTCGCGATTCCGAGGGTTCTCCAGAACTTTGTTGCCTGCTAGCGATGGCAGAGGCACAAGGCCAGTATCTGCAGACATTGGCGAGACCGATAAGCTGTACAGGTTGATGCGGTCGTCTGTGCCTCCGGTAGCCAGCAGAACATTCTGTTGCTGCTTGTTGTCTGCGCTGGGCATCGGTGAGAGCGCCAGACAACGAACCGCCGACGTGTGGGCCTGGAACAGGAATGTATCCGTGAACTTGACCTGATCCTCGCCTTCTCCGACATCTTCAGGCCGCCCCTTGGATTTTTCTTCATCGAGGGATATCGTGGCATTGATGCCATGGAGGACTCTTTCGTAGGAGCCCGCGACTATCTGCACTGTCGTCTCTCTCCTGGCCATCTTTCCTCTCTTCTCTGCCGGCACCTTCGCCTGCTCCTCCTCTCTCTTCCGCTTCATATTATCTTCTTCTCCGTATCTTCTTCTTCCTCCCTTTTCTTTTTTTTTTAATATTATTTCTCCTTGCCTTTTGCCGTCCTTTTTACTTCGTCGTCTTCGCCGTCTCTTTTTTTAACCTTTTTCGACTCTCCCGTCAACTTTTTCGCGGATCAAAGTATCTCCGCTTAGTCAGCTTAGTCAGCAAACTGCTACATCTCGAAAAGCAGCAAAAAAGCAGAAAACTCGCAATTTTGTCGAACTTCACGCAGGAAAAGCGACGTCCACCAACTGCAGCCATCAAAACAACGACCACCGCCATCGATTCCATCTCATCAGAGCGACGCATCGCGCTCGTATGACCCCCGAGAGGCCCCTGGCCCTCGCTTTTTGCGTGTGAATCGGATGCCGCCGCGAGAAAAGCCTCGATGCTCTCTGACGGGCCGCTCGCATCCAGACATGACGAGATCGCGTATGTAAACCGCCCTTTTTGACCGTTCCATCGTTTCCCTCGCCCTCGGTTTGCTTGGACCCGTTCGCTGACTTTTCGTTCTCCCCTAGGCGTTGTGTGTCGTCGCGGAAGCGCAAGCTGAGCGAGCTCTACTATGCGACGGCGACCTTCCCCCATCCCAGCGACGCCGGCGGCCACAGTGAGCCCCTGGCCCGCCTGAAGGAGGCCGCATTCCTCGACGCCAACGACCTCTCAAAGTACGTGTTTGACCCGTATTACACTGCCGGATATGCTCTTCTCTGCTGGACTTCAGCAGTGCTAATAATTGCGTCCATACAGAGGCCGACTCTTCGACGAAAATACCCTACCTGAACGGCCACGGCTCGAGACTGTGCTTGCTGAGTGTGAGAGTAAATATGGACCATCGCGCCCAGATGAGCTCGATCGCCCGCAGGTACCGGCCCTCCAACCGGCAGCCGGCATAGCTAGTCATGAACAGCCGACCCAAGGCGGGCCCGCAGCAGGCAACGATCAACCACAGCTCACTGTGTCTTCGGCGGGTGTCCAGACCACAGAACCGCCAGAGCCAGTGCAATCCGTCGCTTCATTCCAGCACCAACCCAATGGCATAGACACCAGCCATCCTCAGCATGCCGCCGAAGCTCCCGCGAAAACTGCCTCTTCACCCGATACAGCCGTCCAGGCTACCACCCAGACGACTGCCCACCCCCTCTCACCTCCAGAAACCAACCGTACCTCTTCCTTTAACGACCGCCTAGGTGTCGCGCCTATCATTGTTCCTCCAAAAGCCGCCGAGGTCGCTTCTTCGCCCATGTCAACCGGTCCATCCTCCAGTCATACATCTGCCACCGAACGATCCCCTGCTTCTAGCTCAACCGAATCAGTCGCCTCTATTGCTGAATCTCCTTCAATGGGCAAACACTCCACTGACGAACCCCCTTCAAATGTCCAGTCACAACCCATGTCCACCGCGGTACCCTCAACCCCGGATGAACAGCTACAGCTCGAAGCTGCCATGTCCATTCGAAACTCTACCACCCCTAAACAGCCTCTCACAGCCCAGGACAAAGATGGAGACCAGCACATGACCGAAGCTCCGGCAGAGCTCAAGGAACCGCAGCTGAAGCGGGAGCCTACGGAGTCAGTCACGAACAGTCGGCCGTCGTCCTCGTCTGGACCCCAGGTGGTGCCAGATGGCAAAACTGCTACGAAACCAGTCGAGAACCAGCGGCAACCTGCCGAACAGCAGCACCCAAGGCCAGAACGGATGACTACAAGAGTCGCGTCCGGCGCAATTCGGCACAAGTCTGTATCGGAAATCCTGGGAGAAAGTCCGAAACCAAGCGCAACTCCAGAAACCGAACAGCACTCTAGGGACTCACGACGGTCATCCGTGTTTGACAAGCAGGCTGGCACTTCACACACTTCCCCAGCTTCACCATCAAAATTGAGACTGAGCGAAAGACCAGACAAGGAGAGGAGCAGACTGTCAACGGTTGTTTTTCCAAAGACATCAAGTCAGGAAAAGGAAAAGGCCATGCAACTGGCTTCCGGGAGAGATGAAGAAACCCGCAAATCTCCAAACGAGGAACAGGACTACCTATATACCCTCTTCCAGGCAAAGGCCCACTATCCCCCTCGTACTATGAGTCTCAATACCCTTCTATCTACAGCCCACAAAACCCTCAGTACTTCCAACCACTTCCTCGAATACCATGAACAAATGGATTGCCGCACCTTGAAGCGGATTTATCAGCTACAGCATTCCAACAGATGGGCTCTCCGGCAACTACAGCGTTCCCCAGAACCACCGAGGCAGGCCACTCACTGGGATATCATGCTGGATCATGTAAAATGGATGCGAATGGACTTTAGAGAAGAACGAAAGTGGAAACTCACGGCAGCAAAGCGCTGCGCAGAGTGGTGTGCAGACTATGTTGCGAGTGACGAAGACTGTCGACGCTCTCTACGAGTACCTGCTAACATTCCACCTCCACCAGCAGCAGAAGCCCCTGAAAGCGATAAGCTCATGGATGGCCACCCGGATGAAGTGCTGCCAAATAATCATCCCACCCCTGACTTGATCCATTCGGCAGATGACGACTCAGTTAGTGATGGTTTCAATGACGAGCATCCTGATTTTGATGATGGAAATGTTCCTGCTGCCATTTTCTCATCCGGCTCGGATGAGTTCACATTCCGCATGGAGCGAACCATTGCGTCGGAAAAGATACTTGGAGAACTTCCATTATACTGTCCCGTACAGATAGCTCCAGAAACAAACAAACCAGCCTTTAAGATCCAACCTGATGATGTATGGAAGACGCAGCTACTGCCTGTCTCAAAATACGCTCAGGGAACAATCCAGTTCAAAGAAGATGGCCCGCCTAGAAAACGAAGTCGTTACGATTACGAACAAGATACCTATTATGATGGCGAGGAAGAGAATGGGTACAGATCTCTCTTACCAGAACAAGTGGACGTCGCTCTCTTCTCCCCGGAATACAAAGCTCTTCGCGATCGAATCCATCCGGGCAATGCATTCCGTCCTCCAACCGAGTATATTATGCCACCCCTTGGGTTCTATGAGTCACGGCAATCATCCCACTGGACTTTGGCGGAGGACGACGAGCTTCGAAAACTAGTACAAGAATATTCTTTTAACTGGTCCCTTATCGCCAGCTGTCTGGCTCCGCGATCGTCTTTCGTCTCTACTTCTGAGCGAAGAACTCCTTGGGAATGCTTTGAGCGTTGGATTAGCTTAGAAGGCTTACCTCCTGATATGGCGAAGACTCCGTATTTCCGAACATACAATGCACGCCTTGAAGCTGCTCAAAGAACAATTATGAACGCACAACAACAGGCGGTTCAACAACAGCAACAACAGCAGCAGCAGAATGGCGGTCAAGTAAATCCGAGCGCTCAGGCATTGATACGGCGGCGTACTGCACAGCCATTACGGGTGGAGAGAAAGCGGTCTTCAAGGCATTTGGCACTTCTGGCTGGGATGCGAAAGCTCTCTCAAAAACGAGAGACGAACCTTCAGAAGCAACAGCATGGTATGGAAGCATTCCAAGTTTTCCTTTTATTTTTCCTTTTTTTGCCTCATACTCTCCGATAAAATCTACACGATCACTTGTCTTTCCCTGTATATATCACCCACTTGTGTCACCAAGCTGACAATTTTTTTTTTTTTTTTCTATTCTAGCCACACAACTCGCCTCCATGCGCAAGGTCAATGAAGCGACCCAGCCACATCCGCCAATCTCGACGCCTCAGGAATTCAGCCAGTTGAAGCACGAGAGGGAACTCAAGTTTTTGGAGAAACAAGAGCAGTACCGTCAGCAAATGATTGCTCATCAGCGGGTATGATATTTTCTAGCGGAGCATACAAAGTTTCTACCCAATCACTGACTTTGTACTCTTAGGCTGCCATGGCCCAGCGTGCGGCTCAGCTTAACCCATCTGGTCAGTTCAATGGTATACCAGTCCGGCCTCCGGCGGCTGCTCCCAATGGCGCCGGTGGTGTCCAAGTTCCCATTACAAATGGGTTGGCCAACGGCATACCAAACGGCGTGGCCGTCTCTCAATCTCGGCCACACCCAGGAATTGCAGCCATGCCCAATGGTCTACCAGCCACTGGTCCAATCCCAGTGCCCAGTGGGATGTCGATGAAGATGATGCCTCAACAAGGCCTCCAACAGCCTATTAATGGTCGGCCCGGTCTTCCTATCCAAACATCCCCTGACAACTCGCGTATCATCCGTGAGGCCAATCGTCTTCAAGAGCAACAGCGTCTTCTCCAATCCCGCCAGCAACAACACCAGTTCCACAGTGGTCAACAAGGCTTCGCTCCACAACAGGGACCCCATTCTTCCCCCAACATGAATGCCACCCCCGCCACTACTTCAAGCAATCCTGCCCTCATGGCCGCTTTCCAAGCTGCAACCAACGGTGGAAGTCCATCATTTGCTGCTTCATCTCTTACGCCCGGCGTAATGCCTGCCTCTTCTCCTCGCATGAACCACCCATCCACGTCCCTCAATAACGCTCCATCATTGCCCAACGTAAACAACATACAGGCCTCTCTCCAACGCCTTCATCCCACTATGTCTCAAGAACAAGTCTCGAAACTTGCCACAGAGCGTCTGCAGCAGTATCAACAGCAACGGTTATCACAAGCAGCTCTAAACGCTGCGGCAGGTAACCTTGGTGTCGGCAACCTACCTTCTAACTATCAGGCTGGGAACTCTGGGCAACAAATTCCCCAGCAAGGCGCTGTGAATGGTGTGACGTCAGTCCCATTGCAGAATCAAACACAAGGATACATGAATCGGTTAGGTGCTTCACAGGCTGGAGGCCAACAGAACCGGCCAGGGGTCGGCATAGCCAGTCCCGCGATGACCAACATGCTCATGCATCAAAGCCGAAGTGCAACCCCGCAGAGTCAGCGTCCTAGTAGCCAAGGAGGGCCACAGCAGCAGCAGCAGCAGCCGCAACAGCAACAGACACAGCCACCGCCGCCTGGTAAAAGTCCGAGACCTGCGCAAGCACAAACGGCGTCTAGCTGAGCAGAATGTTAGAAAATGGGGATTTAACGTGTACATGATTTTTACCGGTGGTGTTTTATTCCTTCCGTTGCTTCCTTGATACTTTACTCTGTTTTAATCGCTCGCCTGATGTCTTTACATGGATAACGACGTACCCCTTTTCCTTCCATCAACTCCCACCTTTATCCTTACTCCTTTGCCATTCCATCATTACCATCCCCAGCACATACGTACGTCTTTGTCGAAATGCAATGCTCCCCCTTGCCTCAACCGTTAATGTATGTACTTATATTGCATTAGATGCGTGCATGTATAGGTTTGCATGCTGTGTGTTTGGTCTGTCTCCTCTGGACAGTGTGATCTAGCCATACGCACTTATAGCACCTTTAATAACTATGATAAAAAAAAATATTTAAGCATCAATATCACTTCCGACCTCCCAGCAGACGTAATGCTTGCTTAGATTTTATACTTTCAGTGGATATAGTTAGACGTCATGTTATTCTTGCTTAGTCACCCAGCTGTCGCCGCTAGTCAACGAGCCTCAACTTCAAACTGTTAGTATTTAATTCCTTCAATATCTTTGACCCAGCATCAAGGGTTATATAGGAGAGCTAAATCTGATCTTATACCCTGTCCCAAGATCTACGATGCAACCCGAAAGCTCGGAAGGAGTTTCCAAACCGAAGCCGTTTTCCATCGCGCTCTCAGCCGACTCTTCTCGCCGTTCAACGCCCACGCCGTCCACGCAAAGCAAACCAGCAGCTCCCTTCGGAACAAGAGAGCTCTCGAGCAGAACTCGAAGATTCAACGATCATGATTCAGCCAGTGAGGATGAAGGAGAGCCAGTGCCAGAAGAAGTCACAGGGTTCGATCACCAAGCTGGCGGTGCAATAATCAGCAATAAGCGGGTGAAGAGGGAAAAGGAACCGCTAACTATCAAGATTGAGTCACGAAATAAATGGAGAGACAAGCTGCATGCTCGCACACAGGGGGAGCGACGAAGTTTGCTACCTGCTGAAGTACAAGCTCAGAGGAAAAGGGAGGCAAATGGAGCCGCGGAGTCCACAATGGAGGTTGATGCCCCGGAGGTTAAAGTTGGTTTGAGCTATGCAGAGCCTAGCGCAGAGGCAGTTGCAACACATACAGTGGCAGGGGATATGGAAAGTCATGGAAATGGGGACTATGGAGGCGCGGGCGCCTCGGTGACTAAGGAAGAACCGAAAACGAAACCACTATCGCAGGACGAGGCTGCTTTGCAGGCTCTCATCCGTGAGAGCAAAGGGGAATCGGCAGAATTTAAACCGTCGGATCTGGTCATAACAGCCCGTCCTAACGAGAATAACTCTTCAGCTTACGATGAAACCAAATCATTTCGTCAAGATATAGAGTCACGTCCTGCCCCGGCAAGCTTGAGCGCCTATAATGCAGTGCCAGTGGAAGAGTTTGGTGCTGCATTGTTACGCGGTATGGGGTGGAAAGAGGGACAGCCTGTTGGTAGAGGAAACTATGGAAATACCCCGGTAACAGCCCGTGTCCCTGAGAGAAGGCCTGGATACCTTGGAATAGGCGCAAAAGATCTCGGTGGGAAAGGAGATGCTGAAGTCGAACTTGGAGCATGGGGGAAGGCAGCAATGAGAAAAGAAAAGAATGAAGGTGAAGGGTTGTATACACCTGTTATTCTGAAAAGTAAGAAAACGGGTGAGATCATCACAGAAGAGGATAGCGGAAACCATCAGCGTCGAGACAGGGATCAGGACAAGGATCGAGATAGGGACAGAGATAGGGACAGAGATAGGGACAGAGATAGGGACAGGGATAGGGATCGAGACAGGGACCGTGGATCAGGGCGCAATCGGGATAAAAGAGACGACCAACGTAGAGGTCATGATTACGGCAGGGAGAGAGACAGAACCGGCGATAGAGATAGGCGTCGAGACAGAGACAGGGATCGAGACAGAAGGAGGGACTATGACAGAAGATAATAGGATCTTCTACATCTTTACGTTAGGATACTCATTATAGTGCCATCGTTGTTTAGCTATGTAGAATATGTATCAATAGACAGCAAGCCAGCAAACTTGGATTATGGCCTAATGTCTGTAAAATCTGCTAGTTATCAAGTCAAAATTCCCACAGTTACACATTCAACTCCTTGCAAAATTCCGTAAAAATGCACTTTTTATTCCACCTCCCATTGGAATTTGATAACGGCATCTGTTTCGCATTAGACCATAATTATATCCTCCTCGTCTGTACCATTAAGTGCTGGTGCTGCACTTCCCACTCCTCCGTCCATCTCACCAAGAACCCATTCCACGAGGTAGCTTTCATCAACTAGCTCCTCGATTCTCCGATAGTGTCTCTCAGTATATGCAGCTAATGCTTCCAAAATATCTTTCATAGCGGCTGATTTTCCTGATTTGCCATCATTTGGAAGGACATATTTTCGGTCAGCAAGCTCAATAAAAGTGGACGACGGGTATGACCTGAAAAGTGCGTATAGAATACGCTGTGACACTCGTGCAGTTCGAGCATTCGTATTCCAGTCACGCAGGCGGATTAGAAGAATGTATAAGAGTTCATCGTCTAATGTCTTAAGAACTGCATCGATGTCGGCGTTTCCCGTCAAGTTATCAGGATCTCTTTCCGCGGTATCCTCAGTCGCATCAATGGCTGTGGTAAATAGAGACAGTAACCGACCCGGATGGTTTAGACGAAGAGCAAGGGTAATGGCCTCACGGTAAGCGCCAGCGTGAATGTAGTTTTGAAGTTGCTGGTCCTGCTCAATCCGTTCAGAGCTCGCTGTGACTGCAGCAGACAAGGTGCTTGAGGTCGTGTCTTTCCAGAAAGTCACCACAGAATCTGCAGCACCAGAGATCAAGGAGAAATCATAGTTGCTTTCTGTCGTATTTCCCTGGCTCTGCGTTACGGATGAAAGTGTGTAAGGAGTTGCCAAAGCCCAGACGCGGTCGGTGTGGTTATCTAGGGTCGTCTCTACCTCACCAGTGGATGGGGACCATATTTTCACTAATCCATCAGCGCCGGCGGAGGCAACTAGGGGGTTGATTTGTGCAGCCCCTCGAGAAGATATATCCTCATCAGATTGAGAGATATGTGGCGGCGGGAGCCATAGTACTTTCAATACACTATTACTGTGGCCCTCGAATGTCAAAAGACAGCTATAATCTGAAAGACTCCATAATTTGATAGTCTTGTCGCCAGAGCCAGTGGCAACTATCCCTCTGCTAATTGAACCAGGAGTAGTGGTAGAAATCGGTGTGTCCTTGGGAGCAAATCGAATGGACCATACGCCCCTCTTATGACCACGAAGAACACCAGTAACCGCGCCATCCTCGACAGACCATATCTTGGCAGTACGATCCTGTGAAGCAGATGCAAATAAGGTGGATGAATGGTTCACGTCAAGCGCATTTATATCTTTTTCATGGGCTTTTCGAGTATAGAGTGCCTTTGGAGTGTGCGGTTTTGATCCTGTGACATTGAGTTTGGATGTATCCCATCGTTTGATAGTTCGATCTTGGGAACCAGTAATGAAAAAGGGGGGTGGATGGTTGAGGGGATCTTCAAAGGCAGGTGTACCTTCAGCTGGGGCTGACCGCGGGAACGCAATGGCCCCTATTGATTCAGCATGGCCAGTGAAAGTTGCAAAGCAGGTAAAAGATGAAGAGACTGGGTCTATTCTCCATAACTTGGCACTGTTGTCTTTGGCTCCAGTCACGAGCCAGTTTCCAGACCAGTCGACATCAAGGCAAATTATGATTTCCTCATGACCCTCAAGTCGAGCGACATCGGCTCCAAAGTGGCTTCCAGATCCTTCAGCCTCATTCATAGAATTCGCGCGAACAATTCTTATATATTCTGAGTTGGTGGCCAATGCAAGTAATGACCTGTCCCGACCAATGCAGGCCATATCAATAACTTCATCATCGTTACCGGAAATTTGTCGTGAGACCGGCAGCGGCTCAATTCTACCTCCATGTGCGAAGGAGGACAATGGCTCGAGGGAATGAATCTTCAAAGACTGGTCAACATGAACAGTCAACAAGAACGGTAGATTGTCAGAATATTCTATTGTGACAATGGCTTCTTGTTCACTTCCTATGGGCTGGTCTTCTGTGACTTCACTTCCCCTACTAGAATCCCATACTCTCAACTTGCCGTTCTCGCCACCGATATAGCAGAATGGGCCGTCCGATAAGAACCCAGCCGCTTCAACGCTCTCAAGGACAGGTATGATCCGTTTGCAGTCCCATGTCGTCGCATCCCATATGATCACCGTTTTATCCCGACTGGCAGATAGAAGGGTATTTTCTGATCTCGAGAAGGATAGGCTGCGCACGACTGATACATGGGAATCCAGGGACGCGGCCGATTTACGCTTGCTAAGGTCCCATATTCTGATTTTGCCGTCTTCACTCCCGGATGCTAAGCGAAAGCCGGAAGCCATAGAGTTGGCTTGGTCATCATCGTTGCTCTGGATATTCTTGAATTTGGGCTTCTGTTTCTCGTTGAGCTTTTCTAGAGCAATTTCAAAGAAGCACATAGCCGAAATAACACCCCCATGGCCATGGAACGTGTGTGTTGCATACCCTCTTCTTAGATCCCAAACTTTTATGGAGCCATCCGCACTGCCAGTTGCAAGGAGAGAGCTCGTAGGGTCAATCGCCGTCGTCACAACGGGCGTTGTATGAGGTTTAAGGGACCGCAGAAGTTCTACTTCAATGGTACGATTCGAGTCGTCAGAAGGCTTAAGAGAGAATATTCGCATCGAGAGAGATCTTGAGCAAAGCGCAAGGTGGGATCCATCGGGGGAGACTAAGAAAAAGTTAGCTCAGCCCGTAGGAGAATGTAACATTCAAGAGCATACATACCCGATATACTGGTAATCAGTTCTCCATCCTTAATAAAGGTATTAGTTCTAACTCGCATGGAAGAATCCGTCTATCAACTTACGCCTTCAATTTGCGCCAGCCTCTCTCCAGTTTCTAAATCAATGACCAAGGCATCTTCGCCCACACATGTCGCCAGAAACCTACCACTAGCATCAAGTGAGACGCCCCCGCCAGTGTATATAGGCTGTATGGTCTTGTGCACCTCAAAAGTGGTCTTGACAGCAACTTTAGACATGGCTTGATAACGAAGGATTATTGCGCAAAGAAAGGAAAAAATAAAATAAAATCAGCAGTTGGTGGAGTAAGGCGCCATCAGTCCAAAGATTGATATACCATATCAAGTGAGCAACCAATCCTAGCAAAAATCAGAGTACTTTGTTCAATATGAAGCCGCAAAAAATAAAAAATAAAAAAGCTGCCACGCGCTTAAATTTTTATTAACAGGGCAGAAAAAGTGGGTCTGCTAAACTAACCGCGATAGGCGCCAGTTGTTCATAACGTCAACTTCCTTAAATAACAACATCCACAGTCCAGAAGAACGTCATTTTGTGGATCATTTTGGTTGACCAGAGAATTATACCCCTAGAACACACTCCTTGAACAGACCATAAGCGATACTGCGAAATGATTTTTTCCTCTAACTTCTCTGCACAGCTAACTGACTAGTATGGGGAGACGTCCATATTTGAACTCACTTGCTTTGGTATGTTGGGTCAATAAAAAGAACTACGTCGATTGAATTCTCAATTCATATATGAAGCCTGTGTCCTTATACAGTGTAAGCTATCAATATGCTGATAAATTATTAGGGCCGGTCTCCTTACGAGGCACCAGAGCTCATTGTAAATGGGTCGGCTATACCACAACCAAACCGACACCTAGCGAACTCGAATGCTGATGGATATGTCCAAGAGTATGACGCTCGTGGACATCCTATCAACCGCCGCTCAAAGGCTGAGGCTAGGCAGCTTAGAAAGGCAAAGAATGATGTTCTATCTACCATGGGTATCGTTGTCAGCGGTGAAGAGTTAAACACAGCTAGTATGAGAGAACAAGAAAAGATTGCTTTACTCGCGGAGGAAAATGACTTTGGATTGGCCCTAGCGGCTATCGATCAGCTTAGCATGTTTGGAGCCTCTTGGTGGACGAAATCTCTGGCCTGTCGAATTCAGGTGAATATTCATATCCCACCCACACCCTTTCCCTCCCTCCCTTGTCTTTTCAGTTACTAACATCTTTTGTAGACCTTCAAAAGTTACAATATTGGCTCTTTAACAGATATAGTTTCCGGAGAACGTCAACGAATTGGCTTTGCGGGCTTTTATTTCGCAGGGCTTCCCGTTTGGACCGTATCTTTTTTACTATCTGTTTGCCGATCACACTTCTTAGAGTCAGCATTAGACTCTCTTCATTCAACTCTTTCCTCCCTTATCGATGCAAAGTGGTATAAAAAGTTCATTCGTGGCCTAATGAGCGTATTGTCTTTTGGGTACATGGCTCCCTTTGCCCCAATGTTAATTTATTTGCCTGCTAACCGTTATCTAGTGCTAACTCCGCCGTTATCCTTGTCCTCGGACAAGGGTACATGTTTTCCCTTCTACAGTCGCTTCAACTTTTACCTCCATTCTCAATCCCATCATTATACTCCTTTATTCCATTTACCGCAAATTCTCTGATACAACTACCACCCCTCCCCTCAAAACTATCAGCTCACACGATCGGTCTTTATTGTATCTCTCTGGCTACTTCGCCCTTCATTCTATTCAACTTATATATCAACGTTCGCCCTGTGGTTGAGGCGAGAGTCTACAGGATCCTTCGACGCCGCCTTCCTAAACCCGATCGTCCTGATAAGCTTTCTTTAAGAGTTGCCGTGGAGAATGAGCTCATCGAATGGACAGTTCCGTCACTTGGTAAGAGATCAGAAGAAGAAATTAAAAGAAGCCATTTTACTTTAGCCCAGGAGATAAAGTATGAGTTTGTTACGTTTAAAAATTGGTTACTACGCTCTGTGGGCTTTCATCCAACTGCGAAACCAAAACCAGCCACTGGAGAAGCTGCTTGGCTAGAGCGATACGAATCCGTCCAAAGACGAGTTGGGCAGCTGCAACAGGAGTTAAACCCGGAAAGTAATCCCGATTTGCCGACAGCTGGACTGGATCAAGAGTCTCAGGCTTCACATACAATTAATGTCAATATGGTTGGCCAAATTCTAGAGGACGATGAGAACCGATTTGCCCAATCGCCAATACAACTGCCAGAAGGATATTTTTCTGATATACGAACTTCCTTGCCCCCCACTGGCAATGATACTGACCTGTCAATTCCTAGTCAGCATGATATACCACTTCATGCTGTGGATTCTACAGAGGTTACCGCTCATGTTCCTGCTTCCCGGACGAATACTCTGTTCTCTCCGTCTCCATCTCCAGAATCATCTCCACCCTCGTCCCCCCGCGTTAGGGCTTCTCTTATCCACCAGAATTCTGATGTGATTACAATGCATCTAGAACTCCTGCAAAGTCATACAGAGGCTGAAGTCGAAAACCAGGGCCTTAATGCAAGTGTTTCGCTTCCAAATGGCGTTGTTCACCGAACTGAGTCACAAACAAGTGCCATTGATCGCGCCGCATCTGAGTTATTGGATGCATTGCTCTCTGACTCAAGCCAGCACCCCAGCAACGTCCCTGAATCCACTCGAGACAGAGACCATTCTATTTCTAATGACCCAGGACGAAATGGTATAGATACTACAGCACACCATCCTGAGGATGAACCTGATGCATTGTGGCAAACTCCTGGGATGAATCACACTGCACCGAATCCCCCACAGGATAACATAAGTAGCAGTTCCAGTGAGCAGATGACCAATGGTACTGGTCCTCAAAGACAGCCTCTTCTCGATCGCCCTGGACTACATGCCGCTGAAGAATGGGACCATCACGTTACTATTCTCTCCTCGCATCCCGTGGATGCGTTTTCCTCACATTTATCTTCTATCATAACTTCAGTTTTATTTTACCCCTTTGAATCTCTTTATCTTCGAAGCCTTGCTTTTACATATTTATCTACCCAGTCTTCGGCAATAATTCTCCCACTTGGTGCCACAGCATCATTGCTTGGACTCCAGTCTAATATACGACCACTGGGTGCGTGGATGGGAGGTGGGAATGCATTAGATATGCTATCCTACGTTGGAAAGATGGCACTAATAGTGGGGTTTGAGACGGTTATTAGTGCAGGAATCTGGGGACTAGGGGCCAGTGCTGCTGTCACTCTTGGAAAAGTTAAGTTTCAATGGGGCCAGCTGTAGAATTAACTATGATATAACAGGGTTTATTGTTCAGAGTCATTGTTTTTTATCTTACATTGCGTTCGTGTCAAGTAGAGGATTAAGTTACAATAAGAATGTAATTGGAGCTTATTGAAAACTGCTCTCACTTACTTCCGGGAGGTTTTGTCTTCCTCCTTTCCCAAACCATTAAATATCCTTCCCGCGTAAATAGTGTCTCACTTTCTGTACGTTTAACCCAAAGATCCTGGGCCTCCAGCCACTCCGGTCCCTTCTGCTGCTGTTGTTGGGCATTCTCCGTAGCCATGGCCTTATCATATAGTTGAATAAGCCATGACACCTTATGATTCCCTGCGGCTGCGCCTGGTGTGGTTGTACTAGCCGCAGATGGCCCAGTTTCGGTCAGATCCTTGGCCGTCTCAGCGCTGTTTGCGGCATTTTCTGGCCCACCTGGAACATTCACTGCAGCGTCAAGAATGACATTTGCTACTAGATCATAAATAATAGGTTCACCTGGAGGGCATACTGACGGGTCGGGCTCAACATATGGCGACATGTCAAGTCCATGAGGCGATGGGAAGGTAACTATAGTTGGATTTCGCTCAGCAACAAACTTATTTTTACTGAATCGTTTGATGTGGAAAAGAAGGTAAGGCGGTAGAGGGTGTAGTAGCCGGTGCCGTACACGGTGGGCAAGTTTCTCTGACGCAGTGATACCATTATATTTGTTTAGAAGCGTGGTAAGAGGGACCTGGGGTATAATAGAATCCTTGTTTGAGGATTGAAATAGGGGAGTGGGAGGAAGATCCAACGTAAGCATTAGAAAGGGGTTGACCTGAGATGTGGTTGTGCTTGATTCCGAAAAGACAAGGCGGGCATTCGCGCTGTCGGACCTAGCTGTGATGGCCTGACTCTCAATGCGAAGTTTGCCATGGAATGCCGATTGAATCACACTAGTTGGCTTTGAGGAAGGTTTTTTGGAGCCCCCCAAAGTCAGATGGAGGTTGTTCAAAAACCATGAGAGAAACTCGATGGGATCCGATTGCTTCGTTAAGGTAAAACGTTTAGACGATCGTATTGCAACCTCTTGGAGTAGCTCGTGCGGCGAAACGTGTGCCTTGAAAGCTCGGGGATTCCATAGTTTGCGGACCAGTACCCCAAATCTCAGAGGAAGCTGGGGAGTGCTCAGAGCTGGGAAGTCATGGAGTAGAAAGAAGTTCCTAATTGGGCGGACATGCGCAAGCAACTGAACTATGACATTTAGATAGTCATTGGACTTGATATTATTCATTCCAACAAACCCTAGCAAGCCAAGATGTTAGCATCGATATCATTACACCAGCTTTGGCGTTGAATTGCTCACCTGGCCTATAGCGTTTGCCCGACAAATCAAATGCATCTATGACCGTCTTATCCAGCTTTGCCACCTCCTCCTTGGAAAAGTGAGGATCAACCACGTATTTGATATCATCCAAGCTCTTGTTCTTCACCTCATATCCTTCTGGCAACACGTAAACTTTCTTCGTCTCCATGTTAATAAAGACATGGTGTTCAACCTCGAGGGCATGGAAGTAGGCGTGCGATTTCGGACCGCGCCCTTGGTAGTATTTGCCGCATACTAAGCACGCATAGACATTGATATTCGATAACGAAACCGAGCATAGCTTCTCGAAATCAAAGTCGAGAGCGGCTCTTTGTATTGTATCCAAGTATAAGTCGTCGTATCCTTCCAGGGGTGCGTTTTGCCTAACGGTTCGATGGCGATTATCATCCTCCTCCAAGTCTGATTCCTCTGCGGTTGTATCTCTAGTTTCTTTCTCCCCGCCTTCATATGTAGCTGTCTCTTCATTCAAATTATGTCCATTGCCATTCCACCTCTGTTCCGTACGATCTGTGAGACTTCGTGCATGGGCCGTCGCGTCTGTTGGTTCTTCCGTAGAATAGATCTTGGGTCGCTTTGAAGCAGGCGAGTCTATCTGAACAGGCTCATCAAGTGGATCTTCAGCCGGCCTCTTCGTCATCATGAAGCAAATGTGTCGGTGCTGTACAAAGATATAGCAATTGTCGTCCCTTGGTTGCCTTTTGGCTCTTTGCAAGCTGAAGCTTTGAACGCATAACTAACTATATGTGCCAAGATTGGATGACTAAGATCCAAATCTTGAATTTGATAGGTCAAAACCAAACTCGATGCCAAAAGCCCATAAAAGACGACCCTGAGGACTTTGATCCAACCTCACAACCGACCAGCTGCCTAGCTAACTATTAGAAAGGCCGCAGTATTTTTCTTGAATGTCACCCTTTTCACTCTAGCTAATATTTGCCGAGAGAGATACCAAACATTGAAAGACCTACCTAGCTGACATAATTTACAGCCGTTCACGGATCGAGCATCATGACCCGCTCGTTCAACTAGTTAACTAATTAAGGATCGAAGGATTAAGTCGCATGCCTTCAAAAAATGGGCAATAGAAATGCTATCTACTGAACCGTCTAACAAGTTACATCTATTCCTCGTCAACCCAGAGTTCAACCTCTTCAATATCAAGTTTCATCTGCCAATTGCCTCTCCATGAAGACGGATTATAGACGGGTTCTTGCTTTCTGTCCACCGTATGGGAGACAGTTGCATTGCGAAGGTCATTCTCTATATCAAAAGCCACACCATTTGCCCTATTTCCGAAACACAAATTGTCTTCCGTGCTTGTCCAACCAGGTGACCCAACTTTCCCGGGGTAGATATCATGCACAGGGCTCAGCTCGAATAAACAGGAGTCTTGCCAATTTATTACCTTCTCTTCCTCTGTCGACTGGATTTCGCCACCATCTTTGGATGGAACAGCAATGTATGCCCCGAACATGCAAACATCTCCTGTTTCCTTATTTTTGCCAGAGACCAGAAAGAAGGCACTTCCTGGCGTCGCACTGATATCTGTAGCCACAGCTGATAGCCTGATCTCACTGAGACGTGGCTTATAATGTCGATGGAGGCGCAGATTATAGAAACTGTATGAAGACCTGGAAAACATTATACCAAGCTGTGCCATGACGGGAAATGTCAGAATATTTGTCGGACTGGGTAGGTCGGTAGAGATATTTTCCATATCGAAACCAAGTCGTTCTCCCTCCTTAGGTATACCGAAAAGGCTGCTTAGGATGCGGTAGTACCCATCCAGGAGCCAGGGCTAACATGGAATCAGCATTTACCTTGATCATTCCAAAGGGTGCAAAATTGAAGAAAGATAAAACAACGAAAAAATAACAGGTGAGAGGATTCTTACCGTAACCTTATAGGCATCATCGAACATTGGCCAGGTGATTCCAATATTTGAATCACGGGCAAACGCGTTTGTAATGCAGCTGGAAACACGATCCAAATCTGCCAAGGCGTCCCCTTCCATCCGATCATTGCAGCCGAACTGATACACGAGGAGAAGTTTGATGAAAGCATGGAAACTCTTTCGCGGAATCGTGAGATGGTGAAGATGAGTGTTATCCCCATGTAGCTTCTTTGCTAATGGACGGAAACTATCACGAGCAACAGGCGCAAAGCACGGGTCAATTTCAATCTGCGAGGAGAAAAGGATATCCAGGACATCATGGTACATCTCATCGCCGTCTTCATCGCAGTTCACAGCAGCGAACTGTAGCCGGGATTGGTCAAATTTGTCGAAATGATATGCTCTATCTCTGGCTTTTTCTGCCCACTCCTTCCTGTTATATGGTAACGTAGAGCCGTCACGAGAGGTTGCAAGACTCTGGAAAATGGCCCTTCTGTGATCTGCCCATGTTCTCCCGCGGCAGAAATTGCTTTCATCATAGAGAGTTCTGGCTCGTAGATCATTAAAAGGAGCATCTATCAAAGCCCAGATAAGGGCTCTCGCAAGTTGTTCGAGGGTCATCTTCCGAGAGGTGCCCAGATCAAAGGGGTATCTGGAGAGGTATAGCACACTGGAATACAGTATATCACCGGCTTCGTCGAATAGAGAGAAAACAGGGCTAGAGCCCTTAAGGAATGAAACAAATGCATCTCTATCAACGTATGCAATCCCAGCTTCTTCTGTGCCCTGGCGATCGAAAAATTCCTTGAGCCCGATATACTCGCTCTCTCTTAGACCACAATATTCGCTGCTTTCGGTAAGTCTGTTCAAAATGCGCTCAGGGGTCATGTACCCCCCGGAGATCCATTTGTCCAGCTGTTCAGCATCGCTCTCGGGCCCCATCTTTGCTAACGATAAGAATAGCTTGGGATATTGGGTATTGAGGATAAGTTCTTGCTACCTAGTTAAGTTGATAGCCTGGGTAATTCGCTATTAAAACAAAGAAGTGACGAAGCCTGGTTACGAATCCTCTGTGAAGATCGCCAACAGCCTTGTTCAGCTGGGCTGTGATAACATCCTGTCACTAGTTAACTACGTTTCGCATTTAATAATGTTCCGTTCTCATAACCTTCTATTTTGTTCCTGTTGACCAAGGTAACTATAACTTTGTAGTTATTCCTCCGTTTCTGCTGCCCCTATTTCGGTTCGCTTTTCTGACTTCCACAGAGATGAGAAATTTCCGATACCCAACGCGGCATATCTCACCGCCGCGGTCTATCTACTACTATGTGCTCTATGACTATAGCTACAGATCAGCAATGGTAATCTCTCGCGTGCTCTCCTCCGGATACCCTTCAGCATTATTGTTCCGTCTCCCATCTACCCCATATTTGCAGGATGCAAATATGAGACGAACTGTTGTGATGATCAGGCTATCCTCAGGTATCTTGAAAGGAGATATCTTGAATCCAGAGCTGCCATCCGAAAGGTATATAAGTTGGCTCAAGGGCTGTATCATATACCATCATTCAGCTCAACTTACCAACACCATCATCATCACCACCACCACAATAAATCACCATTATAATCAATCACCATTAACCAATTCACCTTCACCCAATAAGACAACATGAAGTTCTCTACTATCTTCTCAACCCTCCTTGCTGCTGCCTCTGTTGCAGTCAATGCGACCCCAATCGCCAGGAATGAGGTCGATTCTAGCCTCATCTCCGCTCGTGAGACAACCCCGTTGTCCACTCCTTTTTCGACCGAGCTTGTCAAAAGAGAAACCGAAGACAGTGACACCTTCGCTGCTTTAGCCCAGGCTTACGGTGGAGAGCTGGAGGACGACAAGTACTATGTGCTTACGGCCAAATGGCCCCTGAGAGACGAAATTGACAACGAGACCCCTGCTGAGCTTCAGGAGTTACAGAAAAAGCTCGGCTTCTACCATATCGGATTCATTGTTGGCAAAGTTAGCATCAAGGAGTCCGGCCCTAAGAAGCACAGAAAGACGAAGCGTGACTTTGACGGCCAGGTCTATGACACCATTAAGAAGGAGAACAAGGACATCAAGTTCCGCAAGACCAACTGGGACACCACCAAGAGAAGAGACATCGAATTTGTGAAGATGACTACCAAGAAGAAGGCTGATGCTATCAACAACAAGGGTAAGTGTGTATCTGACAAATATAAAAGACTGTGCATTCGATGAATGGATACTTACCACAATACTCTCAATAGCCAAGGATTACGAGAAGGATCACCCAGTCTACAGTGTGGCAGACAACAACTGCAACACCTTCGTCCAGGCGCTCCTGAGCGAGTTGTAAGGCCATTGGCATCATACGACGGAAATCGCCCTCTTATACTGCGACAGCTGGATTGTTGCCGCTTCCGCCGCTTGTTTCTTTTCAGTTTTCTTTCAATTTGCACATACACACTACATGTATCCCATTTAGATAGACTTCCCACCGCTCGTCTTAGACTTTCACTATATAACTTGATATTTTTGGTATCTCTGCATTTTGCTTTATTATGAGCTCCATATACTACTATCAAGTGAGGTGTAGTTCAGCTGGTAAGTGCTCAAGTCACACTCAATAAGATATAAACCAAAACCTAACGTTAGGTACACGGTTGGTTACATAAAATGTATAAATTGTGGTATACCGCATATAGTCATGGAATGGATGAATTATATCGAAATAACCTCGAGACATAGTACTAGCATATTGACTGAATTGGGGTAATATAACAACAATAGCAAGTACGAGGATCATAAGACGCCAATTCAACAACCGGCCCAGACATGAATGAAAATGACAGAACGCCCACCCGTGTTTCTAAGCACTCCGAACCATTCTGTTATTTGCTTGTTCAAATTCGACATCCCTGATGCCGTCTTTGGTCACAACCTTTACCAAAACCTAGCAAGGATGAAATCAGTATTTATTTGCAACTTGTGAGAGAGGTGTGGGCATACTCCTTTGAAGTCAATGGGTAACCGGCGTTTGAGCTCGTCTGAGCACATCTCAAGCAGTTTCAAGCCTTGTTCGAATGAAATATCGGGATGGTGATGTTTATCTAGGATAGATAGACAGTAGTACCTAGGCGAAGGGATTCAGTTAGTGACCTTATTCTAACCGTATAAAAGATCTATAGCATGGCTTACTGAGCATAACCGTGGGCGGCATATGGAACCTGTGCCAATGACGCTAGATAGTCGAGCCAGTACAGACTAGGCTTCTCTGTGATGGGGTCCACGCCGCCGAGAAGAAGGTTGACTGTGTATGGACTTCTAGACCGTAGACTTCTAGCTAGCTCTCCACGGACGAAGTGAGCAACAGCAGAGGGGCCAAGCTCAGTTTGGTTGCGCATAGAGTATAACTGGGTGTTTGCTTGTATGAATTCGGCGAATTGAACTATAGAAGTTGACAGCATTAGTGCTCTACCCATATCTTATAAGTAAACCATCGGCCCGTACCTGTGTCACCAGCTTCACCTGAAAATGCCATGAGAGTGTGCTTGTTCAGCTGTCTCGTCTTGTCGTCTGCAGCTTTCAAAATTGTAGCTCCCCTCATAGCAGCCTTTGATGCAGCGATGAGGGTGAAGTCTTTCCCCGTAATACCAAGCAGTACCTCCCTACACCCACGTTAGATCAGCGGATTCCCAGGACAGATCGAGCACAGCAAGCTTACATGACGGCAGTTTAGCGTCTGCAAATAATCCACAGGCACTCAAAGCTCTAATATATGTTATCCCGCCTCTCTCAGTTGAAATGCTGCTGCTTGTCCTCCGCTGTTTTGTTGATGAAGCTGCTCTTTCGAAAGCCGCGTTGGAAGCTTGCGGCCTATTTACTTAGTCAGCCATTAGGCTTAACCTTTCTCCGAATTTCCGGCATTGGAACTCAAAAAATAAAATAAAAAAAAAAAAAAAAAAAAAACCTTCCATCGAAGATAAAAAAAAAATATAATATTTTTGGTAGCGTGAGCCTTGATAAAGAGAGGAACTGGTTTGCGATTTACGATGGCAGGGCGATAAGTCTTGGAGGTACGTCTTGGGATTGAGTTTGGAACTATCCGGTATCTCTGCAGCTATGTCCTCGTTTTTCACACTCCCTGCGTCTCAGCGGAAGCGCAAGAGAGAAGACCGAGTGGGAGCTCCGGTAGCTAAGAAACGGGGTGTTACTGGCAAAGGCGCACCACAGAGCGGCGATAAGTCCCGGAGACAAGCAGACAGAGACGAATCGATATCAGGGAGTGATTCTGAAGGAGATGAGAGGTCGGAAGTATCGGCTGGTTCTGAGGATGAATCGCTCTCTGGGTCAGACGAAGACGAGACTGCGGCCGAGCGACGATTGAGATTGGCAGAGCAATATTTGCACAACGTTAGGGAAGAAGTAGATGAGGTTGGATTCGATGCCGCAGAGATAGATCGGGATTTGATTGCGGAAAGATTGAAAGAGGATGTGGTAAGTGGTGCATTTTCCCCAGCCATGCAAGCCTTTGCTATGGTCATAATTTAGACTAATTGATCGCTTAGGACGAATCCAAAGGCCGAGCATATAGATTGGTTGCCTCGACGCTCTCGCTCTCAGCTGCTTCTCATTCATATTTCCGTGCAGACACGAATACTACCACTGCCATTGCCATACACTACCCATATGTCTACACTACATCAAAGGACATGACTCTGATAAAATGGGAACTGTCCACTCCTCCAACAACATCCTGTACGCAGAACGGGAATACCCAATCAAGCCGACCATTGCGGAAAAAGCCTAAGAAGTTAAAATGGGCGAAAGGATTACGGCCATCTAGGGATGGCAGGGAGAGGCAAGGACACGTTAGCGAGATTCTGACCGTTGCGGTTTCGCCATCTGGTCAATTCGTTGCTACAGGCGGTGCTGATAATCGGTTAATTATCTGGGATGCCGATACCCTCACTCCATTGAAAACATTCACACAACATCGCGACTCTGTCAGCAGTTTGGCATTTACCCAACGGATATCCTCGTCAAGTTCTGGCGAACAGCTGTTTTCTGCCTCGTATGATCGAACCATCAAAACCTGGTCCTTGAGCCCCGACGCCCACGCCTATGTAGAGACACTTTTTGGCCACCAAGATCATGTTTTAGGAGTGGCTTCGATGATAACAGACCAATGTGTCAGCGTTGGTTCCAGAGACCGTACCGCAAGACTTTGGAAAGTCATTGATGAAACACAACTGGTTTTTCGAGCCGGAGGCATGTCTAAAGCCTCCCAATACTCTATAAATTCAACAGACTGCGTGGCCGCCTTACCACCAGCCCATTTCGTCACTGGTTCAGACTCTGGCGCCATATCACTATGGTCCATCCACAAGAAAAAACCCCTTCACACAATTTATGAAGCCCATGGCCTAGACCCCCTCCCTCCTCCTGAAAAACTCTCGTCCGAAACAGACGTTAACGCGCAGGCTGCAAAAACGGCGAATGTTCGCCAAAGCCCACGCTGGATAACAGCGTTAGCCACAGTACCGGGAACAGACATCGTGCTAAGTGGTAGCTGGGACGGGTGGATTCGTGTCTGGGGAGTCTCTGAAGATAAGCGTCGGCTTCACCCTCTAGGTTGTGTTGGTGGAAAGGATGCGTCAAAGGAGCAATCGCTATCCAACGGCACATCCCATGCTCTTTCAGATGTTACGCCAATGGACACCAATGAAGACAACCAACCTCATACTGCACCTCCACTTCGGGGTATCGTGAATGGAATATGTGTTTACGAGCGCCGAGGCACTGACTCTGCAAAACCCGGTCGGCCCCTTTCTACGTCTACATTGAAGAAGAAAAAGGGATCCACGGCAAAGTCGCATGAGACTAACGTGAAGGGTCTTTGTATAGTAGCTGCACTAGGCAAGGAACATCGTCTTGGACGTTGGAAGGTATTTGATGCCAATGATTCGAAGAATGTTGGATGTGGTGAGGTAGGGGGAAGGAATGGCGCCGTCGTATTTGAAGTGCCTTTTGCCAGTTGAAAAGGTAGCTAACATCACGGATAAAAGTAAATGATCGGTCAGGATTGGAGTTTAGTAGATGGTTACATATACCAATACGATTGCGTTTATCATCCTTTAAACATCCTTCGGACTGCACAACCAAAACAAATGGAAAAGTGACAGGAGATAGCACTCAAGAGATTTCTCATTTAATACCGGATAATAGCAAATAAACTACTTTACAGTCCATACCCTCTAGAAAAGAAACCCAACAACCAAAGAAGTAAAGGGAAAAGGTGGAAAAGTTATACTGAGGATTCCCATGCTCAAACGCCATGCTAAGTATTTTTTTTTAAAAGAGCATAGCAGAGCATTGTACCAAAAGGCAATGCTGAAATGCAAAAGAAATGCAAAAATGGGAAATCGGAAAACCCATAAGGAGAATCCAAGAGAAGAAAAAATTAGGCAAGAGTGGGTATAGACCAGAATTCTGTTGGTGGCCAAAACATCAGACTCCAATGAGAGTCGTCGAGGCTTTGCTATGCGGATATTGGTATATAGATGGGAGTACGGCCTTGGGTGAGCGCAAGTTATAAGATGATGATGCTAGTGGCGGCGGCGACGCCTTGAATTTCGGCGTGGAGGGGGGGAATCGTCAATAACGACAGCATTTTCGGGGTCGGTTCCCCTCATGCTAGCAAGGAGAATCATGGGCAATGTCATCCTCGTTGTTTGATCGGTGGATATATGTTGGGGAGATTGACGTGGACGAGAGATTCTTCTGCGTACTGGTCGTCTGATTGGTTCCTCTTCTGACTCTTCCTCGGATTGGGCACTGGATGATATCTCCTGAACAGATGGAGTTGACTCGGGTTCAATCGTCTGACTACCATGATCACTGGAAGCACGACGCGCTGTTGAATTTGACCTCCCTGAGGAATCCGACTCTGACCTTAGAGACTCGTCTTCTGACAAATTCGACTCAGCGTCACCAACATCTGTAATGTCGTCGTTGTCATCCGTGTATACATCCTCCGAGTCGGCATCCATGTCAGTTATATCAGTTATAAGACCACCGTCGTGAGGGGGAAAATTATATTCCCACCAGGGATTATGATGTTGTCCAATAAAGTCGGACTCATCCTCATCTTCCGTAAAGGCATCTCCCATTAGTCGGAGTTGTTCCATAACCTCGTCATCAAGTTCCTGATCCTGCTCCGAGTCGCTCACTGTATAGCCGCAGTGCGTGCATTCGCCATCTTCCAATTCCCAAAAACATCCTGGGCACCGTGAGACACCTTCGGCGTTGTCATAAAGTGGAATAGGAGTGTTGTTGAAGCATCCCTGGAACAGACCACCAGTCCTAGGGTCAGTATTCTGCTTGTCCCTTTCGACTTGCTCAGTCTCTGCTACTTGGTTGGCCAAATGCTCCTGTGTGGTTTCATTCGCATCTGTCAATTCGGACCGGCCAATAAACATGTGGACGATGTTTCGGACCTAAATGTGAGTAATAAATCAGTACTGGCCTTATATGCTGGGGCTATATCGTTGGAGCGTACCAAATATGCTGGAGCAGGTGTCGCTTTGACTGGTGCCCGACAATCTGGACATGTTTTTGAGTGGCCCTGCCTTTTGAACCATTGCACTAGGCACTTTGAAAGAATTAGTAGCGACTCTCACGGACAGGTCCACGTATTCAAAAAGACAAATTAAAGACGTACACTGTAGCAAAACGTATGCCCACAGGGTAAGGTATACGGCTCATAGAGCGGCTTGATACACACACTGCAGTAAATATGGCTTCTTAGGTCGTCTATATGGCGTTGGAGAGTCTCTAGCAGCTGTAGAACCGTCAGCATTGAACAGATATCGAATAGGTGGGGCTGTTCTGGCCAGCCACCAACTCACCCCTGAAGGGTCTGTATCCCTATTCTCACCGATTGCCGGGAGAGACGGAGTAGCAGACGCAGTGGGATGGTTACTGCTGAAATCCACATCATCTGAACGTCTTCTCTTTGCATTGTTTGCAGGCATGGCCCCTGATTTCCAGCTGAGCTTCGAAAGCTGGGCGGGTCGACGGAACAAAGTCTGTCTGGCGGTTGGCTTCGCCCGCAGCAAAAGCAGTCTGTGGCAGGCCCTGTGATAAGCGGCGGGTAACCTGTAGCAGGGGCAGCTAGAAGCTCGTCAACAGGAGTACAAAGTCAGGCAGACGAAGGTGAGCCTCGCGGGAGGGACAATCGCGTGAGGCGGAAAGTCGGACAGGCGCGTTTTTGGTTTTATGGATGTTCAAGCCCGCGAGTTAAAAGCGGCGGTTGGAAGTGAGAGAGCTCGCCTTCCCAAGAGGGTTTAGCCTGTGATGATTGTCACGTGAAGATGTGCTGGCATAAAGTGAAGACGGCGCGAGGAAGCGGAAGTGAGTTCAACGTCAGAGCAGACGACGACGGGGTCAACCAACGACGGTGACAGATGAACAGCCGGCGAGGGAGAGAGAAAGAAAAAGAGAGAGAGAGAGAGAGGATTTTCTCACCGTGGTCTCACCAGGTGTGCCTCCCGGCCGTGGGACCGCTATGAGATCAATGCTAGTGGATGGGCAGGTTTCAAAACGGCGTACCTACTCAGTCAGTCTGACGGACAAAAGGCATACTGACGCTTTACAGGAAGATATATCGGCTGCAAACTACCACTAGACCGGATGGTTCTTGTCCCTGTCAGTTCTGCGATCCGCATAGTCATGTTTTGCAGCCGATGAAGACCGCGTTCGCCCCAGGATTACCCCGCGGGAGGACAATACAGATATACCCGAAATATGGTCAGACTAATACCAAATGCAGTTATTGAATTCATTCTCAGTGCTCTTCTCTACTTCCTATCTCAACTGATTACCTCCAACGCCTTGCGAGAATCTAGACCCATCATCCACTTGACCTGGCCCATCAATATTCCCTCGCAGAAATTACAACAAGAGCCCAGAAGCAACAATAATCCGGAATCCCAAAGCAGCAACTATCTGGCATTAAAGAATGAGATGGCTATCACTCATTATCATCCACGAATACACATCGAAATACAAACTACTAAACATCCAATCATTATTACCCACGTGACAGCCCCCAGAATTGACCACAGAGAACAGGAGAACCGATAAAAGAAACCCAAAGCAATTTAGTGAGAGGAGTATATCAAGTTTACCGTTTCCCGAACAACAGAATAGAACGTTCAAAGTCCTATGCACCAAACAAGCCCAAAAGTAACCATCGGCCTGGTCTCTATGCAGCCGTAGCAAGAGCCCGTTTCCTTGAGCGCTCCTTCAGATCCGCTGATCGCAGATGGCTGTCGTCGGTGACACCCTTTTGCACCTTATCGTTTTCAACAATCTCATTGTTCATATGAGTTAGGAACTCAATCTGGACTGCGAGGAACTCTTTCAGCTTCTGTGTATTGAAGGGTCTGCCGGCATATCTTGCATCACGAGCTTCCTTGAGCTGGCTTCGAATTCTCTCCTCCAACATCTCCAGCCGATACTCACTGAACTGAAAGTACAGTTCAGACAGGTCGGAGATAGGTCGGACGGTTGTCAACACAGTGTCGTCTTTAAGTGTTGGGCAGCGAGGCCGGAATGAAGTGACCATTGTGATCCGCTCAGTCGTGCCTAGTGCTCGTAGAGCTCGATGCTCAATGTATCTCCCTTGAAGCACCACGGCACATCCCTAAAACATGGACTTGTTAGCACCCGGTTTGTCCATATATATCAGGTGTTCTGGCATACCATTTGTGGGCCCCTCACTTTCACAACACTACCATCACCTCTGCGGAGTGCTGTCTCTCCACCTATCATGTCGGTACAGTCACTCAACATAGTCACGCAAACGAAAGGATAACTGTCCGTATGCCAGTCAACAATGGGGGCAACATCATCGTCATATGTACCTGCCGCCCCATTCACAGCCTCCGCCAAAGCATTATTCTTCTCTTCCTCTGTCTGGACGGAAATATTGACGTGACCAATCTCCCAGTCCATCGCAGTAACCAGGTCTATTCCCGCAATCTTTGACACAATAGCCAGCGTCTCGGGGCTTTTCCATGCATCATACACAAAAGGCGCATATCTGTGGAGCGTTAGCAGTACTCTGGGATTATAAAGAGTATGGGTGTTAATAGCTTACTTTGGGGCAAATCCTCGAAGCTGACACATCGCCAGATCACTCGAAAACTGATACTCACTCCATACCTCTTTGCTCAACACTTCTGACCTCATACAGCGAATAGCCTCAGCTGAGAATAGCGAGAATGGTTCAGATACCCCAATTGGAGATATCCCAGCATTATCATCATAACCTAATTCCTTCATAGAATGAACCTTTGAAGGAGGGTTAAACTGAAGATGCGTTCTTGGATCAAACTGAACTTTTCTACGCTGTTCTGTTGCATCACTATTGCTGATGAGCGGAGTCACCTTGCCACCACGTTTTCCTGGGAATTGGGGGGGAGACCAAAGGGAGGTATCGGGGAGACCGGGGGGAATAATGGTATCTGGAACTGCCATTATAACTACTATTGTGAGTATGTCCCCTCATTCCAGGCCTTGGGAGAACATCTGCATCTCTCGTTTGTTTTTTCCAGTTTGACAGCAGTGGCTCAATCCGACAGTGGGCATAACACATGGAAATTGAACATTCTCATTGGGAAAGGATCATTTGCCATCTCGAAAAGACGGCCTTTACACATTTCTCGCCACTACTTTGACCTCTTGGATGAAACCACTCACCCTATATAATAACGGTGGTAATCACAGCAAGAATTGGGCGGCAGCAAGGGAACGGATCCAGGGAGAAAGACACGACACAAAGTGAAACGTTCAATGGCAACCTATGTTGTGGGAGATGGAGGCATAAGATGAACAATAGTTCTGCAAACGGTGGAATGAATTAACGAATTTTTTGCCCTTGAAACAGAAAGCAACCTAGATATTCGTGGGACAGAAGGCGATATTTATACCCCGACATTGAAGGGTTGAAACCACGATTCCTTATTCAGCTGCCGGGCAGCCGGTAGCTCCTACTCTCTGGTTCTAGACGATCCGGTTGATCAATACCCTAGTCCTAATGTATTTCCATGCTCTGTTGACGTGTTCTCGACAATCGCGGCTTATGCATCTCTCCCACGGAGCAACCGGGACTGGCTGGTCTACCACCATAATGAAAGACAGAAGGTGGAGCGCATGGGCACAACCTTGGCCTAGCACACGCATATCAATCCCCCTATTCTCTCATAGCGCATTCGCTGTTTCTATGTGGAGAACAGCATATGAATTTTGATACCCGATTGTCATTCCCCACATGATACCAAAATGGCGTCCAGATTTCGGGCCATTTCCCTCATCATAGCTGCGAACTTGAATACATCGATGTGTACAGTTTCTACTCTCATCCGCCAACAACTAAACTCATTTTGTTGCGAGGATCATGGGTCTGGAATTTCTACTTTCCTAGAATCTAGAGGTACCGTTATACTGCCGAATAGCCTGGATTGCGATCACCAGACATGGGCAGGGTTCCTTCGCAAGCAGAATACGGGCTGAAGCAGTGCTCAGGCTTGAGACCAGAACCCTCCTAGCCGGCCTCGTGATTAGAGGTACTTTCCTTTTGCGACCGCTCTTGAAACGCATGGAATCACCCCTTATCATACCTTTGGGGTCCAAATCCTACATAACTGCATTGGCAATAGTGAAGCTGATGGCTCACTGGTTCTGCAGGTCAACTAGACTACACGTTTTCCTCGCCCAGTATGGAGCAACAAAGAATGCGACGTGTCAGAAGGGAGCTCGGAGCCACATAGAATGGCGGCTATTAGCGTGGTATCCGTTGAAGTTTCCAACTATAGCTACCACATTTTATTTTTGGTGTGGAGCATATGATTAATGGAACAATAGCCACCAGCTAGCTATTGGCCGTATCCATCCTGCAGAAAGGGGAGCTGTTGGGACACAACGCCTAGCTGCTCTCGCCGTTACGGTGTTTCTTCATCCGAGTGGAGTAGGCTTGATCGTTGTCCTGCAGATGCAGAGGTATGGACTTTTTGACTTGATTAGGAAAATCAGTCGGTCGTTTCCGTTGTCGGGGGTGTACGGAGTACATGCTTGGGAATTATATGGCTGCTTTATTTAACCACACGGGCTGAACTTTCCAACAGTCTAACCATTCCGCGACAAAACGAGATCGCTAGCTTCATGCTTATTTTCTTTTCTTCTTTTCTCCGCTTCTCGCCAAAGAGGCCGATATTCGGGTTCATAGATTCATGGGAATCCTTGTTGAGACACAAACATGGTCGGATTTCGTGCCGCTGGTGTCTAGGTGGGAAGCCCACTATAACTTACGGGTGTACGTACTGGGCGGGTATAATAATACTTCGCTAGAGCACGCCGTTGTTGTCACCGACATGTCATATGACCCAGGGTCATGCCAGCTAAGAAACTCGACCTAGTTATTCCATGGACCAGATACCCGCATTTTACCCAGCCAAGCAAATATACATAGTCTGCCAGCGCCATGACATTGCCATCATACAAGAAGCCAGCTGTTTTGATCAGGACTCCTCCTTGCACGCAAGGATCATTACAACTCGTTGCTACCCAGCGTACGCCCATTTGCCCGAGCTAATTTTTTATCATTGAATAGTTGTCGGATCAAGGGCTTTCTGGAATGTCCTACATCTATATATTTGCCGCACCACCTTGTCAGGTTCTTGGGAGAACAAAATCCATGCTTTTCGGCATTTTACGAATATTAATAGGCGGCAGGCAAGGATTCTTAATAGACTCTGCGACCACTTGGGATGCGATTATCCAACCAAGAGATTTGGCTGTGTGACACATCGCAGCCTGAGATGTTAAACAAAGGGGACCAATCCATCCATCTAGAACCCCCTTCAAGTAATCTGACTAACTTTTTTCACTTTGCTTTTACACTCTTAGGCACCAACTAATAGTTCGAGGTGGATGGCACTGCCAGTCTGTACTCGAGCGTCAAGAGCGAACTGTCGCAGAACACTAGCGAAATCGCCCTGGCCCATGCAGCAATCACACCGCATTGCCAGGGTTGATGTTCTATGGAAGTCCGTGCCAGCCCCTCTTACCTTCATTTTTGCTAACGAGTGATATCTTTCTGTCAACTCCGTATCTCTTTCTACATATACATTTACTTGATATATAATTTAAGCTTTACACTCGGCATTTAGCGGCTAGAACTTAAACAGTTTCGAGATTTAGACAAAGGTACACGAAGGACCGGCAAATGTTTCGAAGGAGGAAAATGTACTATTTCGGCGGCAGATGAAGCTGGCCTTATCTCCCGATTGGGTAATTTTTTTGGCTGGACACCGAACAGCCTACGACCCCTACCACCATGCCATTTTTGCTAACTAGATATTGGAATTAATATGTTCTTAATAGCAGATATTCACAGTAATCACCGTATTAGTTTCAATAAGTCGACATGGTTATCAAGCCTGTCGCGAAGGTGGTTATCCCGGATTTCAGCGTGTTGGAGCGATTGAATGCCAAGACCCTTTTCCATTTCGACTTCATTTTTTATCTTCGTCCAATTTGAAGCAACATCATCACCAGCCACCCAAGTGGGATACACATGGGAAGATATAGGAGAATATCTTGCTATTGAACTCGGCCATTTTTCTTTATGTTTTTATGCATTATGAGTTCCACAGACAAACAGACTGATTCGCAGAAAATGTTCGACAAAAGCGAACCCAGGTTCAGAAAGTATGTGCTTTCAGTATATCCCTTTCCTGCTGACTGCTTGACCGAGATACCCTGTAAAATGGCCGAATCTTCTGCCTAGCGCTGTACCAGTATCCGGAGTCCGGTATACATAGCAAGGATTGCGACGAAGCCTCTGCCTTCCTGAGATAAACCAATATACTGATTTAATCTTGGGGAATAGTAAATCAGCCAGTGAATACATGGACCCGTGTCAGGACTTTGCAGACCGAAGTATCAAATGTATGCGGCGAAACAACGGAGACAGAGACATGTGCACAGATTACTTCCAGTAAGTCATGCTTAGCACATTCTGTTATCCCCCGGAGATGTTAGCTAATCCAGTAATTTGCAGAGCATACCGTGACTGCAAGAAAGCCTGGGTGAGCCCTATAACCTCCCCTGTTGTCTGCTTTATGTCTCTATTTCACCTAATCTTGACCTGTTCCTTTCCGCTCCACTACATCTATGTCTTAGCCAAGGCCAGGAGGAAATGACAGATTTACCGATAAACTACGCTTGTTCATTCTACTAACTTCGAATAGTTAAACCAGAAGAAAACAAAAGGAACCACTAGCTAGGGAACTAGACTCACCAAAGTCTTTTCTCTTTGCCGGTAGAAATTCTTTTGTTTTTGGTATATAATCATTAACTGACCAAGTATACGCTGCCCGGAGATGAAACGTGGTTATCCTTCTTTGTACGATATCAGAAGTGTTTACTAGTGGTTGAGGAATTGTGTTCGAGCATGGGGTATGCGAAGTTATTTATGAAGGCGCAGTTGGACTTTAAACTACATATTACGGTGCTTGTCTATAGATTTTTCAAAGCCATTCTGAAGTTCAATTAATTGACCAGGAGTCGGTAGAGACACTATTACCTAGTTAATTGAATTATCGTCATTGATGGTGTCGTCAGAATTCCACCAGCGAATGGAGCCTTTTGAACACCCGGCGGCCCAAAATAAATATTTCAACGGCGATATAGGTACCTTTGGCGTTTATCCTGGTTATTTTGTAGCTAGAGCCTTTGCTGGGCATCTATAAATATGCACTCCATAGTAGTTAACTACTTAGGTGGTCCATTAACTAGTTAGCTCCACGGAGTCCACCCAAATTTAAACAATTGCTTAGACGCGAACCATGCGAAATTATTTTGCTACCCAGTGTCTTCAACGTTGTTCACCATGGCTTCCAACGCTGTAATCGAGCGAAGGAATAAACAGATACAGGATGCTATAGACGGACAGAACCTGAAACAGGCATTGCAGCTGTGTGAAAAGCGGCTGAAAAAAGGCGAGGATTCGTCCTTTTTGAGGGTAGGTAAAGCCTCACCACTCCCCGCCATAGCCCTGCCTATCTCGCCAACAAATGCGCTCTTATAACAGTTCGAACCGATTGCTAATTGCTGATCATTTCATAGGCCTGGAAAGCAAATATCCTCTTCAGTCATGCCGACGAGGCGCATCGCCAGCGTGGGGTCGCGGAAACTCTGCAGCTATGTAGCGCCTCCCCGCCTGTCTCCGACCTCGAGGCCCTGAATATACTACACAACACATTGAATGAGATAGGAGGGCATGAGGAAACGGCCAGAGCCTTGTGGCAGAATGCTGCTAAAGCCAACCCTCAAGACCTGGAGATCCAATTGAGGTGGTTCAGGGTTGCGTCAGATGCCGGAGATTGGAAAACAGCTCAAAAGGTGCACCAACTCAAGCGGAGACCCTACATATAAGCCCTTGCATTTTCGCAATAGAAGAGAAACCTCAAAGGCTGACTCAATTCCCATCAAGGCGGCTATGAGCCTACAAAACAATTTTCCCAAAGCTAGAAATTACTACTTTTGGGCCATTTTCATGTGTTACTTGATTGAACGCGATACAGCAAGTTCAGACAACGACCGGAAGTTATTTGGTACTCTTGCATATCGAATGATATCCAGAGCCGCAGGGAGCGTACCAACGGACCCGGTATGTGATTCCTCGGCCCTTACATTGTGAATTAACCTTCATGGCTCACAAAACATGGTTTGTCCACTACAGAAAGAGTTGTTGAGCATTCCGCGAGCAATTCAGACTGCGGAGGAGCTTTACCTGTTAATCAAGATATACGAAAGCCAATCTCGTCACAAGGAGCTTGTTGAAATACTCAACAGCGAACATCTGGGAGTCAGCTCTCGCATCGCCCAAAATGAATGGCTCTTTTTCACAAACAAGCTATCAGCTGTTGAGAAAAGCGGCCTATGGGTTGAAGCCTTGAAGTTTACGAAAGAATTACTGACGCTTGATGACAGCGTGACGGCGGAGTCGAAGCCAGATCCCAAATATGAGGAGAGGGATGATTGGAAAGTATGGAACCTTCTCCTACTTGCCACGAGGAAGGCAGAGAAGCAAGCGTGAGTTGAACTTTACCCCTTTTTATATATTGATACCTGTTAATGAATTTTAGTGCCTTCCAAGACACGGCGGAAGTCATCTCAAATTACCTAGCAAAACGCCCAGCTTCCAGGAATGCACAGCTAGCCCAACTCGAATTGAAACTGCAGGGAATTGAATTCGATAAATCTACTCCTGAGGGAGTGCTCTCTGGTTGTATTGAATATTTTAGGCGTAACCAACGGAAGATATACTGTTTCAATGACCTGCAAAGATACCTCACCGGTCTAGATACACGCCTCTATTCAAAGTTTGAGGATGAAGTGTCCAAAATTGTAGAGGAAACTAAAAAGGTAAAGGATGCCCCAATTTTTTCCCACTTTAGATGAATAGTTTTCGCTAAATTTCCTTTGAAGTCTAGTGCAATTCCCCAAATCAATGCGTACAAGCTGGAGTATTCATTCCAGTTAAACTTCGAGAATACTAAGGATGCCATTATTAAGACTGAAAGCTTTGTCTGTCGCTGCTTACGTGATTTCAAAGACGCTGGGAGAGCCGATGCTGGTGATACGCCTTCAACTATTGAAGCGGAGCCGACAGATGATCTCTGCCTGCTAGCTGCAATGGCTTTAATACGCCTGCATGATGCTATAGCTGGGTCTACCACTAATTGCATCCTAGTCCAAGCGGCCGGTATACTTGAACATCTTCTGCTTAAATCGCCGCACAACTATGAAGCTCTTTTATTGCTTGTACGAATATATCTGCTTCTTGGTGCTGGATCACTTGCTCTAAAGAAATTTTCCAAGCTATCTGTCAAGCAAATACAGTACGAGACAGTCGCCCATAACTTATTTACTCGACTTGCAACTATTCATCCCCAAAGCGCGCCCCCATCGTTAGACCTCGACAGAAAGGATTATGATCCACAGGCAGGGCTCAGGCAGGCATTGTTATTTTACCGAAATGCAGAGAGTGCAACAACATATGCTCTGTCTACAGGCTTAGACAATGGCAGCTACATCAATGTGGAAGGCAGTATTGAGCTCCGGAATGATTTAAAGAATAGCTTATGTAGGAAAATGTGGGCTTTGGAAGCAAGACGCCTCCATCGAATTGTCGGTGGTCCATCTATAAGCCAGTATGACAAGATTGGTACGTCATTCGTTTTTCCAAATAACATTATACATATGCTAACTATCCGGATGGTAGTTCTCAATAAAAGCCCTCTTTCTGACAAGCGCAACTTTGAGGGATTCATGAACTGTGAGCCTCGTGGAAAGCCAGCCTTCGAAGAGTACGTGAGAGTAGGGCCATTCCAAAAGGTAAGTTTAACACATACATGCTGTAATAACCTTCACTCTTTACTAACGTTAAGTATAGACTCATGCAGTCAATGCACTAGCTGTCTCAGATGCTCTATTTAACTTCTTGACTATGGCTTCGCCGAATGCATCAAAGCCAAAGCTTTCTCCATACCTTGGTTTTGACATTAATTCCGCAAAAAACGAACTCACATCTGCTGAAAAGATGAACATACAGGTTCACCATCTTCTACTAAGATGTCTAGCTGCGTTTACAGGGGAAACATCATCTGATGCTGCCACTGTCGACAACACCCTATCAAAAGTGGATGCCTACCTGGAAGAGAGGCTGAAAGTCCTGGTAACTCCGGACTCTAAGACCAATGGGACAATAGACTTGACTCCTAATTCCAACCGCGCATCCCCTGCTCCTTCGTGGATTTTCCTACACGAAGCCATTTTGCTACTTGAGACATTAAAGGCCATATTACTATTTATCTCATTTATAAGCAAGAACAAACCCTACACTTCAGGGGATGGCAAAGCCAAGATCAGTGCTCTCAAGGATCGCGTGAAGGCAGTTGCAGATGAGGTCAGAGTCCAATGTCAAGGATTGAAGGCACGGATTTCCAGCTCTGGAATGCTTGGCCATCTAGTTGATATCGTACACATGAGACCAGGCGGTCTGACAGGTGCTGAAAATCATGAAAGTATCCGGACACTTGATGCTGAGATTGAAGGCCTCATGGATTCTGCCTCTCTGGAGTTATTCTGTGGCTCATTGATGGAGAGCTGGGAAGATGCTCTTGACGGCGTTATTTCTATTTGTTCAACAGTCCGATGATACGAATCTCCATTTTTAAAACCTGTTGCAGGCCGTTGTTTTTAGTCGCTTCATGTATTGGATCATTTCATTAATGGCCCTTATCTAATATATGATGTATAGGACATTATATTTAAGGGCCAGTTCTTCACCATTCAAAGCCTAAAAATGAGAACGGGCCTTGCTTTACCAAGTCCACAACGCCATATACTTGGTAGAACAAATAGGTCTTACTGAAGCGTGAATTCCTCGACCAGCATCTTCTCTCTAATCTTGTCGTCCCTTGAGCTTTCGTTTGGTAACCTTGTCTTTCTCAATGATGTACACGTATGCACCCCAGCCTGAAAGGGCGTCACGGTCAACCGCGTTCAATAGTGCTTGTGAGATTGTCTCGAAAAGGTCTTCGGGCTCCTGTCCGAAAAGGTTAGTAACTACAAGGTTTAGAATTTCATGATAACGGGGAAGTTGTCATAACATACAAGATCAGGTTCCCATAGCGATTCACAGGTACCATACAGCTGATCAGATGCTGTGCCACTAACGATGAAATTCTTTGCGAAATCGATGCATCCGATACTGTCAAATCCACATATAAAGGGTTTTCCGGTTGTGTGATTTATTCCGGCCAGCACCGGGCTGACAAAGAACGGGCCGAATCGTTTCTCGTACAGACTAGAGCTGACCAGATTGGCAAGTGTCTGAGGGGAGATGTTTCGCTCCTCGCGAAGACGGTAAAGGTTGACTTTGTAGCGGAGCAGCTGGGAAACTGTATTGACGTCTGTGGCAAGGCCTGTGAGGCCCAGGTATGTAGATGGAGCGTAGTTGAAGATCTTGGGAAACTCGTTGGAGACCGTGAGAGCTTGGAGACCAAGTCGAAGATCGCAGGCTATCGCGACGCAGTCTTTGCCAACCATAGCCACGCAGGCACCGCCGTCTGGTAGCACATAGCTATTAGTATGTAGGCAAAAGGTCATTTATCTGCATCATCAAGTAGGGGATCCTCTCATACTGATATCGAAGGGTGAACTCTGGGGAAACTGTTAGTTTTTACACCACGGTGTATTTGCAATGTAGAGACTCACCATAATGGACACGATGGAGCAGTTCGTTAAACGTCTAGAAATGAGGCAGACAAAAGCACCCAAGAGCCCTCCCGCAGCAACTGGCGTGCAATAGTAGTGGTTGTGGTCGTGTATGTCGTCTTGTTCGCTGCTGAGCTTCACGTTGGCTCCAAACAAAGTCGAAGGGGAGAGCGGAGGAGCTTGGACCACCGGGATGACGATTCGCCGCTGCCTGCGCTTGTGGCTCTCTAGGTAGGCTGGAGGGACACCAACACCATGAAAAGATATCCCAAGAGACAGAAGACAGACACACACGGGAAAAGAAGAGTTGACACCTCTCAGCAGCCTTGATGGCCTTTATCTATACCTATTAACTAATTATTCAAAGGACTGGTGAGTTTTGACTTCAGTACCTAGTTACTTGGTCGTTCGTAGCTAAGTTATGGATATCTAGATACGCCGCCTCTAGGGTAACGACAGGATATCAGATATCATGGCTGCTCATGTCATCGTTCTTGATTCGAGCGCTCGAAGAGCACTTATTAAAGTCACGCCTACAAAACACTTGAGTGATGTCTTGGGGGAAGCTTGCTCGAAGTTCAATATCAACCCCGCGCAGTATGGCCTAAAGTGAGTGATGCATGCTTTCGCGGACTACCGAGCTTCTCACGTGTGGATTTTGGCTGATAGGATGGTTCTGAGATACAGACATCAGAAAAAGACGGTTGACCTTTCCTTGTCCTTCCGACTCTCTGGCCTGAGCTCTGGGGCTAGGCTCGAACTCGTGCAGCTGTCCAAATCACCAACAGTTGTCTCTATTGCCCTCCAGCTACCAGACTCAGAATCACAGGGTGTTCCTAATAATCGGCTGATGGATAAATTCCCTAGTAATACTACTCTATGGCTGGTACTACGGAAATTTGAAGCTGGGGTGGCAGGAGGTAGCAGAAAGTTCAACCTGACGGCAAGAGGTGCTCCACAAGTCCAAGAGGGTGATTCAGGCTCTGGGAGGCTATTTTATGAAACCCCAGTGCTTAATATCATGGGCAAAGAGTTATCTTCCTTCACAGAATTGCAAAAGACACTCAGCCAACTGGGGTTGAATAATGGTAGCGCTTTGGTAAGGCTAAGTTTCCGCAGAACTGACCAACCTCTAGAGGACGCCATGGTGGAAATTGATGCGTACTTCAAATCTGTGGATGGAGACCCAAATACAGCTGGATCTAGCGAAGGTCCGTCTTCTGTGATTGACACCCCATCAACAGATGCGCCGGTACTCACAGAAGATACCCCCAATGTGGATGATAAAGACGCTATGCAATGCGATGTGGATGATGACACGGTGATACCAGGTGAACAAAATGTAACTCAAGGAGGCAAAGAAGAAGAACAGCAGAGCCAGGATAAGGGCCAGCCCACAACCCCTGGGGTAGTGACTATATCCTCCAGGCCTGTGACTGTCTTTGCACCGCCATCTAATACGACTCCTCATTCAGCCCAGACCCCCTATAATGAGAGAGACTACCTTCCTACTATTGAACATGCTCAATCTCATCAAAAGCGACTGAACGCGGCAAGCCGCCCCAGCCGTCTAGCGGGTGACGCTGAGCTTGCGGCTCAGGAAAACGCGACACAGGAGAGATTGGCAAAGATAAACGAGATCGAGGTGAAAATCCGCTTTCCAGATCAAAGCCAAGCGATCTCCAAATTCACAAAGGAAGACACAACACAATCGCTCTATGCGTTTGCGAGAAGCTGTCTAGATACCTCTCTAGCAGACCAACAGTTTTCGCTCTTCTACTTCCCCGCTGTTACGGCTGGAGCTTCTCGTGTGCAGGCGCAGATTCTAGCAAGCGAAGATATCACCCTTATCAATGGACTTAAAATGAGTGGGAGAGTGTTAGTTAACTTTGTCTGGGATCAAAATGCAGCTCTTTCCGCCCGTAGTGCTGGCGGGTCCGTACTTCGCCCTGAATTGCGGCAAGCAGCTGGGAAACTACAGGTCAAAGATGTTGCAGCTGAAGGTGAAGAGGAGAAAGGGGACGACAAATCCCAGGGTCATAAGGCACAACCGAACTCTTCTGAAGGATCGAAGAAGAAAGGGGGCATGCCAAAATGGTTAAAGTTACCAGGCAAGAAATAGCTAAGAAGTTGAGATGATATGATATATGATGTGACGTATGACTACTACTGGAGGTTCCTCACATATCCAATGGGAGTTCGGGGCATGTATATTGATGGTCAAGAGCAAGCGCTTTGCACATACGGAGAATATAGAATGTTCGAAACTTAAACAGTCTGGAGCATTTGTCATGACTCCACGCAAGAATTTTGGTAGAATGCTTTCATTTACTGAATCTTATCAGGCCATAACCATGAAAACGCCAGGCGACTTGTTCCGTGTCCCTTGCCATCATATCCCCCATCCCATCCTGCCTCTCGCTAGAGTCCGTAAAGTGCATGGCAATCCCAGGCAAATGAATACATCTTTAAACTAAAAGTACCCCCCAGTCATTAAATGGCTGGGACGGATAATTTGCACCGAAGGATAAAGGCGAGAGTATATTCATGAATAGCAAGAATTGTCGTTTTCCATGACGATCTGAGGTGTATTTGGCTTTTGTCTGAAAAATGTCTGGTTTGTTTCAAGAAGGGCGGGTTGGTATTATTCGGAACTGAGAAATATGTGACATGATTTCGTTTTCTAGTGACCAGCTCTCCTCGACTCAGCGATGATCTTCTGCATGTCGTCGACCTTCCGCTTGGCACGACCGAGAGTACCGAGCTATTGTAGAAGAGTGAGTTAGCTATGCTGTCCGCCCATATCAAATCCCCTTCTCACGGCAGTCCCGTCTTTTGAGCGATCCCGTAAAATCAGATAACTTTGCTGGAGCATCTTACTCTCTTCTTAGCGAGCTTTCTGGCACGCTTGTCCTGGGAGTTCCTCAACAATTCAATGACACGGCGCTCATATGGGGCGAGTCCGGAAACCTCCTTGACAATTTCACGGACGAAGGCGGTGCGGCGGGAGAGGGATCCCTTGGTTCTGGAGATACGGGCGCGTCTCTCGATGACGGTGGTTTTCTATAATATCGCAAAGTCTTAGCCCATACATGCCCTTCTTATCGTTCCCTTCATGTATCTGAAGTCTTCCACACTTTCGGCAGGGGAAACAACGTACACGGCCCTTGTTCAAGCCAGTGGCGATTCCGGAGCGTTCGTTCGCCATCTCGAGCGGTGATGTCGACGGTTGCTGCGGAGGTGAGGAAGTTGGCGATATTTTCGAAGTCGACGATGTTCAATTGGAACGCTTTTTTTTTTGCGTCTTCTTCTTTTGGGTGGCAGAGGGTTCGCCTGCCGCGGGCTAGCCTCTTTTGGAATGATAAGGGCTTAGGGCCTAGGGTTTACTCTAGTCAGCGTTGCTTATGTCAGAACCTTTTCCTGACTCCCTTTTACTGGACACCAAAAAGTCAAAGTTGCCAACGACATCCTGTCCAACGTCCATCACTCCATCACTCCATCACTCCAAGCCTGTATACGTATCCCATGCTGGGATGGCGGGTTTTCTATGCAAGCCGGCAGAGAGAAATGACTACTAGCGTGTACTCGGCCTCTTTCTGAATGCTACTTGCGAAAAGTGCACAGAGCTCGGGTTATATGTCATTTTATTACTAACTATCAAGCCCTTCTAACACGAAGTGACGCGACCACAAAACAGCCTAATTCGGCCACCCTGTTAATGCAAAGATAGTTTGAGTTGAGTACCTGCCATGCCGGGTTTGTTGCAGACACCCACACATTGCATTCAGGTCACCACAGCTAAGACATATTAGGTTAACAATATTAAGTACTCCATACTCCGTACATCTACAATATTGCTAAGAATACGGGGGTACAGCAAAGTACTTCCGTACTCTCGTCCTCTCCTCTCACTATACCTTCTGCAATCACTACCATGCCTCCTCCATCTTTCCGCATTGCCTTATGCTGCTCCTTATCCCTAAACTTACTCAAAGCCCTATAACACTACAAGAACGAATAGCGAGAGATAGAAGCATGGCACGATGGGCAAAGAGAAGAAACAGTGAGCCAGTGCTTCTTACTCTTAGTAAATATTTTATATAAAGAGGCGCGGTGACATCGACTAAATCTCACCATGCTTGCGCCCGGCAATCTCGCCTACCAATGACATTTCCTGTTGGCCTAGGCTGTTATCAGAAACGTCGCCTCACAGTTTCTTGGAAGGTGTTGATATTCAAACAGCTGCTAGCCGTTTAATGTCGAACGCGTTGAAATAGTAGGGCCGATAGATACTGCATTTCCCACTCAGCGGACCTCTGATACAATGTACGTTCCTAATTCAGCTATGGACGTCAGGTACAGATGGGTACCTACCGCTCTAAATGTGCTACGTACTGTGTATTGGGACTGCCGTTGGCATTAATCCGCTGGGATTGGTGCCTTTCATTCCAGCCTGGATTCCCATGACACCCGACGGGGCAGGAGACTGACTGTAGGACGGGAAGGAAGAAGGGCCTCAGCCTTGTCAAAGGCGCAATAACAAGTCCAAGGGAGACATTCTGGCCTAAAATGAGGTGTATTGACAAATCACAATAAACGGACTTTGCTCCAGCCTTTACGAGCAACATGAGATGTATGCGGTGTCTTCTGCATCCGGCAAACGCGTCAATCTGTCCACTCCCCGGATTACGAATACGATATAGATACATACCGAAGGAATCCATCTGTTTATGTCGGTAAGATTTTCATATCTAGAGCTTTTCTACTCCGTACTACGGCGCCGGAGCTTGAACGAGGTCCCGTTGAACCAGTATGAGCCACTTCGAACCCTTCAAGGGGCACCCTTACTCACACTCTAGCTAACTAGTACCATGAAGCCAGCTTGTTCAGCTCGCTTCGCAATAAAAAACCCGCTAGCATTTGAACAAACATGTGTGTCGTTTGTGGCAATAGAGTAGATACGCCAGCTCCAGCATAGGATCTAACCCTCCACGCCGGTATCCGCACCAGCAGTTGGACCACCTCACATGCATTGCCAGCCTAATAATATTATCGCTGCACTCCAATTTTTCCCCCCTATCCCTGCCGAGCTACCGCCATCACATTGTATCTCACATCAGAGGAATCCTCCGCAGCACCAACATAAGCTTGGAATTCAGACTGAGCGGAAGCAAGAAGCAAAAAGAGAGCGAGCGAGAGAGAGAGAGAGTCAAACCGATTGGAAAGCGACCTATGGAACAACCGAGCAGTCTAGGCCCGCTGACGACCAGCCGTTCAACTGCTCCAGATGGAAAGTCGACGCATCCCTGTCCCGTGAATGTACCGATATACTGCGTACGGAGTACATCTTGACACTATCAGCTACAGGATCAGCACCAGCAGCACAGATTAGCGCCCATGTTGAAATCGATGCTTTGACTCGGGGGGAGGGACGGGGTTCTCCACACTAGCAAGAGGATCGCGGAGTCCGCTCCATCCAAACAACAGGCACCAAGTCTAACCATCCGGAAGGGGGAGCAAACGTGTTTCCTGGCGTGAGATGGGCTGTCTCATGGGCTGCCGCGTCGCCAGCGTTGCCACTATGGGACGGAGTAACTGCATGTCGGGTATCTGCCTGTACCCGTTGGACCAGGGGGGACATGGCTCCTGATGCGGAATATGACCAGTAACAAGATTCGTCGCGATCCCGCAGCTTGGTGGCTTGCTCTAGATGCGCCTAGCGTCTTTCTTTTCTTATTTTCGTTCTCGTCCAAGAGTACGGGGGAAATACTCGCTGCTGCTTGTCGTCCCGTTTATCACACCTCGCTTTTCGCCATTTTGCATCTGTAGGCTTCGTTTGCACGCCTTGTATCATCCGCAAGGGTGCCCTTCCTTTTGTTTTTATATTTTTTTGCCTGTCCTCGGGTTTGTGCTGCCCTTCTCTTGTTTTAGTTCCTCCCGCAAGCCAAGACATCTTTACACTGGCTCTTATCAATCTAACTACACATCGACAACCCAACATCCACCGTTCCAGCAACCGAACGAGCGCCATCTGACGCTCGCTGCTCGCGTGGTAAACGTCTTCCCGCCCTTCCTTTATCCAGCGTGTCGACTCGAATACTGACCCTCTTATAGATATAGAGCCATCCATGTCCTAGCAGCACCTCATCATGACCCTCGCAGAGGCCTCCAACTCCGGCATGGCCTCCACCGCCACCCCCAATGGCAAGGAGAGCTCCTCCAGTTCTTACAGCGCCGTTGACTTCGAACGGTTCACCGTCAGTGCCCAGGAGAAGCTTGCCGCCGACCTCATGTATCGGCAATTCGAGACTGGCCAAAGTAATGCCATTGAGCGACTGGTAGCGTTGAAAGCAGACTTGCGTGATACAGGCGACGATGCATTCTGGAGAGACCTTATGAAGGAACTGACCAGTATATGCAACGCTCAGTGTGGTTTTGTGGTAGAGGAACTGGCCTCGCATGGTAGCACCGAGGATGCTACAGGTCTCTCGTCCTCGACCTCCCACCTTGCACCGATCGTCTACTATAACAATGGATCGGACGAAATTATCCATCGGAACTACAAACCATGGGCTTGGGACCTGCCTTACCACATTATGGCTAGGGATATGCACAAGTCATTTCTCGTGGCTGACAACCTTGTTTCGCTTGTCGGAGAGTCTGGCATGGCTCATTTTCCCTTTCCTATGGCTGCCTGCCTGGCAGTCCCGCTCTTCGATTCCCGTGTCCCTGTCGCTCGCGTGGGTCTTATGTGGACAACTGTTGGGCTGGAAAAGAGGAATGTTTCTTGGGCGTATCTAGAGATGATACTGCACTCGTTGGAAGACTTAATACTACAGCGAATGGAGGAGAGCGCGACAATTCGCCAGCTCGAGAGCCGCTACTCTCAAGAAAACGAGCGCCAGATGGAGAGAGAAAGAGAAAGAGCCCGGGAGATGGAGCGATCCAGGTGTCGCTCTCAATCTTCTAATCGCCATCCCACTCCCTACCGACCAGGCGCAGGCCAACCGACTCTCAAGCTATATGCGCGCAGTATGTCCCATGAGCTACGGACACCCATGCACGGCGTCGTCGGGATGCTCGATATGATCCATGGAACGGTCGCAGACACTATCCAGAGGGCATCGGATGGGAACGAGCATTTGACTGCCGCTATGGTCAAGACCTTCGAAAGTCTCAGGGGCGATATCGAGATGGTTCAAGGTATGATCTCTGCCCCCCCCCCCCCCTTTTTTTTTTGCCTAGTTTTTCACAAAATACTTTCCATTAACTAACAACAATACCAATAGATTCCGCTCGGCGTGCTATAGAAGCTGCGGACAACATCGTCCATGCCTATGACCTTAACATGCAAGTCCCAGATACCCTCGAAAACTCCATAGCGGACGACACCCCTTGCCTCTCCCGCCAATTTTCCTCCCATCCTTCAAATGAACTACGGCCCATTTTTGGTGCAGGAATCGATGTCTCTATCAACCGTAAACGACCATATGGTACTGATTCCTCCCGTGGATCTTCTCCCGCCCGCCAGCCCAGGTCAGTCAAATCTCCCCGACGTGAGCGTTCACGAACTGCGGAAGTCAGGAGCGTCGTTGAGGAGAGTGACAAGATCGTACATTCAACGCCGGCTAGGGGAGATATTCAAGATGCCTTTATGGACGCTGTAGCCCCTCCAGATAATGATGCCGATAGTCCTGAGAATCATAGAGAGCAATCAGATAAAGCATCACGTCCCCGCAAACACACCCGGTCTTTGTCCCGAGTAACCCGTCCTGTCCCTATCTTCCCGCCCATGGTTCTACATTATACCAAGATAAGGGAACTGCTTCGTCTTGTGATTAATGAATCCTTACATGTCGGTGGCCGTCCCGATTCAACAATCACAATACCTACCGACACCGGAGAACGAATTGAAATCCGTTCCCGTTCCTCGAATGGTACTGCATCAACAAAGCAAATTTCCTGGTCTGTCGACGATTGTGTCCCTGAAACACTATACGTAGACGAAAAGGATCTTGCCAAACTCGTTTCCTGCATTTTCCTGAACGCCCTCAAATTCACAGAATCAGGCTCTATCAATATCACGGCAAAACTGAACCATACGTCACGATATGTCATTATCAATGTCACAGATACCGGTACTGGAATCCCGGAGGCTTTTCTACCCAATTTATTTAAAGCTTTTGCCAGGGAAGACGGGTCAACTACCCGCAGTAAAGAAGGACTTGGACTGGGCCTTCTTGTGGCCAAGGGACTATCAAGAAAGCTTGGTGGTGATCTAATATGTGTGCGCTCCTCAACCTCTGGAGAGCTCCAGGGTTCAGAATTTGAGATCCGCTTGCCCATTGTTCCGAATGATGTTCTCAGTAGGCCGAGTACACCTAGGACCTGTGCCTCAGTGAATTCGACCGCTAGCACTCATACATGCATAAACGCTATCAGCGAAGTTAATGGTGGTAAAGAGAGCCAACTGGACGGCCATGCACGCGAAGCAGAGCATCCACAGGATATCGCAGTACCATCAACAGAGACGCATATACCAATTTCTTCTCGGCCTACAACACCCCAATTACAAACGCAAGCACAAGCGCAAACTCGTACCTTCGACGTTGTTCAATCTCCGGTACACAGACCGCCACTACCCGTGTCTTTATCCACGCCTATTATCTCAACTCCTATGTCAACTATCACTCCATTCGACCACCAAAGCCCTTACCTCAACGGCCGCCAGACTCTTGCTGAACGTCACCCACTCACTTTCATGGTCGCGGAGGATAACCTGATAAACCGGAAAATCTTAGTCACAATGCTTGAACGACTAGGCTATACAGACGTATACCAGGCATTCGATGGCCGTGATGCTGTAAGAGTTGTCAAAGAAGTCCTGGAGGGGAACTCCTCCCAATACGCCGTCGAAGGCAGCACCCCTAATGCCTCACCAAAAACCATCTCGCTTCCGCCCCCGGCTCTTCCCCAACATCAAGACCAATCCCAACCCCAGCCCTCTCCCGAGAGCCAAAGTCAGTCTCAGAATCAACATCAGCATCAGGCCCAGCCCCAGTCCCAGTCCCAGTCCCAGTCCCAGTCCACGTCGCCTTCCCAATCACCCTCACCATCCCCATCCCCCTGCCAATTTTCGCCTTCTCCTTCGCGTTCCCCTTCTCCAGCTCCTTCTACTGAATCAAAATTTATTGATGTAATCCTCATGGACCTATGGATGCCGGACATGGATGGCTACGAGGCCACAGAACGGATACTCTCCCTCGTCTCTTCATACCGTGAACGAATGGTGAAATATGACCCTGCAAACGTGCCGCCCCCGGGACCTACGGTGCTCGCCGTCAGTGCAGACGTTACTGACGAAGCGCTACGACGAGCTACTAAGGTTGGCATGGAAGGATACATGACAAAGCCCTATAAGCTGCGAGACTTGGAGAGGTTATTGGTTGAGTTTTGTGCGCGACAGAGTAAATGGAGGATATAACAGGATCGTGTATTCCTCCCCATCCTCTCTCTTTTCCCCTTTTATCATTATTCTTCTTATTCCCCTAAAACCTATTCTTTCCTTCTCCCACCTCCTTCTCTACCTCGTTCCCTGTTCTTTATTGGAGACGGCCGTTCACTATAAACACCCATTTCCACTCCATATACTCCATATGGATGATGATGACTTATGACTTGTCCTTCTTGTTATCCCTTTCCTTTTACATTTAAACTTATCTTATTCCCCATCCACCTAGGTGGTTTTTATTTAATGTCTTGGTTGTTGGTATGTGGTCTTTTGGCCTATGGGGTTTTGGTTTCGGGGGCGATTGTGATGTCTACATATATACCTACTTTCTATTCTTTAATCTAATCTATAAGTATTTATTCAACTATTCTTGGAAATCTTGGGTGTTTCTTGGTTCTGTGGAACTATCCTCCACATTCTAGTTCGAATCCGGGGATTGCAATTTGGATAGAAACGCTCAACATATTTTGAGAGAACTCGCTTTGCTGCCTGGGATTGATCGGTCAAGACGCCGACCGAAGTGCGGAGAACCGAGCTAAGCGGATAACAAGCATTCCAATCCATGCTCGTATTGGTTGGCTATCGTCTGTTTTACTGCAAGTGAGGTGTTTCAAAAATAAGATCCGCACCGACAATAACAAACTAACTAACTAGTTCAACTATTTAACCAAGCTCTCCCCGGATATTCATCAACTCCGCAGTCATTCTTCGACAGCATCAATTGGGTCAGAGGGAAAGGGCTGAAAAGCAACAAAACAAAGATGCAGAAGACATATATTTGGGCGCTGGTTTCTCTACTGGCGAGCTCGCTCGTCGATGCCAGGTCAGCAGTTTTTGATCAAACGCCTCTTGACATTGGAGGTAGTGATGACAGCTTCGATAGCATTGCCCGCATCGATCCCAATAACAACGATCTGCTGAAATCAGAGATGGATAAAGTCATCGCCAGTTCTGAATTGCTTTCCCTGCATCGCGCTCTCGTTGAGATCAAGTCTATCTCCGACAATGAACAGGCTGTGGGAGGCTTTCTGATGGACTACCTGTATTCCAAGAACTTTACTGTTGAGAAACAATACGTCGACTATGATGATCCTACCGGCAAACCAATTCGCTCCAACCGCCGTTTCAATATCTACGCCTATCCTGGAAACAGTGCTTCGCCAGGTATTATTTTAACAAGCCACATCGATACCGTCCCTCCATTCATCCCATACTCTCTGAGTCACCCGGAATCTGCCTCTTTCAAGAGAGATGACATCCTCATTTCCGGTCGTGGAACCGTTGACGACAAAGCCTCTGTAGCTTGCCAGGTCATTGCCGCCATGGACCATCTGGAGAAACACCCAGACATCCCAATTGGCCTCTTATTCGTTGTCAGTGAAGAGGTGGGCGGCAGGGGCATGTCTACCTTCTCCAACTCCCGTCTTAACTCGGGTACCTATCACACCATCATATTTGGTGAACCTACCGAACGTGCTCTCGTAGCTGGCCACAAGGGCATGGTTTCATTTACCATCCGTGTTCACGGGAAGCCTGCTCACTCTGGATACCCCTGGCTGGGCCGCAGCGCCGTATCTGAGATGTTGCCCATTCTGACTGAGGTTGATCGACTTGGCGACATTCCTGTATCACAGGGTGGGTTGCCTTCTAGCGAGAAATATGGGCGTACCACCTTGAACATCGGCTTCATGTCTGGCGGCGTTGCAGCGAATGTTGTTGCAGAGGAGGCTGTTGCGAATGTCGCTGTACGTCTTGCAGCTGGTAACCCTGAAGATGCAAAAGATATTATCTTCCGTGCTATTCGCAATGCAGCTACAAAACATAGAAAGGATGCTACTGTAGTTATCTCTAACGGCCTTGAGCGCCCGAAGGGGGACATCGAGGTTATCTTTGGTTTAGAGGCCTACGGCGTTGTGGATATAGACGCGGATGTTGATGGGTTCAACGTCACCACTGTCAACTATGGAACCGATGTCCCACATTGGAAAATCTATGGCGACAATGTCAAGCGGTATCTTTATGGTCCCGGTACAATCTTCGTTGCCCATGGCAAGAATGAAGCTTTGACCGTTGGCGAATTAGAGGCTGGCCTGGAAGGATATAAAACCCTTGTTGCCAAAGCTGCGGAAAGAGAGCGGTCCTAAAGCCAGTTCAGCTCAAGTATATAACTAGCCTTTATAGCTGGGATCACGGCTCCCTTGAAAGCTCGTAACACCAGCTGTATGATTTATTTGTTTGTGGATATAAAGTGAATATGAGAAATACAAACGCTTAAGAGTACATCTATAAAAGATATAAGTACAACAAGGAAATAAATACAACCACAATCAGGGTAGATATACCATGCCAATATTAGATGGAGGAAATTTTCATTATTTTAGTCAGTGGCCTTCCATTCAGTTTTTCTCTTCCATCCTGTCTTGAACAGCTTCCCCATCTTGAATCGAGGGAAGATATGTGCTTCCGTATTGAACACTGTTTCCGTAAGTGGAATAAAGTCCTTGTCCGAGAATAGAAGATAGAAATATTTAAGGGTTTCTGCAAGCCAGAAGCTTTCCATGTTGTCTATCCTTCCTGGGGGTATCGTGTCAGCATTCGATAGTGATGTAAATGCCCGAATGTATGAGCTCTTTGCTGCTGGGGAACTATCGTCAGAGGTAGATTGTTCCGATGAACCATCTTGGTTCTGTTTAGGAATCTCATCCTCGATAACGGCGGTGTGCTTTATGAAGCTCTTGAACATTTCCCAGCCCCATTCACGGTACATCTCGTCTTCTGTTATGCGATACAGGTAGAAGAGAGATTCGATAGTTTCCGGTCTCTGGAGGTTATGTCGGTCGGAAGGTTTGATGATAACATCTTCTCTCCATGGACTGTTTTTGTCGTCGAGAGGTTCAAGGGGTTTAGAAACAAGGTATATACCTTCTTCTTTCGCCTTTCCTGTGGTTTTCAGACCTTCCCCGTCCTCGGATTCACCCCTGGACTTTGAAAATACATCAGCCATCATTCTTGGAGGCTTGTCTATGTCGAAATAAGCAATTTCGGGGGCTAGCCCGGTCTCAGTCGCAAGATAAGTAGCCCAGCATGTTTTTACCAGTTCCTTAGCAAGGATAATTTCGTCCTCCTTCCGGCGGTTCCATCCAGGGGTTTTCCGAGCCTTAGAAAGAGGCAATCCCCCCGTGGCCCCAAGGGCTATTGTGCCAGGCAAAAAGCATACTAAATGGTCCATCTTCGGCATAAGGGGTTCGGTAAGCCCGCTCGGACGCTCTCCCACAATGGTCAATGAAGCATGTTTTGTATAGGTGATGAGATGTTTGCGGATACCTGCGAGTGCTTGGTTCCACATGTTTTCATATATGGGTTCTTCGCCCGATGTTTGTAAGAATTGCTTTATAAGGTACTCTAGAAATTGGTCAGTCCTCTGCTCGAACATTCATGAAGCATGATGAGCGAAGCATCTTACCATAGTAGGAATCTCCGCGACTACCTAGTCGGATGTTCTCGCCCATGAATTTACCGGTATCGGCCATGATGAAGATAGGCAGTAGTCCGTCCTGCATCTGATTCCCATCAATGATTTCCATGACCTTCTCCACCTTCTCCCAGTAATGGGTTTCCCCTGTCAATTTAGCCAGATACTTGAATTCAAGCTGCAAACTTCCGGCTTCTGCAGTTGAAGACGCCCCATTATCCGTGTGCGACCGTATGCCCTGGGACGAATTGAGATTAAAGCTTGCGAATGGAATACCAGAGGGTGATTCAAATGCGCCCAGCAATCGCTCTGCGAGTCCTGTGGCTTTCTCGATATACAGGTCATCTCCGGAAGCCCCGTCATCATCTTCCGCTAGCGGGGCAAGGTCTGGGTATGTTTTAGAGATGTAATGTGCAGATAGGAGGCCTCCCAGCATTCGGATAGTAGTTTCAAAGGTATTGACGTCCTGGTTTTGCTCGTAACGGAGGGAGTTTTGTATCCATTTTCTAGAGTTTTGAACCTGTGTCGTGAGATTCATGAGCATTAAGGTATCAAGGGCGTCAACGATTATCCAACCCATGCCACCTTCGGCCATATTCTTTCCCTTTCTAGCCAGCGGCTCATATATATCCTTTCCTACATGCAGAGTCAGCCATTGACCAAGGAGGCATTGTTCTATAAGCAAAAGACGTAAACTTCATAGACGTGCATTGCCACTTACCCCATGCATCCTGTTCATATCCTTCCCAGCTGACGAGGAATGCATCCTTAACTCTCTGTTTCCTTTCTTCCCAATCAACTGTCTTGCCCTTCTCTTTTCCTGAAACTACGCCCTTCTCAAATTCCTGCATCCATTTCCACATATCTCCACCCTTCATCCCTATGGGCCTGACAATACGTGTGTGCCCTGATCTGCTGCCCAAAAACCACCATAGACCGACCAAGAATCCAATACATATAGCGACCCATAATGCTTTTTTTCGTTTCCGTCCACCTGAGTATGGTCCTCGAGATTTATAATACGGTTTGTCTTTATACATCGGTAGCTCTCGTGAAGGCGTTATGAAATTCCCTATCCTCTCTGTGAGTTGGATGCCGGACTGTTTGGCGAACTGGCTGTTGGTTGTGGCGGCTCGCCAGTACCCATCCTCTATTTCGCGCTGAGCAGAGTTGAAGGCCGGCACCCGGTTGGGAATTTGGAAAGACATTTAACCACACCCTTCGTCTGGTTTTCCTTATTTTCTTCTTCTTCTGTGTTATTGAACCCCCAAATATGCTTGACCAGCGTCACACGGAACGCATTCGGATGTTTCTCGAAGGTTTCTCGAAGACGAGAACACAGAGTAAGCTTTTCGACCTAGCGATAGCCAAGTGTCAGTAATAGATCACTCAGGGGGTTATTGGTTGCATCTATACAGGTGTGAGCCCTTCTGCTCTACCGTCATGCCATACAGGTGAAATCAATTGGTGATGGCTTATAGAGCCATTGGATCCCAAGGAGCTACCAAGGCGTAATCGTCGTAGGCGCGCGATCGGTATGGGCTTCCAGCAGTCATCTAAACAATCCGTATGCCCGGTGATAAACTGAGGCAAACTGAGATATACCTATCCAGCAACTCAAAGAACCGTTTTATCTATGACAGTCTGTCCGTTCATGCGACCAGCTTTTTAGTGGATGTGGCATATTTGAATGCCTCGGCTTGTTTGCACCGTTTGCAGCATGTCTTCTTCAACGATTTACTATTACTTTGATCACACGAGCAGCTTCTAGGAGGAAGACAAGAAGAACAGGATGCCATAGTACAGGCGCAGTATACTATATAGAGGAGAAATAGTATACGAAGTGGTTTACATAGCAAGGGACAGCCATATCAATCGCACAAGAAGCATGAAAACGCTTTGATGGTCATAACATGGATATCTACTTCTATAGCTTTTGATATTCCAGCTTTCCTTCGAGCTTCTTTGACTCCGCTACCTTCCTAACAGCCTTGTTAAAGTCGTCTTGGTTAATAGCATCTCTGTAATCTTTGATGGCGAATAGACCACTAAGCCAAGTGTTAGGAAGTCTGGGGTCTCATATATAATATAACGGGTGAAGGGGAATCTTACGCTTCAGTTACCACGTTTCTCAAATCAGCTCCGTTGAGGCCATCACTCATCTTCACAATCGTCTCAAAGTCAATCTCGCCTTCCATTGAAACGCCACTAGCATGGATTTTGAGAACCTCTAGTCGGCCAACTTCGTTTGGCAAGGGAATCTCAATTTTCCTATCTAATCGACCTGCTCGTAGGAGAGCCGGGTCAAGGGTATCCGGCCGATTAGTGGCCATGATAATCTTTGTTTTACCTAGATAGTCGAAACCATCCAGTTGGTTAAGAAGTTCCATGAGGGTTCGCTGGATTTCTCGATCGGCAGAAGTTCCCTCAGAGAACCTTCGGCCTCCGATAGCATCAATTTCGTCCATGAAAATGATACAGGGTTCATGTTCTTTGGCATAGCCGAACATTTCACGGATAAGACGCGCAGATTCACCAATGTACTTGTCAACGATAGCAGATGATACAACTGTTCACTCGAATATTAGTAACTTGTGAGAAGGAATGGCGGCCACAAACGCTTACCCTTCAAGAAATTGGTATCTAACGAGCTGGCAACGGCTCGTGCAAGCAGTGTCTTTCCGGTTCCTGGAGGCCCATAGAGTAGTACGCCCTTGGGTGGCTTTATACCCACACGCATGAACAGCTCCGGGTTCTTGAGCGGTAGCTCGATGACCTCTCTTAACTCTCTGATCTGATCATTCAGACCACCGATGCCGCTGAAGCTGACTTGGCCGGGATCTTCCAAGGACATGTTGTAAACGAGCGGATCGACCTCGCGGGGGAGCATTCGCATGATAGTGAGGGTCGTCATGTCAAGCGCTACTCGGGTTCCTTGCTTTAGTTTTGCCTTGTCAACCTTAGACCGGCAACCAACGACATATCTAGGGCCGGAAGAGGCTTTGACGATAACTAAGGGTTTATTAGCAGGAAGCTCAGGCCTTTAATATAAATCACAGGTACTTTTGACTCCGAAGAAAATCTTAGAACGTACATCTCTCTTCGTCAAGCTGCTTCAAGACCTCGCCGATGATCTGGCCAACACTTTGGAGAGCTTTGATATTATCTTCCGTAACATCGAATTCCTTCTGCAGCCCCTTTATGTCCAGTCGGAGATTCTTCAATTTTGCTTCCCATTCTCGTGACTCTAGAAGACTTTGCTTGTAATCCTCCAAGGCTTTCCGTCGCTCTGGGTCGTCGGAACCGTCCATGTTGACAGTTCCCGGCTGCTAAGAAGGGTTGAGGCCGTGAACGGGCCAGGGATGTGGCTAAGAATGAAACAAGGTTAGTCAGGTATCAGTTCAGCTGAAAATTCAGGGCCGCAGCGACGGTAAGATAGCTCTGATCCTCCTGCTGTTGCGTGTCGGCTCGTTGCTTGCTCCCTTGTTGCTGCTTCAACTCCAAAAAGGCGCCAGCAGCTTCATCACCGATTATGTAATCCGATATTCAGCTAGTTGAAAACAGTGCAAACATTAGTAATCAAGTAGTTTAGATTAAGGTGGTCCCGTGACCGTAAAATTCTTGGCAGGGCATCCCGCTTCAAAAAGTACTAAAACGGAAACTTTCCTTCCATCAAGTCGACGTCGAGATCAGTTTTTATAAGAAAGGTATTTCGGCCAACATGCCTATTTCGTATCTACTTATATGAAGGAATTTTTGTTTTTTTTTTTAACTAACACCAGCACTTAATATATCAGTAGCAACTCCTGGTTCCTACTATATTCAATATGGAATGTATTTGCAGCTGGAGACTTTTATAACTACAACCTGCTATGTATATAGTGATGTATATATGTGCATGCTATATCTAGCCACAAATTGGACGAGTCTCAACTTCACCCCGGACAATAACTCAACGATCCCGCCTGTCAAAGCCGTGTTACCACCCATCAACTAGTCAGAATTAACAGGGTATATGATTACCAGGCAATCTTAGCAATAGGCCCCTTGGGGAATAGCCGCACTATTAACTTTCTAAACTCATCCATGCAGAGGATACCAACCGCCAGCGGAAGTGGTAGCAGCCAATGCTCAATGGGCACTGGAGCCGTGTTGAAGAGTTTGTTGATACCGGGTGTCTGGGTGACGAAAACTGCGATTGCCAGCGAAACCAGTACTGCACCTGCAAGCCAAGGGTTTCGACGCTGCTTACGGATTGGATCTGCCTGCAGAATGGAAAGGCGCTTGTTTCGGATGGACAGTATGTTTCCCCATTGCAGAACCACCAGGGTGACAAAATAGACACACTGTCCAACGTTATTGAAGTTCACGAGTTCGGCTTTCGTATACCCATAGAATCCATCGGTGTATTTCTCATATGCAAACACGAGAGCATGGAATGGAATGCCAGCCTTGCGATACATATATAAGAAGAACATCGCGTGGGCACATACGGTTTCCATCACCCCGATGAACAGGTATGACTGAGCGTATATCTTGAAATTGATCAAGTGGTCCTTCTTGTGATTGCGTGGTGGGAGGCTAAGGAGGTCGAACTCTTCCTTCTCCATTATTAGCGACAACGAAAGGAACAAATCTGTGAACACGCAGATGATAATCATCAAGAAAGAGCTGAGCGGAAGCGGGACACCGATGAACTGGTTCATAAGCACTGGCCATATCTCTGACCAACTTCCGGCAGGGAGGAGGTAACTGATGAGCTTCTGAAGATTCTGGAAAACGAGACGACCAAGCCGGACAGCTTGAATAATAGAATCGAATTTGTCCATAAGCACCAGATCTGCAGCCTCGATAGCAACGTCACTCCCAGAGACGACTGCAATTCCGACATCTGCTGCTCGGAGAGCAGGAGCATCGTTTACACCGTCTCCGGTGACAGCCACGACGTTTTCACGGGCCTTGAGCTCCTCGACAATGCGGAGTTTCTGCTCGGGAGTGGTTCGAGCAAAGACAATCTCCTCATATTGACAGATCTTGTCCCAGTCATTTTGAGTGAGAGAGGATATCTCAGGCCCTTCAACCAGCAAACTCTTGGAAGAAAATGAGGAAGCCAGTTGGATGTTGTTCTTCATTCCGTTAAGAGAATTATTCTTGCTGTCAAACTCGGAGACACGGTCTGGGTCGGCAGTGCCGGAGAAAATACCAATATCACGCGCAATTGCAGTTGCCGTCAAGCCGAAGTCTCCTGTAACCATGAAGAATCGGATGCCAGCACGACGACAGGAGGCAATTGTCGACCTTGCTTCTGGACGCGGTGGATCGATAATACCGTACAAGCCGATAACCGTCAGGTCTTTGGTACAGTTTGTCTTGATCTCATCCCCAAAATAGTTGGAGCCAAGTGGCGCTTGAGGAGCATATTGTCGCTGACAGAGAAGGATAACTCTCTCGGCCTTCCGAGATAGCTTTTCCTGGAAACCAGACAACTGTCGTTTTGCTGCATCGTTCAGTCGCATAACTCTGTTTTCCTTTGCAGACCAGTACGAGGTACACATTGGGAGAAGGACATCGGGTGCGCCTTTTACAAAAACTTCGTAACTGGACGGATCAACCGTGCCGTGCGGTTTATGCATTGTGAGCATCCACTTGCTCTGCGAGTTGAATGGGATTTGGAACACCCTGTCGGTTTGGGAAACAATACCCTTGGATGCCGACGCCCCTTCTGCAAGGCGAAGAATGGCACAATCTGTTGCGTTGCCGTTGATGGTTCTCTCGTTAAGAGGCTGGCTAAGGGTACCAGGCTCGAAGAAAGCGTCATTGCAGAGAATAGATCCACGATGGAACTCCGCCAGAGCGCTACCACGCTTGCCATTGTTCACTTCGTCGTTGAACTCCTCGATGGTATACTCCTGGTCGACAAGGCCAATCGACTTAACGGTCATCAAGTTCTGAGTCAGTGTTCCAGTTTTGTCAGAGCAGAGGACGTTGACACAGCCAAGAGTCTCGACGGTTGAAAGGCCTTTGGGCAGGATGTTGGCAGACTTCATTCGATGGGCAATCATCATCATTGTGAGAGCGACTCCAACGGGCATACCCTCAGGGATGAAGGCGACCACACATCCTAGAACGTTGTTCAACATCGCCACGACATCCATGAATCCGGCATGTTTAATCCTGATCCAGCCTACCCAGCTAAACAGAAGCAAGGAGGCCAGTACACAAGTCAAACCGACGATAATGCGGACAAAACGGCTGATTTCCTTTTGGATCAATGTCGGCTTCTCTTTGACATTGGTGGTAACCATGGCAATGCGTCCCATGAGCGAGCGACCGCCAGTTAAAACGACTACTCCAACGGCACGGCCATTTGTGACACCAGTACCCATGAATGCAATGTTTCGCGTCTCTAGGAAGTTGTGTTCAGTTGCGTCAAGGGCACCTTCAACTTCGTCGGACTCTCCAGTGAGCACTGATCTGTCAAAGCGGACATCACCAGAACTGGAAATCAACCTCATATCTGCCGGCACCTTGTTACCAGACGAGATGTGAACAATATCACCAGCTACAAGCTCGGTAGCCGGAAGTCGAATGATGTTTCCGTCACGAAGTACCTGTGCTTCAGAGGGAAGAAGGTCGAGGATGGAATTCATCACACGGCTGGTTGACCAGTCCTGGAAGGCCGAGAAACCAGCTTGAAGGAAGATGACAATGAGAACCAGGATGGCCATACCCAGGTTCGCCGGAGAGGGAGGGTTGCTAAGGGGCTTCCAGCAGACAAAAAAGATGATCACACCCACCCACAGGACGGAGCAGAAATCACCAAAGACATATCTTAGGATCTTGCGAAGGTAGTTTGGGCGACGGCGAGGGATTGTGTTTTTTCCATCTCGTTGAAGACGAGCACTAGCGGCCTCGGTGCTGAGACCTTGTTCAGACGAGACGTTGAACTGCTGGCAAAGCCTCTCTCGAGGAAGAAGATGGAAGTCAAACTTCTCGAAGTACTCCTTGTCGGTATGGACGCTTGCACGGCCGGAGTCTCCCTTGACGATCTCGGTGGTGGCACGGCGAGATTCGCTGATTTGAATAGACAGCGTACGGAACTCGATTGGGATACCGGTAAGGGGGTTGCCTCCAGCGCCTCCGCGAGCGCTGCTGAAAGAGTGACGGCTTCTGGAGCGCGACCGACGGCGCTCACGCTCACCAGAGGTACGACGGTTTGGACGTTCATCGTCTCCCTTTGGCTGCTGGAATGTGATGCGTCTGGGGTTTTCAGAGCCGGTTTTATCGTCAGAATCAACCTGACCACGCTCTCCCTTCTCTATATCGGCCGGCTCCTTGTCGTCGCCAGCAGGTGTTTCATCTTGGAGAGGCATTGTGCTGCGATAAGGGGGCTTAAAAAATATAAGACCAGGATAACTTTTTGATCGATTTGAGTGTTAGGAGGCGATTTATTTGAGTATTTGAAAAGACACTTAAGATTGGAGATGGAGGAGATGGTCGCTCAACTTTCAGGGTCGACGCTGGCCGTATTTATATACACTCAGTTGAGCCTACAGCTCGTGACATCCAGCTGCCGACGAGAACCAGGAAACAAAACAAAACTGGTTGTGCGAATGAGAAAAGGGAAGAGAAAAGAAAATTCTACTCCGTACGTTACGACAGCAAGCCAACACCCCCTCCTCTCGCTTCACGGTTAGGCCAAAGGAAGGCTTATGATGATGAAGAACGGCGTACGGGCCGCCTAACTGAGGATAAGTACGGGCAAAGAGGACACCAATTTCCCATTCACGAGCAGTCGAGCTCCATTCTCTATGGTTAGGAAGCGAGCTTAGACAGACATGGATGAATTCCGAGCAACGGCAACGGCAACGCCTCCTGTTGTGTAGGCGTGCGTATGTGTGCGTACGGATGCAACACACCGTCCACGGCCCCCATACCTCCAATCCCAATCCCGACGAGGTTTGATATCGCGAGCTATCAGCTAGCTAGCTAACTAGCCGACTTTAACTAGTCCCTGGCAATAAAATGCCTCATACTATGTACGACTCAGCTTCCTTTTTTATCATATACGGCCTTTGACACTTTGATGGATCATCAAAATATTATTTTATATTTTTTTTTTGATATTAACCCTGTGGCTATTCGCTGGATTAAACTAGCCATGTGGAACCCGCCATGGCTTTCCCGCACGCACGGCCCAGTGTTTGAGCATCATCTCGTGGCGCTTGATCGTGGAAATTGCATGGGTTTGCATGGGTCTCGTCGATATCAACACACACCTCTTGACGCCAGTCCCCGTTTTGGTAGTCCCAGCCGGAGCACACAGCCACAACGCAACGTCCCTCCCTGGATGCCGACGAGTAGGAACGTTTGAGATGAATTCCGGTGCAAACCCTGATCCCGGCACGCCCAGTTTATCGGGAGAGGAGAAGAGAGCAGAGTCAACATGAGATTACGATGGATTCAGCTCGTATTACAATGGGCGGCCTACGCTTGTATGTACTTGCATGATGCCTTATCTCTGACCCTGACAGGTGACATCACAAGGACGGCTGCAATGCAATCCAACCCACAGAACACGCACAGTCACTTCTTTTGATGCAACTCGGAGCATTACAGTGCGAGGCGAGAAAGCAGAAGAGGAAAAAACCCGACTGAATGTGAGTTACAGCTAAGTTTTTAGCCTCCGAATGTAAATATTTAAGCATTTTCAGCAGATGTTCTTCATGAACTTTGATTTCTTCTAGCGTGGCTATCATTCGCTACGAGTCGGCAAAGAGAAGCTTGGATTGGGGGTGATATTGGTTTGCAACCTTTGGGAATAATACAGAGAGCCTTCTAGACAAAACGGGCTGGCTATCCGCCACCGCCATATCTCTGGCCATCCTCAGCGCTGAGAAATAAATGTTCAAAGGGACAGCTATTTATCTGTTTGGCAGTGAAAATTGCATTGCAACAAAGAAGAAGCCCACCTCAAATTCTGGCCCCCCTTTATCGCCGGGGGGGTGTGGCAATTTCGCGCATAATGCAAGATCCGCAGAAGTATGACAATCCCGCAAGGAAGAAACGGAAAATTCTGCGTCTCCATGGTAGGATTTTTTTTTTTTCAAAAGATATTCATACAACCAACCGCAATCCGACTGTGAATAGGCCCGGCTGGACCCTAAAACTCATCAGTGGACCAGGGACACAGCGAGTATAAAACCGTAGATGGAAGGGCGTGGAGAGATTATAACTTCATGGTCAGCCGGTTCCATGGTTTTCTACTTTGCTTGAAAATCACCACAAGTATATATTTTTCTGCGCATTACCAGTCTTCACCTTCTCGACTTCAGGTAGAGTATGATAGTCTCCGCCTTATCATCGTCTTTTCAACTCCCTCGCAGTGAGCTCACGGCTACGGAGTACCGAGCACATCCAAGTTAATACGAGTTGAAGACTGCGAGATCCGATGAAAACTCGTCGTCGAGTCGCTTTACGCGCGGTCAGACAAGTGTGGGATGACATAATCTGACATCATAATGATGACTCATCAATAAAGATCACATGACAACATTATATAACAAACTTCCATTCATGTTACTAAGCATTATTAGATAATGCTATATCATGTGAGATAACACGTGATCTCGGAATATCTCGGACCAAGGCCGCCAGGAGCGGGAGGATCCGGGCTCTGCTCCGCTGTTCCAAAAGAGTAAGGTGTATATACACGTGACCCCTCTGAAACCCGCCCACCACTCTATTTACGAACCCTCCAGGCGATCGGTAGAGAAGGAAAAGAGGCAGAAGAAGAGAAAAAAAGGCCGTCTAGCAAGGAGAAAAGGTCAAAGAAGAAGAAAGGAAGTCCTGCTGTCTCTTTAATACCTCAATTGCGCCCAGATAGCCAGCCGAGACACGCATTGGAGACGCAGGTCAGCATATTAAGTCATCCCATAGAGCCAACTACCTAGTTACTAACTAATGGTTAGGTCTGCCCCTCCATCTTCCCCCACCACCAACTTCTCCCCGACATCCCGGCAGGACAGGATATATAAACCACTGAACCGCCTGGACACTGACCAAGCCCGTCATCTTCACCTACAATCACCACTGACCAACCGACTGAACCACTGCAAACACCGCAGACATGGCCATTACCAAGATCCACGCTCGTTCCGTCTACGACTCTCGCGGCAACCCAACCGTTGAGGTCGACGTCGTCACCGAGACTGGCCTCCACCGCGCCATCGTCCCATCTGGAGCTTCCACCGGTTCGTATCACCGATGACCAGCTGTACACTTCTCTCTTCTGCTGCCATTGAAACGCGTGATATGCTAACAGGACCCGCAGGTCAGCACGAGGCTTGCGAGCTCCGTGACGGAGACAAGTGCAAGTGGCTTGGAAAGGGTATGAGACGCGCCCCCCGTCCTCTTCCTCCCATTATATCAATCAATGGCACAGCTAACAGGGCGTAGGTGTCACCAAGGCCGTCGAGAACGTCAACACGATCATTGGACCAGCTCTCATCAAGGAGAACATCGACGTCAAGGACCAGTCCAAGGTCGACGAGTTCCTGAACAAACTCGATGGCTCTGCCAACAAGTCCAAGCTTGGTGCCAACGCCATCCTCGGTGTCAGTTTGGCCATTGCTAAGGCCGGTGCTGCCGAGAAGGGTGTCCCACTGTACGCTCACGTCTCCGACCTTGCCGGCACCAAGAAGCCATATGTCCTTCCAGTGCCCTTCCAGAACGTTCTAAACGGTGGTTCTCACGCTGGTGGCCGTCTTGCTTTCCAGGAGTTCATGATCGTCCCAAGGTATGTGTCATCAGAAAATTAGCCGCTTCTAGAGACAGTATGCTTACCTTGGTAGTGCCGCCCCATCCTTCTCTGAAGCCCTCCGCCAGGGTGCTGAGGTCTACCACAAGCTCAAGGCCCTTGCCAAGACCAAGTACGGCCAGTCCGCTGGTAACGTTGGTGACGAGGGTGGTGTTGCTCCCGACATTCAGACCCCCGAGGAGGCTCTTGACCTCATCACCGAGGCCATTGAGCAAGCTGGTTACACTGGCAAGATCAAGATCGCCCTTGACGTTGCCTCCAGCGAGTTCTACAAGGCCGACGACAAGAAGTACGACCTTGACTTCAAGAACCCTGAGTCCGACAAGAGCAAGTGGCTCACCTACGAGCAGCTCGCCGACCTCTACAAGTCTCTTGCTGCCAAGTACCCCATTGTCAGCATCGAGGATCCCTTCGCCGAGGACGACTGGGAGGCCTGGAGCTACTTCTTCAAGACCTCTGACTTCCAGATTGTTGGGTATGTGCTCTTTTCTTCTTTCCAGTTGACCAGAGGATGAAGACTAACAAGAGGTAGTGATGACCTGACTGTCACCAACCCCCTCCGCATCAAGAAGGCCATCGAGCTCAAGTCTTGCAACGCCCTCCTGCTCAAGGTCAACCAGATTGGTACTCTGACCGAGTCCATCCAGGCCGCCAAGGACTCCTTTAGCGCTGATTGGGGTGTCATGGTCTCCCACCGTTCCGGCGAGACCGAGGACGTCACCATCGCTGACATCGTCGTCGGCCTGCGCTCCGGCCAGATCAAGACTGGTGCCCCTGCTCGCTCCGAGCGTCTCGCTAAGCTCAACCAGATCCTCAGAATCGAGGAGGAGCTCGGTGACAACGCCGTCTATGCCGGCGAGAAGTTCCGCACTGCCATCAACATCTAAGCGCAGTTTTGCTGCCGATAAGTAAATCGAAACTTATGCCCTGCACGAGAGCTGTCTACCTATACACCAGCCCGGCAACAGTAACCATCCAACGAAGTGACGAACTGGGGGGACGTAGTTAAACAAGCAAGCAACCATGCTGCCAACAAAATATATGTATTAGAGAAATGAACCAAAAAAATTACGAGTTAACCTCGCCCTTATTTTACTCCGTAGTCTCCGGTCTTTGTTTCTCTTATCTCCAGGTCCTGGATGATTAATCATCCACGTGATCCCACCCCGCCAATGACGCTTCGTTGGGCAGAAAAAAAAAGCGACAGAAAAGAAAAAGCAGAAAAAAAAAGAAGAAAAAGACGACGGAACTTCGCACACACGCGAAACGCACAGAGAAGACAGAGAGCGAAAGAAGACGTTTTGACATCGACCAGGTAGTCACCTTTCGGTTAAGCATCCAAGAGATCCTCGATTTGCGATATCCAGCGAACAACCAGCCAGTGCGCCAGCCAACTCCCCCACCACGAACACCCCAGACTCCGTCGACCACCGGTACGACCAGCAGCAGCATTCACAGCCAGTTACCAACAACCATCACGGAATAGAAGAGAGAAAGCGATATCAACTAGAATCAAGAAGAAACAAGCCTCAAAAGTCTAGCAATCATGCCGCCGTCAAAGTGGGGTAAGCATCTCTTATCCGTCGGATGTTCCTGAGAGTGTCCATATTGTCCCTGTTTCCACGCTGTGGCCGTCGTTCGTGGGAGGGAGGGTTTAGTTACCAGGGTTCTCTCGCGTGGATGTGTTGGCAAGCACATCGGCTGCATCATCATACATGAGGCACGAACACCTTGCTTGGTTAAACCTCCGGAAGAGCGGTGAGATTGGGACAAGTGGGATGGACTGGAACTGGCACAGGATGATGACCTTTGAGAGACTGACAGGGGCTGACATGTTTCCTTTTTTCTTTGTTTAGAAGATGAAGAGAGTACGCCTCCATCGTCACCACCACCAGTAGCTGCCGTTGCGCGCCGCAAGTTTGATGACGAAGAAGACAGTGACGATGTATGTGGTCTATTCTTATCTTTAGTTTATGAAGGTATTATCGGCGGACTAACAGGAAATAAACAGGTTCTCGATGACTGGGAGGCTGCCGAGGACAGCGAAGTTGAGCGTGAGAAGGCCCAGAAGGCCGCTGCTGCCAAAGCAAAGGCCGAGGCCGAAGCGTTAGCAAATAAGAAGAGCCGCTCCCAGCGGATAGCCGAGCACCAGGCCGCCGCTGCACGACGACGAGCAGAGCAAGAGTCGGAGGAAGAAAGCGATTCGGAAGAAGACCTAGCCGCCAAGCGTGAGAAGCTACGCCGAACCGAACAAGATGCGGACCTGAAGCATGCCGAAGACCTATTCGGAGACATCGACTTGAACCGCACCCGCAACCGCACCGCACCCAGCAAGAGCGTGATATCAGATGCCAACGACCCGACCAAATCCATCGATCTCGCCTCAATTCCTCTCTTCAAACCCTGCACAAAACCACAATTCACGGCCCTGACCAATGCCCTCGTGCCACTACTGACAGCCCAGGCCAAGAAGCCAGCATATACCCTCTGGCTGCAGGACTTCACCAAGCAACTAGTCAAGGATCTCCCCAGCCAGGAAATCAAGAAGATTGCCAGTGCCATGACGGCTGCCAGCAACGAGAAGCTCAAGGAAGAAAAGGCCGCTGATAAGAGTGGAAAGAAGACCAAGGCCGCTAAGACCAAGACTAGCCTTGTTGCTACTCGTGGAGCAGACCTAAACGCTTATGATGATGTTGGTGACGATCTTGGAGATGATGATTTTATGTGATGTTCTTTTCATCTGCTTCGTTTGATATATCCCTGAGTTAACGATCTGCTAATATCCCTACCTCGCTTTGTTGTTTTGTCCCCCTACCATCTCACATATCTCTCTACCTACTCCGTACGCTCTGCCCATCATCTACAATCTCTTTCTTTTTACGTGTTTACCTCCCTTTCATCAGCAAAAAGTTTAGACCATGGCAATCAAACAGCCATCCAGCAAGCACATTTTACCTATCTACCACAGACCAGATTGAGACAACAGCGTGCCTTACCTACCTATCTATCTCCTTATCTCGCATACCTCCTCCTACCTTCCGATCCAGTTAGCTACGTCTTATTTAGCATGCTAGCTTACTCATTTAGGGTCTCCATAGAACTGTTCGATTAGCTGTATGAACTTCTTCAACTTGATGTCATCCCTGGGTAACCTGGCTGTCTGCCTGTTTATTGTGTTCTTGCATCTTGAATAGAAATATCATACGGGTCCTCGGGTCTGACATGTACGACAGGCTGACGCACGACATCGATGTCTAGATCTATATCTCTGGTCTACCCCTTTATCCTGCACACACATATGTACGCACTGCCAGCGGACCCTTACAAGAGTTAAATGTCCATCTTATCATCCTTCTCTTCCGCTTTTTCTTCTTCCTTTTCTCCTAAATTAAGGAGGCTGTGCCAGTCACATGACATGGGGCTCGAGAAAGAAGGATACGCAGCGCAGTTGATAGAAGCCCGACGGTCAGGAAGATAATACGCGAGGAGACGTCGAAAGCAGATGATAAATGGTAGAAGAGACGGCATGACAAGGCTGTGCGGGTGCCATCAGGCTGTTTGCCAGGGTAACTTAAGAGGGAGAAGAAGCAGAGGGTTGTGTATAGTTATATATAGCAGCGGGAGGTTGACTTATTATCATCTCCCAGCGACGACGGATGACAGGCTGCCTGGCGTTTCATAGGCAGCACGCAGAGTCAGCGACATCCAGGCCAGGCAGACAGGCGCTTAGCTCGGAGACAGGCTGACTCTCGTCGCTCTTCATCGAACAACAGCCGTAGTTAATAGTGGTAAGTAACCAGGCAGAAGAAGGGCCCAGTGAATGTAGATGTATGTAAACGACAGGTAAGCAACAACGCCAGCGTCAGCAGTAACTCGTGTAGCACTCGAGAATAGGAGCAGACAATGGGAGAAGAGGCCACCGGTATGCCGTCACCTCCATCAGGGCGCGTAGAGGCGTAGAGGAGCAAAGGAGCAAAAGGAGCCCTGGCCGGCTGGCTGTCATGTCACAGTTAGCGCTGGGGGGCGCTGCTCTGCTCGCTAACAAGGCAGAAGCCGGCCAAAGAAGACGAGCAGACGAGGAGACGACGGTGAATTAATAAATAGAGGCTGCCTCTGCCTCTTCTTTTCTTCTCTTCCTCTCTTCTCTCTCGCCATCGTCTGCTCTGCTCCTCTGTGGCGGTCCAAAGTGCTGCTAAACCGACCCTCTTGCTGCCCTGTCGTGCCTAGCCAGACCCATCGTCATCTTTTTTTTCCCACACACCTTTTCGCCCATTCGATCTTCGTCCTTCTTCCTCGTCCACCAACTTCAGCAACAAACAACAACAACAACAACACCGACAACAACCCGCCAGCGCTCGCACAACTCGACTCTCTCTCCCAACAGGACTCAACTCGTCGTCTATTCTTCGTTCTGCTGATAAAACCGTGCTGTACTTCTACTCGTATTTCCTTGTGACTCGCAAACTACGTCGATTCCGCCGTTCAATATGACATCTGAGGTACGTCTTTTTTTTTACCCCTCCCACAACCCGTTCCCTCGCGTCCGACAGAGACGCAGCAAGACCAGCAGAGCCGGCTGGGTTTGTTTTTATCTGCTGTTCTACTGCTTTGATATGCTCTGATACTGACGTCTCTTGACTTGTTTTTTGCAGCGTGAGAGGTAAATGATGGATTCCCGCGGGACCCTCCCTTTTTTCTTGCCTTGGATGGCCTGACTGACAGACGAGCAGCAAAACTTTCCTCGCGAGGCTCTGTGAGCAGGCCGAGCGCTACGATGGTAAGATAGTGACCTCCCGGGGACGAAGAGATGGCCTTTCTTCGCCCGTTCTGCCCGCGTCGTTGGGATAGTTTTGCTGACTGTTTGGTCCCTGGTGGCCGTGTGCAGAGATGGTTACGTACATGAAGGTAAGCCAGCCCAAGTCACATCCATCACGCATCACGCATCAGAACACCGCTAACAATCTCTCCAGGAAGTTGCCAGCGTATGTTTGACTCCTCCCGTTCACGTCTGGGGTGCATGTTCGACGTGATACATCTATCTGCACCCCCTGTGGCCCCTGGCGATAAGAACTAACCCTGCCTTGCCGCACTCTCTAGCTCGGTGGTGAACTCTCGGTTGATGAGCGCAACCTCCTCTCTGTCGCGTATAAGAACGTCGTTGGCACCCGTCGTGCCTCATGGCGCATCATCTCCTCCATCGAGCAGAAGGAAGAATCCAAGGGCTCTGAGAAGCACGTCCAGGCCATCAGCGAGTACCGCCAGAAGATCGAGCAGGAGCTCGAGCGCGTCTGCCAGGATGTACTCGATGTCTTGGACCAGTCTCTCATCCCCAAGGCCGAGTCTGGCGAGTCCAAGGTTTTCTATCACAAGATGTACGTTCTCCTTGATTCTGCAAAAAGATAGAAAAAAAGTATACTCATGCTTTACTACAGGAAGGGTGACTACCACCGTTACCTCGCCGAGTTCGCTTCTGGCAACAAGCGCAAGAACGCTGTCACTGCTGCCCACGACGCTTACAAGGTCAGTGCATTTACCTCCCGGGATCCAGGATCTCCCCCCTTTTTCTCCATCTGTTGGCCTCAATCTAACGTGCCTAGAACGCCACCGACGTCGCCCAAACCGAGCTAACCTCCACTCACCCAATCCGCCTCGGTCTCGCCCTCAACTTCTCCGTATTCTACTACGAGATTCTCAACTCTCCAGACCGTGCCTGCCACCTTGCCAAGCAGGCTTTCGATGATGCCATCGCCGAGCTCGAGTCTCTCTCTGAAGAGTCCTACCGTGACAGCACCCTGATCATGCAGCTCCTGCGTGACAACTTGACCCTCTGGACCTCGTCTGAGAGCGGTGAGCCGGAGCCAAACATGCCTCAGGGCCAGCAAGCCCCTGCTGAGGGTGCTACCGAGGAGAAGAAGACTGAAGAGGCCCCCGCAGATGATGCTGCTGCCAAGACCGAGGAGCCCGCCGCAGCTACCGAAGCTAAGAAGGAAGAGCCTGCTGCTGAATCCTAAACGGCGATTTCAACAGTCAGAAACCCAGGCTTTACAGGTGACCGAACTGGCACAACGGCAGAGATTATGAACGTAAAAAATTAACCAATATAAAAAACCAAAAAATTTCCCAAAAAAAAAAAAAAAAAAAAAAAAAAAAAGCCCATATCTCTCACCTTCCCATCGTCCCCGTATAGCCTTGATTCGTGTTCTATTCTGGCTCCCCTTTTTCACTTATTACAATATTCCCAACATCCGACTTCCATGTCAAATTCCCCCTTCTTTTTCCTTGTCTTTCCTTTCCTTTTATCTCAAGGGTTGTCTTATCTTCTGCTGGATCGGCGGAGTTTTTAAAGCACTTGGAGAAAGACTTTATGTCTGGACAGATCGGAATCCCCCTGTTATTTCTTTACACAATCCCCTAAACTACCCACTGCCTTCACTTTTCCCCCATACCACACACCACACCGCACACATTGCCCCCATTCCACTGGCACCGCTATCCAGTCTTGTCCTGCTTGTTGTCCTCGGAGCTTTGCGGCCCTGCTGAGTCAGCTATGCATCACATAAATACCAGTAACATGACCCTAACAAACTTGTACTGAACCAAGTTACTGCTTTCTGCTTTGACGTCCTGTCGTTACGAGCACTATCTATGCCGCTGGAGTAGATATTTGTGAATGCATAATCGGTTAATATAGTAGCTTTCACAGTGACAAGTTTATTATAGAAACAAAGCCCCTTTATACATATTCAGTGGTTTCTATAGATCAGTAGTTAAGTAGGGTCCCGGTTAAGGCTTGTTAAATCTATAATAACATATCTAGTACATATACCTCTTATATTACCTGTTGACACACAGGCTGAACCATCTGTTTCATCGATTCTGTACAAGAAAAAGCACCCACCTTTCGAGTCACTAACTAATATAAGGTTGATCTGCACTTAAAGCTTAGGTATAAGGATGGGGTTTCTATTCTTGGTGACAAGTCAACCCCATCTGATTAGACAATCTAGATTTCTCAGTTCCCCAATGGTAAATAGGTTGCTTTATCTATTAGTATATTTCAATAAATATCACAATATTGACTTCCTGGGCCTCTAACATTTTATACCCCTAGCCAAATGGTTCGAGTTTCAAAGTACAAACTGAACTAACAACTAGTTATCAACGATTGAAGAAAGGGGGGTATGGTGAATGACGGTCTAACTATGGAAATATACAGCAATTATTCGGGGTAGTATATATACGAGAGACATATTGTAACCAAGTAAGATGCAACACTCCGTACTGAAATGACTGGAATGCCTGGTTGCCAATAGAGTTAAGGCTGCGGGTTCAGCATCAGCCCTAACCAAACCTTGATGTCGCCGGCATCGTTACCGCAAACTTAAATTGTTCATAATGAGCTGGGTTGCATTGGGGGTGTTCTACCTACATTTGGAACTCAGGCAGAGCTATATAGCTGGATTGAGCGGCTTGAGCTAGTATGAAACTGGGAGGGACCTTAGAATTGTTAATTAAGTATTATAAAATGTCGTGTATTATATGCAAGGAGGACGTTCCATCGTGCTGACTAGTTGCTTAAATTTTCAAGAACCTCAGATACATTTGCAAAAGAAAACTCAGTCATGGTTTCTTCCCAGAGTAGCTCAGCCACCTCTTTGCCCTTATCTGTGTATACGAACGGCGCCATGCTACCAGGCCCGATTAGTATTTAACGCAGGGGTTAATGAAGGTTTGAATACTTACGGCTGTACCGCCCCGTCTTCTAGGTATTGTCCATGAGACTCTAAACCATGATTAACAACTGCATCGGTAATTGAGCGAGCACCAATAGCAGCGGTACGGGCAAAGACAAGTCTAAATATGCCGAACAGAATCCCTTGCAAGCTACCCTTGAAGTTCCTAGTTAAACTCGTTTGACAAAGACCTGGGTTAGGGGTATTTATGATGGCGATGGACGGAGGCAGCCGTTTAGCAAGCTGCGCTAGAAAAAGCTGAGCAAGTAGCTTGGATGTTGCGTAACGATCTTGTGGGTGAAAATTTTCCTCTCTGTCAAAAGCCGATAATAAAGGAACTGAAACTCTCTCCCTAAACCGCGCCCAGGAAGCGGTGTCCGAGGACACATTTACTAAACGTGCGGGCTGCTGAGCCGAATTTTTGTCCCTCAATACTGGTAGTATGAGGATAGTGAGTAGCGCGAGTGAGAAATAATTGACCTGAATGATCTCCTCGTGCCCGGTCTTCTCGTTTATCGCGAACGACGGCCTCGTAAAGGCTGCATTGTTGACAAAGAAATCTAACCGCTCAAGGCTTTTGGTTCGCTCCACGAAAGAAACAATGGAACTGTAGCATAGTAGATCCAGCTTCCAGACCTCGATGGAGTGGTTATCAGCATTTCTTCCGGAAAGTAGCTTTCCCCTTGCTTCTTCGCCCTTTGTTTCGTTGCGAACAGCAAGAATGAGCTTGTTTAGACCAAGATCCAGAAGCTGCTGTGCACATTCAAATCCAAGGCCGGTGTTTGACCCGGTGATAATAGCTGTTTTCCCTGCAAGATCTACTTCATCGGAAGAAGCCAGGGGCGGCATGGTGAATAGTTGGCGTTGATAAAAAGCGAGCGAAGTTGCCCGCTTCTGGATAACAGCTGCATCGAAACTTGTCATGGTGAGGGTATTTTTACCTCCCTCATCAAGATATCAATGAAAGCAAATCAATGAAAGCAAATCAGTAATTATCTGGAGATTGAATCTCTGTTTTTTGCGGGGCTGACAACTGAACAAGGGTATCTAGCGGACTCAGGGCAAACGCTTGGCCTGGGAGTCGAGTATTGAGGTGCCCGCAGGGCCATTTGTGTAACTCATCCTCATGATTCTCCCTTTTTCCAGCGTCGAGACACACTGGAAACGTCTTCGCTACCTGTAATCGTAAACCCGAGTATATGAATGCTTGGTCATTGGAACCGATGGTCCAAAGTAACTAATTTTGATGTCTAATCGTCAGTTACTGCGCCAATCTGTTTTGTTGAATTGTAGTTAATGAGCCTACAAACAACTCTTGACGGATGGCTATAAAGTTAAACCAGCGAAATACTATTCACTGAACTCATTTTTAAAAGAAAAATATATCCAGGATTCTCATCTTTTGTTTCAATATCATGAAGCTCGCTCGCTCAGGAAGGGAAGAGAGAGAGAGGATATCCAAAAAGGGGAAAGTGCTGCCTACCTAAGCAGAACTGCGGCTCAAAGTCACATGAATCCCACGTGGTATGTCACATGATGCATTAGTGATAAGCATTACACTATTCTATTTCCGGTAATACCAACACCGGGCTTACATCCGGCCGACGCCCGAAAAGACCACCTGGCCCGTTGATTCGAGCTTGCGGCGGCTTTTCTTTTCAAGCTGGGAGCGCAACAACATCTACATCGTCACTCTTCCTCCAGGTCACAGCAACGTCCTCAGCTGGCGTTCTCCTCTCCGGCTTCACTACGACCGAATTGGTGACAGAGCGGCTCTGTTATACTCGCTCGTTTGCTCGGAACAGCCTCCCCACCAATCTCGATCTCAACTACTTTTTTTTTTTGCGGGGAAGATCTCACTAACTAGTTATCTTTTACCGATATCCTCCTCTCCCTGCGGATCGTCGCGAAGAGCATAGCCTTTGCTCATACACTCGGGCTCTGAATATATACTGTCACTGTCTATGGGGGGATCGCACAAGCGGAATTGAGTGGCTGATTTTACCTTTTTTCTGGTTCTCGTCAGCTTTCGACCAGCTTCGATTTGTCAGCGTGAAATTCCCTTGAGGACACGGTACAAGATTGGAGCTCTGAGACTTAAATAAACTTGCGGCCTCTCCCCCTTCTCGCGCCTGGCGCAGAGCTTGAAGAAAGATAGACGACCATGGAGCGTTCGTTCCTTTCCACTCCCCAGGAGGTGTTGGCGCACTTCGGGGTGACAGAGGATGCGGGATTACCGGAAAGCCAGGTTGCTAAGAATAGAGAGAAATATGGCTCCAATGGTGTGTAACTATCGCATGAGAGAAGAATGTGGCTTGTTGTATTGTCTTGCTGACCCATTGTTACATTCAGCTCTCGAAGAAGAACCTCCGACACCTCTGTGGCAGCTCGTTCTAGAACAGTTCAAGGACCAGCTCGTTATTATACTGTTAGGATCAGCTGTGGTATCATTTGTGTTGGCCTTATTTGAAGAGGGTGAGGGTTGGACTGTCTTCGTGGACCCTATAGTTGTAAGTGTTATTTGATGGGATTGTTGGATGCAAGCGCTAATGTACTATAGATCCTTACTATCCTTATCCTAAATGCGATTGTTGGTGTATCTCAGGAAAGCAGTGCTGAAAAGGCTATTGCAGCCCTTCAGGAATACTCAGCCAATGAAGCCAAGGTTGTCCGTGACGGAGCTATCCATCGCATCAAGGCTGAAGAGCTTGTTCCTGGTGATATTATCTCGGTAGCTGTGGGTGATCGCGTCCCAGCTGACTGTAGATTACTCACTATTCAGAGCAATAGCTTCCGTGTTGATCAGGCTATTCTGACCGGCGAGAGTCAAAGCGTTTCCAAGACTACAAACGCGATCAAGGACCCCCAGGCAGTGAAACAAGACCAGATCAACTTGATCTTCTCCGGCACGACTGTTGTTACTGGCCATGCTACCGCTATTGTGGTTCTTACCGGCGCCAACACTGCAATTGGTGATATTCATGAGAGTATAACTGCCCAGATTTCGGAACCTACCCCATTGAAGCAGAAACTAAACAACTTCGGAGACTCCTTGGCCAAGGTTATCACTGTCATATGTATCCTTGTTTGGTTGATTAACATCGAACATTTCGGTGACCCTAGTCATGGAAGTTGGGCCAAGGGAGCTATTTACTACCTAAAAATAGCTGTCTCCTTGGGTGTGGCCGCTATTCCGGAAGGACTCGCGGTTGTCATCACGACTTGCCTTGCTCTCGGAACCAGGAAAATGGCTGCTAAAAATGCCGTCGTCCGATCCCTCCCTTCTGTTGAGACTCTTGGAAGTTGCAGTGTTATTTGCTCTGATAAAACAGGAACTTTGACTACCAACCAAATGAGTGTCTCCCGTATTGTTCATTTGAATGAGGCTGGTAACGCTCTTGAAGAGATCGAAGTCGAAGGCACTACCTTTTCCCCTTATGGTGACCTCAAACAGCATGGAAAGGTACTCAAGGACTTGGCTGCATCATCTACCACAATCCAACAGATGACCGAAGTTATGGCCCTTTGCAACGAAGCTGAACTTGCCTATGATACAAAGACTGGCACCTTTAGCAATATCGGCGAGCCCACCGAAGGTGCTCTCAGAACATTAGCCGAGAAAATTGGAACTGATAGCGCCGCTATTAATGCTAAAATCAGAAGTCTACCGCCCGCTGAATGTGTTCATGCTGTCAGCAAACATTATGAGACTAGATTACCAGTCCAGGCCACATATGAATTCTGCCGTGACCGCAAAAGCATGTCCGTCTTGGCCGGAAAGGGAAGAAGCCAGAAACTTCTTGTCAAGGGCGCTCCCGAATCGATACTTGAACGATGCTCTCATGCGATTACTGGACCAAACGGAAGTAAGGTCCCTCTCACGAAGCAGCATGTTTCGCTGATCCAACAGGAGGTCGCCGATTACGGTGACCAGGGGCTCCGTATCATTGCCATCGCCAGCATCGTCAACGTTCCTGAAACACCCTTGCTGCATACCGCTCAGACCTCGGAGGAATACGAGAAACTTGAACAAAATATGACCCTGATTGGCCTCGTTGCCATGCTTGACCCTCCGCGACCAGAGGTTCGTGCATCCATCGAGAAGTGTCGTGAAGCAGGTATTCGAGTTATTGTCATCACAGGAGATAACCAGCATACTGCTGAGTCCATCTGTTGTCAAATCGGAATATTCGGTAAAAATGAAGACCTTCGTGGCAAGAGCTTCACTGGCAGAGAATTTGACGAACTGAGCGAGCAAGGGAAACTCGAGGCAGCCAAGAATGGCATGCTCTTCTCCCGTACTGAGCCAACCCACAAGTCAAAGCTGGTGGATCTTCTACAGTCAATTGGCCATGTTGTGGCCATGACCGGAGACGGCGTTAACGATGCCCCCGCGTTGAAAAAATCGGATATCGGTGTTGCTATGGGCTCTGGAACAGATGTTGCTAAACTTGCAGCCGATATGGTGCTTGCAGATGATAACTTCGCTACTATCGAAGTTGCCATCGAGGAGGGAAGATCCATCTACAGCAATACCCAGCAATTTATCCGCTACCTTATTTCTTCAAACATTGGAGAAGTCGTTTCCATCTTCCTTACAGCGGCTCTAGGGATGCCCGAAGCCCTGATTCCTGTCCAGTTACTGTGGGTCAACCTTGTGACCGATGGTCTTCCTGCAACAGCCCTGTCATTCAACCCAGCAGATCATGATATCATGAGACGTCCGCCACGTAAAAGAGATGAGCCTCTTGTTGGAGGTTGGCTGTTCTTCCGCTACATGGTCATTGGGGTCTATGTTGGTGCTGCAACTGTCTTTGGTTATGCCTGGTATTTCATGTTCAACCCAGAGGGCCCTCAAATTTCCTTCTGGCAGTTGGTAAGTTTGACCTTTCTCTTCAATAAATCGCCAATCTTAAACCCGATCGAATACTGAACTCTACCTTTAGTCGCATTTCCACAAATGTTCCAGTGAATTCTCCGAGATTGGTTGTGACATGTTCAGCAATGACATGTCAAAGTCCGCCTCCACCATCTCTCTCTCCATTCTCGTTGTGATTGAGATGCTGAATGCCATGAACGCTCTCTCTTCCAGCGAATCTCTTTTTACCTTCCCTCTGTGGAACAACATGATGCTCGTCTACGCTATCATGCTCTCCATGTCCCTCCACTTCGCCATTCTATATATTCCCTTCCTGCAAAGTTTGTTCAACATCCTACCACTTAACTGGCTGGAGTGGAAAGCTGTTCTGGCTATTAGTGCGCCGGTTATTGTTATCGACGAACTTTTGAAATATATCGAAAGGGCCCTTTACGTGACGCACGTTACTCCTGACCACGAGGCTGAGTCCCAAAACGGATCTAACATGAAGCCAAAAGCGTCATGAAATCAAGCGTAGTGGTGTTGTGGTGGAAAGCTCTTTGTACTTTGATGTACGTCCTATGATTGAAGAATCTCTATTCTTCCGAACAATGTTCTCCAGTCCTGCTATCACCCAGATTCCCGCCCCAGTCAGTGCAAGAATGCCCTCTCCCCAGCGAGAAAGAAGGAGCGCGAGTAAAATGGATAGGGAGGAAGCACAGCGGGGAAACAAGACATTGGTATTATAAGCTTCTACCGTGCTTGGTTTTGGCTTTGGTTTGATTTTCCTTGATTATAGAAAATAGATTCATTTTCAGCCATAAAGGTGGAGAGGGGCACGTTTTTATTTTATCTTACTTCTATTTTATTTTATTTTTTCTTAAGATTCCTACATGTTCTCAAGAAGTGTAAGCTATTTGTGATGAAGTTATATAGTCGTGATACCAATGGACATATTTAGACACATTTCCTGTGTTCACTCGACCGAGCTCCATATGGTGTGGACAAAATACTCGGTCGATTATTTCCACTTAGCAAGCGCCTCTACTAGCCGCGAAGGAACCATGGTAATGGAGGTGATCAGCGCCTCTACATACTTAAAATAATACGAGGTCAGGGACATCGATGTAACTGAAGTAGCATTTTGATGCTTGGGCCGAGGTAACTAAAGAAGCGAGCCTCTCGTGGGAGTGAGGGTAGTGGCCTGAACCAACTTCCCTGTCACACGAAGTAGTGACCCCTGAACCTAAAAGGAAATCCTAAATTACTTCAAAAATAGAGGGAGCAGTTAACAAGCGAAGAAGTGGTACTCGATTCGCAATAAGCTAATAAAATGGAGAAGCTAAATACTATGTACTGATGGGGTGCATCATAAAGAAATAAGTAATATGTGCAGGGTTTTGATATATCCAAAAGGTTTGGCACTCAACCAGTTGATGCAATCAGGTTAGGTCAAAAATGTACTGGGAAGAAAAATGGTTGAACGTCAAGTTCGGAGAGAGCGAGTGAATAAAGGGGTATAGAGCATTTACTGGCCGCTTCCGTTGTAGAGGAGGCGGTTGGTGGTGCTGGAACCAGGGTTGCGGATGGCAGCGGTAGCGAGCTGCTTGAGGCGGTCGCAGACCTGGCGGGGGTCGGCGCCCATTCCGATCATGTAGGCACCCATACCAGCGACGTGAGGAGAGGCCATGGAGGTACCGGACATGGTAGTGCTGCCACCACCGGGGCGAGCAGCAATGATGTCGGAGCCAGGAGCATAGATGTCAACTGAAGTAATGTTAGCTTTCAGCTCTAGAGGGGACTATGAGGAAGAAACATACCAACTGGGCCCCAGTTGGAGAAGGAGGATTTGCTGTCGTTGATGGTAGAAGAGGCAACGGTGCAGACAGCTGGAGCAGAGGCAGGGGAGTAGTTACGGGCGTCTCTCTGTAAAGGGGAATGGATGTTAGTATACAGATAATAAAGTACAATTCTGCTACCATATAGGTCATGTAGGTCGAACTCACGTTGTCATTACCAGCAGCGACGGCAACGAAGATACCGGCGTTCTGGGCACGAGTAACAGCATCGTTGTTGGCCTGACTGAAGCCACCACCGAGAGACAAGTTCATTGCAGCCTTTCCAAGGATACCACGCTGTTGAGCATCCTGGACACAGTAGTTGATACCAGCAATGATTCCACTGGTGCTACCAGAGCCATCGGAGCCAAGGACCTTAACGGCAACAATGTTGGCGTTCTTAGCAATACCATAAGCAGTACCAGCGAAGGTAGATGCAGTGTGGGTGCCGTGGCCGTGACGATCAGCGTTATCACGGTCAGCGGTGTTAGTACCCCAACGAGCACGTCCACGGAAGTCCTGGTGGTTAATATCAATACCGGTATCAACACCGTAGATGGTGACACCACGGCCGGCGGAGTCGTCGAAGACGTAGTCACGGCTACCAGCCTGTCGGTGAGAGACACGTCCGAGACCCCAGCTGGGAGCACTGCGCTGAGTGACAAGGCCAGAGATTCTCACGACCTGGTCCTGCTCAACGTAATCGACCTATTCCCCTTATTACAATCTTGTTCTGATAAAGAATGGTATTCGATTGAGAAGAACAAACCTTGGAGTCATTGAGGATCTCCTCGAGGGTGTCACGGTCGAAGTGGCCGTGGTAACCTCTCCAGTTCATGATGTCGAATTCGCGCTTCATTCCCTGAGTGTTGGTGCCTCGCTTGGCCTTGTTGGTGCTGTGGATGCTGGCAACGGAGGAGATGTGGGCCTTGAAGTCATCTTGGGAGACACCATCCTTCATGACAACAATGTAGTTGTCTGGAATCATTTCGCTGTTCTTGTGGCCCTGAGTCTTGAAGACTGCGCGGGCATCAGCGGCAGCGAATGCCGCAAGGAACACGGACAGAGTCTTAAGGCAGACCATTTTGATGGCTGTGTATTAGGGAATGTAAAGGATAGGAGGATATTCAAAGGAGTGGAAGGTCTCTGTTTGCTGATGGAAAAGAAGAGAGCAAAGGGTATCAAGTTGGAGGGCACAAGAGCCAATTTATATTATTTCATCCCGTGTCTTCCATCTTCATTTCAAGAATAGCACGATTAGAGAGGGGGGTGGCTGTTTCCGCTCTCCTCTCTTACCAAGGCCGACAGGTACCAAAGGATGGAAGTAGATGTCCGTAGGTTGTCAGGATATCCCTTGAAAGATAGTTCCACAGGTCGAAACAGAAAAATAGCGGCCTATATCACGGCAAGATGCGGCATAGCACAGAGATCAAGAGCTGGCCATAGCTGACTCTGCAATACCTCGGCCTCGTAAAAAAAGAAAGAAAGGAAAGAAATTCGATGTATCTGGGTATCATTTTACTGCTAGAATGATAGCGAGATACGGCAGGGATACCAAGCACTACCAAGAGTTTCATCCATCATTCGGATGACTTATTTTTTCCCCACAGGGTACCGAGTCATTGATTAAGAATTGCCGTTAGTTGGCGACCCCATGGGGTTTTGACAGCGCATGCCGTATAGCACCGAATGCATTGTATGCGCCAAGTGATAGTAGGGTGTGAATATGTTGTGCTGTTGAGCTTTCTATCAATGGGACCCCGTTCAAGGTTTGCTGGGGGCCTTCGGGAATATGGCTGATAACAGTGAGTGACCGAACAGTTGAGAGTTTCAGGAGTAACCCCGTATCCTTGGCCATTTGGAAAAAACCGAAACGCATGACTAATATCTCGATGTCTGCCCTATCAACATTCTTTATCTGAAATTAGGGTATCAAGGGCCTAGGGTGTGGTATGGGGAACATGCGCCATGGTTTGCGATTTTGGTGCTCAGGATGAGGCAATCGATGTTCCCCCCAGGGCGCAAATACGGCTTCTGCACCAATAGGGGACTTCCGTTTCGACTGACCATAAACTGCGGTTATCCCGGTGCATGAACTATACTCTGGACTTTTAAGCAGCTCGTATATTAGAGAGTTCAAACAGCCTCAAATGACCTGGGCTAAGTATTCGATACTTAAAGGTTGCCCCTCAGAATTGTGATAGCAATTGCATGATTCCGTGACTGCTTCCCGTCAAGGGGCCCATGTATGAACGGAGAATGTCCTGATAGAGACTGGCCTGGCAGAAATGAGGGGAAGCCCTTGGAATTAGACACAGACGGCCCCTTTCAACGGCTTTCCTGCATGGTGAAGTATACATCTTTGCTCTTCTCAGGTTACCACCATCTTGTACTGCTCTGTTGATATGTTTCGATAGCGACGTAGAAATAAAATGAGCCGGATCATCGTGGATCGACGAGATTAGGCGCGAGCCGAAGAACCCGTCGCTCCCAGCTTTAAGATCGGCCTGAAAGATCAACTGGGAGAAGGGTACCAACCCAACCGGACTCTCACTGCTGCTGATCCAGGTGATCCTGACTGAGCTTGTTGCGACCTTGCGAGTCGCTGTCGCTAGGGCTGATATTGCGCTTCCATTTCCTCTTTGAGCCCGGAGTCCGGGGAAACTTGGCACCGCCTGGTCACGTTACTTGCTAATTTCCACTGCTTCTACACCAAAACATCAGGCCAAACGGGCTGTAACTGGTTGACAAAACAACGAGCAGCATCTTTGACGTCTCTATCCTCGTCCACCCACGGGACCAACCGATGGCCTGGCTGTCTTTTGCTATCTGCCAGCCAGAAAGGGAAAACAGGGGGTCAGGGTTTACTTTCAGGCAGCTTATTCGGAGGACCAGCCTGGGGAAGTACCAAGACTTCCCCATTGCAACATCAGGAGTGACTTGCCACCCGCTAAAATTGATTAGCTGATACTTACTCCATATATACTTATGTTCGACTGAGCCACGCTAATTAAAAAGAACCATGTCTAACGAAATCCACCTCCGGCTTCCATCCAGGCTCTCCTCGCCTGCTGCTGCGACTGCTGAGACTACTGCTTCTGCTGCTTCTTTCCGTGCTAGTTCGCCGGGAATATCAAGTACTATCCCGTTGATCGGGACATGGTACGTCCTGAGCTCTTCGGTTGAGTTTTTAAGGGATAAGAAAAACGTGTCCATTAAATATTCCCTGAAAGAACTAGGCCAAGCTAAAGAGGCCGGTGGTAACGTCGTTGAATTTGCAAATGATACTGTCCTTGACTCGGTAACTTCTTACCAATTGCTATCGGGGGAGGGCTCTGATATAGTTGATACCACCGTGGGGACTGAAAGACCAACTCCAAATTCCCTGCCTGGTGTATTTACTTGGCGAGGCACCGGCTTCGCCAAGTTTATAACCAACCGATGGGAGGTTTTGGGTTATGGCAATCTTCCACTTGAGAGCAGTAAGCCTATACAGGAAGGTGACGAGCAGCCTATGTGGATGGTCATATATGCGGATAAGTCTATGTTTAGCCCGTCGGGACTAAGCATCCACTCAAAAGGCACCAAGTCACTTCCAGCTCAGACTATGGACCAGATAAGAGCTGCCTTGGGTAATCTTCAACCCAAGGAGTTAAAAGACTCTGTCCGTGGTATGGTTGATATCTTGCAAGAGTGATTTTGGTCATGCTTTCCCCCCCCTTTTATTTTATAATTTCCTCCCTTCACTGAATGATATCTTTCCCTGGCCGTCTTTTTTATCGTTATTTCTTTTTCTGTTACATTCCCTTGTTTTTCGGGTCATTAGAATTTTTGGCATATCTGTATACATCGCGATACTCTTTTTTTTTTTTTTTTTTTTTTCTCCCTGGCTTCGTCTCAGGTATAACTCACAAATTAATACTCCGCTCGGAGTATATGGCACCAGTAACTTTGTACAGACCAAAGCGTGATACGGAGTACTATTTCCGATTCTTTAAGAGATCAATGATTGTGGCGTTATTCTCTCACCAGTCTGTTTTACATCGTCTATACCCTTCATTTCCACGTGCATAAAACCCCGTTTCATTTATTTTTGAAACTGCCCTCCTGGCAGGGCTGGCAGTGAAACACAGCCGAACAGCCACTTGGAAAAAAGAAAATAGAAACATATTCTAGACCTTTGGCTGTGTTTTCATATTCACAGAAGCCGAACATGGGACCAACAATTTGCTTTTCAAATAAAATTAAGAATCTACGTTTGGCGGCAGAGTGACTTGGCCCACGCGGCAAGAAAGTCGGTATATTATCTACGGAGTACACCGTATCCTCACAAAGGACATCTATCGGCCCGGGCTCAAATAAATGATATGCATACTACTATCATGGCACCATGAATTCAATCACCGGGTAATATCCTACGAAATAGGAATGGTAATGATGCCGGTCAATCTCGAGTCCCCGGTCACTAGTCCCAAATAAGCAGATCGAACTGTCTTGGTCACCAGGACGTCCAGCAGACGCTTCATGTCCCATTATTAGCTCGTGCTGCTGCTAATATTAATACTATATCAAATGTCCTTTGGAAAGCAGGTGGCCGTTGTTGCCTGGGATCCATTTAGAGCGTTGGTGCTAGTTATCTCGTGGTGGATCAACGTGTGCCCCATCCACACATAGGATGATAAAATAACGTTACTATCAATGAACTGGGGCCCCTTCCGGGGAGTCATGCATGTTCCCAGTTTCTGTTAACTACCAACACCAAGTCACCAACCGGGCAGTATACAACATGCATAGATGTCTCACTGATGATCATCAGCTTGCATGGAAAACATCTTCCCCGATATCAGGGAACAGGGGCACTGAAATGAAGCTATTCCCCAAGGTGTCGGCCTTATTTATCCTTGAGTATCTGATATTAACTCGCAATCGGATATATTGACCGGGTAGTTGTATCAAAGGCTGTTCCTGGGCTGCGGGTGTGCCATGCCAATGCATGGATTGGCTGCATAGTGCAAAGTGTGACCAAGCCAAAATTAACTCAAACCCTGGCTGTTCTCTCTGTCTGCCGGCTTCATAGAGTCCCAAGCAGAACGGCTGCGTATGGAGAAATAAGAGAAAGACTCCACCCACAGTATGAAGCTTCACCCAGATATTCAGGGGGTGTACTCCATATCTTCAACTTGATATAATTTCGTTCTTCCAGAAACGGCCACGTGCGAATACTATGGATTACTACCCTCAACAAGGCAGAATATTGAAGGCCTCAAGGGAGCCATCGTTCTTGGGCATCAACACCTCTGAAATACATCCCTATCCATACCCAGGCAGGCTCCTGTTCCATTCAGGCTTCCCCATGCCTCATTAAGATGCAGAGAACTGCATCGCATCCTGGGTTATATTAGGTAAGTGATTATAACTAATCTTTCCGCGGGAAAAGTGGTGTCATACAAAGCAATAATTTGCTTCAAGTACTATCGTATTGTGCGTGTCCATGCTCCCAAGGTTGCTATCTCTCCGTTGACTTCGTAAACAATAGACTAAAGGGCGTGTTGTTGCTGAACTTTCACAGCAAGACATGAGATCGAATAATAATAATGTCTCGAAGAATCAGCAGATTGATATCCACAGAGATCGACACTACAAGGTATAAGTCGCCCAATATAGCATATAACGCAGGTGCCATATAACGAGGATAGCCTTAATTGGTGCTGCGGGGATCGACATATGAACTATGTATGCTGCTGAAGAACAGTGGAACTGAGAGAGAAAATTTTCCAGAGTCCAAGTTCAATGGGAGTCTCCGGCCCAACTTAGAGAGAGAATAAATTTGCTGCGAATATTCGCTTAACATATAAACAGGATGGTGGGTATCGTTGATATATCAGTCGTTACGCCTTGTTCGTGTAATGGCACTGGCGACATGCGAGAACACATCAGGTTCATATCAAACGTCACACTTAACCCTGAGCGGCAGAAGGAAATGTTTTAAGTATGCTCAAGAGTCAAGGGATGTGACCCTTGAAGCAAAACGATGCATCTTAGACAGATCCTCGTTCTTTGTATGCTGCGAGCTGTTACGCTGAGAAAGTTGCCATCGAGCAGAGGAGGTTCTGCTGGTGCAGGAGTTTTTAAAACATATTTGGCTGAAATTGTGAACCTTTCGTATGAATTGGGTCAGTGAATATGTGAGCACCAGATAATTGATAACAGCTGGAGAAGAGCTGCTTTGCCGTTAGACGGTATATATATGTGATTATAGTCATGGGTAAGGGTGGCCCGAGAGAAACGGATTTCCTAAACACCGAAATCACCAACATTATCGGACGGGAATGAGCATTTTGATGATGCTAAATGGAATGATAGAGTCGTCTTGCCCAGAATTCACACGGTACATCAGTGGGTAAACATATGCTGGGGAAGACCATATCATGAATGCACAAACCCATACAAAACCAACACATTTCTCCAGAAGGTAGCTTCCGCGAGACCTATCCTTGACCACGAAGTTGTAGTATATGCTAACAATTATATCTTCAATCATAATTCCGAATGCTTGGGTTAGGAAGAATCTCGCTGCCCCAGAACTAGTTAACGATAGGCCAGATGCCACGTCAACTAGAACATGCATCAATGCAGAAATCGCGAATATGGTAACCAGCCTTGCATATCGGTATAACTGAGTTCCAGGAGAAATACGTAGGACACGTTGCACGATAAAACTGGATACAGAAGCGAACTTCGCTGCGTTGGTTTGCTGCCAGAATACTCTATGGGTATGGATTAGCAGATTGAACTTTGTGAGAATCAACTAAATAACAGGGATCCAGATTTCTTACGCCCATGTTCTTCTCAATGTAAAGGCCTGCGAAAGAGATCCAAAGTATGGAGGCCATTCCCGCGGTTCGCTGATACCCAAAAGTACACTAAAGAACCCAACAAGGCTGTAAAAGCTTCTCTGGACGCATATCATAATCAATCCTGAGATGATGGTGTTTATCACCCGCATCACTATCTCATCGCTCGATATATTCGGCAGCCGTGTGAAAAATGGAACGTTCTTTTGAGTAAAGTATTTGAGGTTGGTATCTATATCGACTTTGAATGTAATCAAATCGAGAAAGAGGTAGCACGCAGCATAGAGAAAGGCTGTCCATATCAAGAATCTCGATCGAGATGGGACATACTCCGGATTCTTGTCACTGAACCGTGGTACATTCTTGACTTGATAGGGGGTTCCAATATGGCGAAATGAGCAAGTTGCGGCAAGACCAAACTTCAAACGTTCCCAGGTATTGTCCGTTCGATCCTTCTTGGGATAATTGGGTATATTTTTACCGGTACCAGGATCTGTTGATGGACCACCAGCTTCGAAGGACCAGCCTCGGAGTAGCACAATATCAAGGTAGTGCAGAAAGAACGTAATGGTATACGCTCCTACCAAACCGGCCCAGGGACATCGTATCATGTAGTCCATGCTGGTTGTGATGCATCTAAACGTGCAGAATGTGAGGATCGGTGCCACAGCCAGGCGATAGATGGAAGACGGCCTTGTGAAACCCACCCCAAGAGCGGAGCTAGCAACCACCGCTCCACCGAGAAGAATTGGATGTATTTTCATGTTCGGGGTATGGCTGAAAAGCAGTCGGCATAAATTATAATTAGCGCCCAAGGGAAAAGAGAAGGATGCTCTTTTCTACGAACGGTAGGAGAACTTCCTTTTTATACCCCTTATCGGCGCCTAATATCGATGGATTGACACTTTTAGCTTGTGGATATAGTTGAACCCAACTGCATCGATTCCGTACATCAAGCTTTCTATTGGTGGAACAGGTCGTCGAATTGGGACTAGATTATGAAGCGCGACTTTTTAGCCGTGAAGGATCAGGCGTTAGTTCCTCGAGCCTTGTAGGATGCGGCATCCTGCAACGCAACGTGTTTTGTGTAACTTGTATTGTGGAAGATCTCATTAGCGAGTGAGTACTCCGTAGACATCACAGCTCAAGAGAGTGGAAGTTGACAATCTAAAGCGAAAAAAAATAAACCAACACTTGGGTGGCATAATTGGGCATTCAGTTTCTTATATCGAAGAACGCATCAAAAAGGGACGTAAATGGTAATAAAGAAGTAACTGGGGATTAATAACAGCAGGCTGGTATCTAGCTGGGGCGCTTAGCCGATATTCCTCTGGTCGTTAAAATTCCAAACATAACCCAAAAACCAAGGTATCAAGGACCAAAGAAAGCCAAAAGTAAAAACAAACAAACAAAACAAAAGGGGCATAAACGACATAAAAGGGACATCAAGTAACTCTAGGCAAAGGCCTTTGCTAGTGACATCAACCCGCTGACACCACCAGCTATTCCTTCCCCGCTGAGAGGGTCATGATTACCACCACCACCACCACCTTTGGATAGAGCTGCTAAGCCAGGTATCCTGATTCCGACCGAGGCCAGCAACTTCTGCAACACCCCGCCCGTTATCAAGGGCAATATAACGAGGAAAAACACCTTCATCGGATGTCTCTTCATATAATGCATGATGTCCCTGAACAACTTCTTGATCTTGCGCATCATGCGATGAACAAAACCGGCCCGAGGCTTCGCGCGGCGGGACGACGAGCCAGCTGAAAAGATTGACGAAGCCATTGAGCGGTTTGCGTGTGATCCAAGTCCAAAGATGGAGCTCTCCGAGGGACGGGTGCTTCCGTTATGGTGGCTGTGGCTATAGCTGTGGCCGTTACCGTAGCTTGAGCCGACGACGGACGAGGATGAATGGTGGTGACGGTGTTCTTTGGAGTGAGACCGATGGCTGGAGCTGTGACCGTGGCGGCTGCGGCTGCTGCTGCGTCGATGGCTATCTGATGGCGCAAAGGGGTACAGAAAGCTCATTACTGGCGAGAAGTCTCCGCCCAAGGGGAGGAGCCAACAATAATTAGTAATTGATGGCTGTCTATAGGTGTAGCTTTTCGGAGTCGGCTGTCGTTGCTACTCGGGAGATGGGTACTCCGCAATATGTAGTCGTTATGGGTATGTCAACGAAGGTGTGGATGGAGTATGGATTATCAATTTGACTGGATGCACAGATAAGGGGTCCCCCTCTACCAAGGAACTGGCACTGGCGGTGTAGCAGGTAAACACTAGAGGAGAGGTAACTAAATAAACTGGCAAAGAGAGCGAACTGTCCTCTCGACGCAAAGTGAGCCTTTTCCCGCAGGCCAATTGCACGCAGCAGCACCGTCTCACTGCCGTCTATCTCTAACCATCTCGCGCAAGAGAAAGATGAAGACGGAGGAATTGAAGCTGAACTCGAAGTCGCTTTCTCGTTTCTTCTTTTTCGGTGGCTGGGAAAAGCTTAGTCATCACAGGGAGGCTCCTTTATCACGTGATAGACCCAGCCGCGGGCGGAAATAACGTCATAGGAGAGCGATGTGTTTATATAAGAGCACGAGGGCTGGAAGCAAGCCAGGTGACAGCACGGCTATGAGGTGAAAGGGACAGAAAAGCGCATCCGTTGACTGGTATCAATTGTATAATACCTTCGTTAAAATATGGCTGGTAAGTTCTCTACTGGCAGAGCGTTGGTGGGCTCTTCATGGTATCTAGATACAGACTGATTGCTAACCGGACTCCAGACGAGACCTGTGACTACTGTACGTAACCACACCTCCTCGGGTCGATCACTTGGAATGTCGCAGTTCAATTATAACACGTGGCTAACCCGAATTTCTGGCAGTTGAACTCCTGGGGATTCCCCAAGATGCTAGCTACGAAGAAATTCGAGAAGCATATAAAAAGTTCGTTCTATGAGGGTTCTACAGCAGTATAGCGATAATAGAGGTGCTGACCCAAGCAGAGCAGCGTTAAAATACCATCCTGACCGTGTCCCTCTAACATCTCCCGAACGACCTGAACGAACAAAAAAATTTCAACAGGTGAACGATGCATATTATACCCTAAGCGATAAGAACCGGCGAAGTGCCTACACTACAGCGTATAACACTAAAACGGGCTACTTTAAAAACGCATACGCCCCACCACCTCAGTCGAATGAGTACTCGGCTGAGCAGTTCGGTGACTTCTTCGAAGAGATGCTTCGGGAGAATGGCATGATGAATGGGGGTCGTGGAGGCGTTGGAGCCGACGATCCCGGAAGCAAAAAGTATGACCTGAATGTGAGCGGTGCATGGTTTTGGTCTATTATGGGCGCGATTGGAGGTGCAATCTTAGGCTTTATCATTGCAAACGCCGCGGGTATGGTGGCTGGCATGGTGCTTGGCAATAGAATTGGTGCTATAAGGGACAGAGAGGGGAGGAGTGTTTACTCTGTGTACCAAGATCTGCCTGCATCAGACCGAGCCAAGCTTTTGAGCCAGTTAGCTGCGAGAATGCTTCGCTCTACTGTGTCTTAAGCAGTGTCTTCACAAAGTGCTCAGCCAACAAAGCAAAGGGTAATTATAGTTGACATTTTTGCCCTGTCTCCTGGCATGGAAGTTTAATATAAAGCATGTAGCAGCGACAAGAACAAAACCTCTTTTCAATGGGTATAGCCTATGGACTTCCGATAGATAAGCAGAGGTTTCAAAATGTCAACGTCTATCCGGTGTTTGGAGTATTCCCGCCCATAGATCAAGTAGACCTATAAATAGAGCAATAACACTTGACTTATAGACGCACTGACCAGGCATTGCTCTGCTGTTAGTTCTGCTTACTAATTTATCACATGACCACGGAGTCCTCGGGCTCCATGATCACGTGCAGGAACTCGCGGACTCCGATCCACGTGACCATACCCTGGCTTGTCCGCCGGGTTCATCCGCCAAGCCCTGTCAGCCACGAAAACGGACCGGAGCTTGGCGCGTCCCGGCCCCGGGCCAAAGCATGAGGTCGACCCTAAACGACTCCGACTTGAACCACATCCATCCCGCTAATGAACGAGACAGCTGTGGAATATTATTTGAGGCGAGGGAGGAGAAGTACCTAAAAATCAGAGCGAATCTTCATATTGGAAACATGCTGTCGAACTTCAGTTCTGCCTACCATTAGTGTGGGCTCACTCCTTTTGGTGTAGTGGCAGACTTCGATACATGCCTATCGCAGTTTTGCAACAAATACCTTACTAAGGATACGAGTGACTCTGCAACAAATAAAGGTGCAAGTGACCATTCAACAAACCGTGCTATACAGCGTGGCCGTGACGCGAAGAAGAAGGACCTTGGCAAAGCAGGTATTCCATCCAAGTTTTGGCCTGCGATCCAGGACATGGGACCGGTATATACTTCTATATTGAAATACGAATGGAGTGGTTTATTTCCGATAGCTTATGGGGCCACGGTCGAGGAGGTCGCGGAGGGGAGTGGGCAGTCTCTATCAACGAATACATACATATGTCTGAAGGCTGTTAAAGATTAAAGTACTCCGTACATACTTCAAGTTTATGCATTATCGTTAGTTGCTGGTATTATTAATATTACAAACCTTCCCCGATTTTACACGCTATACCGAATTGGGGAATTTGGTGAGGTCCAGGAGTACGGAATACTCCAGTCGATATTGCAATAGTCAAAAGAGACCCAGCGAAGACATCAAGACATCAGTCAACTTGGAAAGTCGCAACATACGCCATAACAGGAAATCGGTGTTAAAGTCCGCCGGACCGGCCAAAAGACCTCCCGCGTCCGATGACACTGGAGGCGACACCAGGGGCTGGGGCCTAACCTTACAGACGCGAACTCAGAGGGCATGGGGTCCGGAAAAGAAAAGCCACGCTGACGTTGGGTTGGTTGTACAAACAAAAGAAGGGAGAGCAGCAGGCCGCTGGAGCGGCGATCACGCAGATGGCTTTTTCCGGGCCCTCGCATTGGAAGAACATTCACCAAAAAGGCACATGGCGATTCTCCGTTCCACGTCCGGGAACGGCTGCAAGCTGGACCCGAACGAGCACGATTCAGTGTTCCATGCCTGGATCAGATTACGAGGCTGAAAGAGTTCGTTAGCCGTATCATCTAGGCAGCAGCTTAAGCCAAAATCCTTAGCGGGACACAGATATTCGTTTCCAGACTTTTATGCGCTCATTCGGCCTCATCAGGCGTGGTGAGAAAGGCTGTGCTGCGTACGAGGTGTGGAGGATGCATCGACACTTGGCCGCAGGCGTATGTGCTGCTCTCGACTATCCATCATCGGGGGAGAGGGCCAGCCTCACACTTCTCCATGAGCGTGGTGACCTTCCCCCTGAAGGTCCAAAGGAAGACAAACTGGGACGGCGGCCCTGGTTCTCACACGAAGGCGTCATTGGCTTATATGCCACGAAAGTCCAGAAGTTAGCCTTTGAGTTTTAGCTTTCTTCTGTCTGGGTCTATTATTATCCCCCTTTTATTTTTATTCTTTTCCGTCAGCCGAGATTCCAGGGATCGCAGCTCGCTTCCTCCGTTCCCGGGGCTACTGGCGGAAGGATGTGCAGGAAAAAAAAAAAAAAAATGCATGAGATATAAATCTGACTCAGATCCCTTTGGGATTTCTTTTGTCCCTTCTGGTTTTGTTCGATAGCCAGCTTTATCTTTCGACCAAAGGATAGTACGGGAAGACCTGGGGTCCGGGGGTGTCGTCACTCACATACCTATCTGCACTGTCACCTGTGAACCCTGCCCTGCATAACGCGAAAGGGGGTGAAATAATCTAGCAGCCATGGGCCTTTTCTCCAAGACCCAGACGACGAGCGAGCTACCTGTCAAGGAGACAGACGTCGAATCCAGCGCCACTTCTGCACTACCTAGCAAAGGCCCTTCGACCAACGATCTAAGCGACGACACTAGGGAAGCTAGCAACATGACTGAGAAGGATACTGACGGTGCAGACGGCCTCACCAAGGCGAAGAGCAATGCCGTGTCAGAAGACTATGAGACTGTCAACCATGTTACCGGGTTAAAGCTTGCAGTCATCGTGACTGGCCTGTGTCTCTCTGTCCTTCTTGTCGCTTTGGTAAGTTAATCGGCCCCCATTTACAGATTTGCTATTCGTATGGTCAATATCTAACATCGTGCGACATGTCAGGACAACACCATTATTGCTACTGCCATTCCCAAGATCACTGATCAGTTCCATGCGCTCGAAGATATTGGCTGGTACGGAAGCTCGTATCTGCTCACTATCTGTGCCTTTCAGTTGATTTTTGGCAAAATCTATACTTTCTTCCCTGTCAAATGGGTCTTCTTGATTGCCATCACCATTTTCGAAATCGGGTCCGCTATCTGCGGTGCTGCACCTAATTCGACCGCCCTTATTATCGGCCGTGCTGTTGCTGGCATTGGTTCCGCCGGTATTTTTTCCGGCGCCCTGATTATCATTGCATACTCCATCCCATTGGAAAAGCGACCAGCGTGTAAGTTTAATTTTTTTTTTTTTTTTTTTTTTTCCGGCTTCACCATCGCTTGACTTTGCTTTTTCTTTTGTAGAGCTTGCTTTAGTTAGCCAACTGTTGTTGAGGTGTCGCTAACAAGCAACCTTTTTTTCAGACACCGGAGCTATTGGAGGAATGTACGGTATTGCCTCTGTGGCAGGTCCTCTAATGGGCGGTGCTTTTACCGACCACATCTCTTGGAGGTGGTGCTTCTACATTAACCTCCCAATCGGCGCTGTTACCATTCTCTCCATTCTCATCTTCCTCAAGCACCCCAAGCAGAAGCTCGATAACAACCAGACATGGAAAGCTCGTCTTTTGAAGCTCGATCCTATCGGAACCGCTTTCTTCATGCCCAGTATCATCTGTCTCCTACTCGCTCTTCAGTGGGGTGGTACCAAGTACCCATGGAACAACGGCCGCATTATCGCCCTCTTCGTCGTTTTTGCCGTCCTCATTTCAGGTTTTATCTATTTCCAGATTCGAGGTGGTGACTCGGCCACTGTTCCTCCGCGCATCCTGAAGAAGCGTAGCATTGCATCAGGCGCATTCTTCCTTTTCACCATTGGAAGTGCTTTCTTCATCATGGTCTACTACCTCCCCATCTGGTTCCAGGCAATCAAGGGTGCTAGTGCTACCAGCTCTGGTATCATGAACATCCCCATGGTTCTGTCTCTTGTTGTTCTCTCAATCGCGTCCGGTATCACCGTCACTGCTATCGGCTACTACGCTCCTCTTTACTATGTCTCTACCGTCCTCACTTCTATTGGTGCTGGCCTCCTTACCACCTTCACTACTGAAACTAGCAAAGGCAAATGGATCGGTTACCAGATCATCTTTGGTGCTGGTGTTGGAACTGGTCTCCAACTCTCCATCATTGCTGCCCAGGCTGTCCTTCCACTTGAAGACGTTGCCGTTGGAACCGTCATCATGATGTTCTGCCAGACTCTTGGAGGTGCCCTCTTTGTGTCAGTCGGCCAGAACGTCTTTACCAACCTCCTTGTTAAGGGTGTCGTTAATGCTGCTCCGGGTCTTGATCCCCAGGTCGTCCTCAGAGTTGGTGCCACCCAGTTGAAGAACATGATTCCACCCCAGTTCCTCGATGGTGTCCAGGTTGCATACAACGACGCTCTGACCAAGACTTGGTACGTCGCCACAGCCCTTGCGGCTCTCAGCGTTATCGGTTCCGTCGGCATGGAATGGAAGAGCGTCAAGGGGAAGAAGATCGAGCCTGCTGCCGCATAAACAGGTCAATAGAGCATCTCTTCTCTCCCTTTCCTAATTATTTTAATCCTTATGGGCATGTGATACCCACTGTATCCCCGCCTCTCTCCTCCCCAGATTATCTTCCGAAGGCACAACATCTCAACTATTCTCTTTTTAATGCCGCATATTTACGATATATGTGTCTCTTTTTTCTATCTTGTCTTTTCATACTGCCTCCGGCATGGCATTCGAACCGGGATATATCATGGCGCATCAGGAGTTTTTTCAAGAAGGCTGGAGCGGTCTTATGACGAGGGCGTCTTGCTATTTCATGCATGGCCCAAAAAGTGTTCTTCATTCATCATACTGTCTTAATAGATATACATAGTTTATACTTGGATATACATATTAGTTGAAAACCCCGTCCATCTGCTTTTCTATCTTTGTCTTTTGCTGCACCTCCACATGGACAAGGACGCGTCACATGACTGATTCTTATCGACAACAGCCCCGTAACTACAACAAACACGGGGCCCAGAGCCCCGCCATCTAGCTAAAGTGGACAACTATCAACTCTCCAGAATCTAACAGCATACATAACCGACCAGTCTGGGATCAATCGTTTCATTGCATCAATTGGGCCATAATATACACGTTATCCATCTAAAATCATTGCCACGATGACTACCGAAGGTGCTAGCCTGTACCCTTCCCTCGAAAACCGCCCTGTCAAGAGCACTATCTGCCTGTTCGACGTCGATGGCACTCTAACACCCGCTCGACAGGTATTTCCAGGCCATTATTTCGTTAATAATCTCTCTGAATTGCTTTCTAACTGTGAACCATACAGGGTGTATCCCCCGAGATGCTACAACTTCTCTCCCAGCTCCGACACAAGTGCGCCATTGGCTTCGTAAGTGGTGCATCATATGCCTGCAGCACCCAGCAAAAGAGCATCCGTTATTAACCGTCCCCTTCTCACAGGTTGGGGGCTCCGATCTCGTCAAACAACAAGAACAACTGGCCACCCCTGCTACAAATGTCACATCCCTGTTTGATTTCTGCTTTGCTGAGAACGGTCTGACTGCCTTCAGACTCGGCAAGCCAATGGCTAGCAACAGCTTCATTCAATGGCTTGGTGAAGAGAAGTACCAGAAGCTCGTCAACTTCGTCCTTGGATATATGTCCAAGTTGACACTTCCAAAGAAGCGAGGTACCTTCATGGAATTCAGAAACGGCATGGTCAACATCAGTCCTATTGGACGAAATGCCAGTGTAGAAGAGAGAAATGAGTTTGAGAAGTATAATCACCCCTGAGTAGATGACTTGGCTTTGTGGAGTTAACTAATATACTGGATATAGGTATGACAAGCAGCACAACATCCGCAAGACCCTGGTCGAGGCTTTGAAGAAAGAATTCCCTGACTATGGACTCACGTAAGTCTTGGCTGCCATGAATAAATTTTTTTTTTTTCCAACATACATCTAATACAGGCTTATAGCTACTCCATTGGAGGACAAATCTCCTTCGATGTCTTCCCTACTGGCTGGGACAAGACCTACTGCCTTCAGCACATTGAAGCTGAGAAGTCCATCTCTGGAGTTGAATATACCACCATTCACTTCTTTGGTGACAAGTGCTTTGAAGGTGGAAACGACTATGAAATCTTTAGCGATAAGCGAACTATCGGCCACTCCGTTTCTGGACCACAAGATACCATAAAACTGCTTAAGGAGCTGTTTGGCTTGTAGATATATCTAAGCCATCTATGATGATTGGCTTAGCTTCCTTTTTGTATTAATGATAGTTAGAGACTATCCAACCTGCAGATATGAAGACTATTTCGGCACCGTTCCACTACTAGCCCTTCATAACCTCCCTTCGTGTCAATAACTAGCCCATTCTATTGATGAATCTATAGAAACTCTAAAAGCGGCAAGGGGAAGATGACATAATCAAAACCAGCAGATCACGTGCTGCGGTTTCTTATCGATCGAACTTTGTAAGGTTTTCCGCATGTGCCAAAACTTCCATCCATTCCCGAAGGTCATCCGATCATTCCACAGGCAGAGACAACAAGGCACTGCCTTGAGCCATCAACAAAGCACAACCATGCCTAAACTACAGCTTGTCGTCACCGAGTCGCCGCGCATTGTGAGACCCTCCCGGCGTCGCTCAGTCGAAACCTCCCTTCGATCTATCTTTCTATCCGGCAATAGCTCCCAGCTAAACAACCAACGTCTCTTACCCCCGGCATCTTCAAATTCCCTTCAACTCGTCCCATCATACCAGCGTCACTTTTCATCGGTATCCTATCGGACGTCATCTCCTTTAATACAAAAGCATGCCGTTATTCTTCATCAACAGAGCTCTCCGAAGCTCCAGGAGACTACCTCCGGGTCAATCCCGATAAGGCATAATGGCGTCTACGTAGCGACGTTTAATCCGGCTCGAAGAGCTTTCCATCAGACCGCGGTTGTGAAGAAGGACCATCATTTTGATACACTTAAGGTTGTACAGCGTCTAAAGAATGAAGGGTTCAGCGAGGAGCAAGCCGTCGCCCTGATGAAAGTTATGTCAGATGTTATCGAAGAGTCGATGCAGAATCTCACACGGGCAATGGTATCAAGAGAAGGTTCGTTCGCTTTACACTCAAATCTTGATGAACTTGTACTGTTGATTATGGACATACGCTGACTACAAACCTCGATAGATGCCGAACGTTCCGCGTATACCCAAAAAGTCGATTTTGCTAAACTCCGCTCCGAACTGTTAAACTCGGATTCAACAGAGGCACAGCTTACCCGCTCGTCGCATGATAAAATTGCGGGAGACCTAGCCAAACTTAACTCTCGATTGAGAGATGAGATAGGCCGAACGCAAGCTTCTGTTAGGCTGGATCTGAATCTCGAAAAGGGGAGGATACGTGAGGAATCTAATGGACAAGAGATGAGGATAAAAGAGACAGAGACCAGAATTGAGCAGGAAGTAGCTGGTGTTAGGGAAAGAGTTGAGGCTGTGAAGTTCTCAACTCTCCAGTGGCTAATGTAAGTTGTCAGCAATTCAGAAATCAGGGGCACATCATGCTAACTTGTATCTTAGGGGTGTATGCACTGGTACAGCGGCTTTGATACTCGGTGCCTGGCGTCTGTTGATGTAGGCATTATCAATGCCTCAACCTTACTTAGGAGTGAAGACCATCTCTGCCATCGATGAGCCTTTTTCTACGCTCAGTTGTTCTCCCGCTCTTTCGCGCTCGTTTTGGTTTTGATAATTTAACGGTTTGGCGCCTGTACAACAGAAAGCTTCAAGGCGATAGACTTTCCTTTGTTCCAAAATAAAAAAGATTTTGAGCGCTACAGACGCTAGTCTATTCTTTTTGAAACAAGATATTGACCAGAATTCCGGCTAATCACTAAGAACAATCACCTCTTCCTCCACGGCCAGTTTTGACAAGGTAGGGTCGTCTTGAGCTTTAGCAGCTTGCCCTATGGAACTCATTAATCCAGCATGTTGTGCGAGGAATGCTTGGATAGCAACAAGAGGAATGCCGTGGCGCATGCCAGTCTGATCGTCCCAAGAAGAGTGCAGTCCAATCAGAGTACCATCAGCCTCGGCAAGCAAAGGTGCGCCCGAGTGGCCCCAATATGTCCAGGCATCATGCTTCATCTGGCCTATCTCAGAATTATCCTGCCAGTCGCCACCGGCTACCATCCCACGGAATTTTCCAGTGGATAACTCCACAAAATCAAACTTGTTTTTCGTCGGCGCACTAGATTCCAAATCGTCCACTCCCGGTTGTCCAATGCATATTATAGGACTGTTTACTGCTGGCCTTTTCGGTGCTAATTGCACAAATGGGAAAGAACAAACAATGCCCTCCCCATTCTGACTAGCATCGGCCTCTATAGCAATGATCTTGAGAAGAGCTAAGTCCCTTTTTGCATCCCAAGTTACGCATTCGGCCTGTACTGCCAAACCGGTATAGAATAGGAGCCAGCGACGTTTGTCTGACGTCTGCAGTTCTTCCTCTGTATCCCCGAAGCAGTGTGCACATGTTAACGCCCAGCCGTCTGATCCAATGCAGACTGCAGTCCCGGCTTCATATTGGGAAAATATCAATGTTGCTTGAAGACCATTATGGACGTATAGGTTGCCTCCACCCAAGCACTCCCTTGCCTCTCGGTCCAGGGAGGCTTTATCCGCTGCTAGTCGTTGTTGCTTTTGCCTTAGAAGCTTCCGCTCCGATGCAGTTAAGTCTGGAAGTCTGGACCCTGTGGGTATGACCTTGAGAACATTGTACTGGCGCGGTGAGTCGGGCGTCGTATACTCTAGCCCTGCCAAGCCTAATGTTTTGCATGGCCCGGACTCGACGACGGCTTTAGCTATGCTAGATCTCAGGTTACGCATCGTCATGCATAGACTGTGGTATTTGCGGGGTTCTGATGCGGTGTCTTTCTATCAGGCACATTATTCTACATAGCAGTGTCAAGAGAGCAGGCAGCCATCATATGAGATCCAGAAGCCTTGGCGAGATCAGCAAAGGCGCCAAACAAAACTTCAGGCTGCCCTTTACACGTAAGTTCGCCTCTAATCTCGCCTTTTTCGCAATATTTTCGTCTCTTAGCTGAGCATTTTCGTCAAAAAGCTGATTAATTTGCTTTGCAGGTGCTTGAACTCGTTCTGTTCTCTCTTTGTCTCGTTCTGCTGCCTATACAGGTATATAGACAATGAACACAGCTTGCTTATGTCATAAACGATACCTGTCACGTGAGGCTACGTCATAGGCTCCGCCGATTTCTCATTGGCCAATTGATTAGATTTAGCCACCCGCCATTAAATCGAACGTCATAACGTCAAACTGTTTTCTGGTGCACACTAACGATGGGCAAACCTAACACTCTCGCCAGTGATATCGGCTACGCTGCGGTTCACCTCAATTTCTTCTCTCAAACCATGTCGAACTTCTATCAAGATACCACTGTTCGTTCGACTCATTTCTCACTGGAGTTTGGACTAAACATCTTGTGGTTATGGCTAGCCGCATGCGTCCTATATCTATAGGGTCTCGGATTGATCCTGACTCTGAAGATGGTGAGTAGTGCGCATACTATTTCCTCTCTGTATCAAGCTTTTCTAACGGCTTTTTTTGGTATGTTCAGCTGCTAGTGCAGCGGCATTGTACGTTACGAAGCCGGAGAGAACAGGATTTAGAACTTCCAGCGGTATGCAACCCCGGATATGAGGAAAAAGGGAGACAGTGTTGAATATTGGGGTTATCCTGAGCAATTTACTAAGTTGTCTACTTGGGTGGCGATAGGGCTGCGCTCTGCGAGCAGCAAGCGGTCTTCGAGAGAAGCCGGTGAATATGACCTTGCACCTGCTAGTGCGGCCGCAAGCTATGTAACCCGTGGGGGATACGCAAAACCGGGGGTCACTAAGAGGCCTGATGCATCATTCTTTGACAAGCATGAGGAGGAGCCACCGAGCTCTATTGGCTTAAAAGCCGCCTATAGATCCTTTCGGGATAGCGGGGTGTCGGGCTTAGGTGATGTTAATATCAAAGATGAGGGCCCAGAGGCAAGAATGGCAGCAACGGGTGCCATGTCTTCAAGCCGAAAACAGGTGGAATCTATGGCGAGTCCTCCAGATGGGGTTTCTGATTTAACCGAGGCCCTTTCAGCGGCAACGATAAGCCATCGCGCCTCCCGACATGGGAGGCCCACCGCGGAGAAGAAGGTTGAATTTCAACTAAGTCCCAAAAGGCCCTATAACCCAGCTATTACCAATGCCCGAAGAGAGATGTATACCTCACACCCACCGGTGAGTACTACGATTGAAGAAAGTCGGAAAAGGGATACCCTACAAGCTGCCGCGGTTTCGATGGCAAAGCAGATGTATGCTATCATACCAAAGGAGGACTTAACCAAGGATATGGAAACCTCGAGCTTTACTATGGAAGAGCCAGAGGAACGAGTATCCCGTCACCAACGTCCTTCAAGTGGAAGATATCAGCGGCCCCCTGAAGCTAGCACTATGTATGAAAGTAATCGTCCCCGGTCCCAGCAGTATTTTACCGCTACCAAGGTTCGGCCAAGCTCTGAAGGCTTCACAGATCGTGGGAAGTATGGTGATGGTTCGATCAAGCGGGCTCGCACTCAGTCTAGGCGAGACAGGAATGAGGTATACTACGATGATGAAACCATGGATGCTGCGCAGAGGAACGTCAAGAGGATGATAGACAATATTGATAATCACATCTACAGTTATCATAAACGCCCATCACCGGCGATTATGAGAGAGTGGGAGCGTCATGCTAATGAGCTTGTGTTGGCAAACCGGGAATCCACTGCCTTTGTTGATGTTGGTCCAGAACAAATGAGAGCCGGCGCACCGCTACTCCCACCGAGAAACGTGGATGATATGGCAAGAGCAAGGGTGCGACCGGCCTTGCACAATATTGATGATGAAGTGGCAGAACGAAATTCGAGAAGGATAACAGATAAGCTGGACGAGGAACGCTATCATCGTTTTATTAGCACCCAGATGGAGCGAGACAAGGAAGTCCGCCGGCTTAATAAAAAGATAATAGGTATGGATGTTTTTAACTCTGCGTATATTGGAAACACCTGCTAATAATGAGAGGTAGATCTCATGCACCACCCTGAGAAGGAAAGGCGATGGATGCAGAAGAAGAGGTCATACGACAGATATGAGTCAGACGAAGAACCAGTGTCAACATGGCCATACCCTCCCAAGCGAGTGCGCAGTGAGGAAGGAAAGGGTGAAACCATACTCCAGGCTCTACAGGAAGGTGGAAGAATCCCAGACCGTCCTCCACGCCCATACTCCTCTCCAGAAATGGTCGAGAAGCCCTCTGAGCCAGTCACTCTCCCAACAGAGGCAGCTGAAGCTGCCGAGACTACTGAGGCTCCTGAGGCCCCTAAAGTCGCGGATGGCACCGAGTTAACTCAAGAGGCGCCCACTGCTGAAGAAGCAACTAATGAAGAGACCGCTCTTACTGAACAGGCTGGGTCCCAGGCGAAACACATCCGCAGGCAAAAGGCTATCCACAAGACGTGGTTCACAAAACCACAGGAGGATGCTGCGGGAGATGAGCCACCACGCGAAGTAGAGCGAATTGAAGAGCGGATAGTGACTGAGATAGAGAAAGAACGTCCCGCAACTCCTGACCAGTCCATGGCTCCAATGGCTTCAGGGGCGATAATACCCGACAGTCCACACCACGCGCCATCGAGCCATTGGAGTAGCTCAAACGAGGGGTCTAGCCACGGGAGTCCTGGAGGTCAGAGACAGGAGGATGGAACAAGGCCCAAGAAACGAATGGCATTTCCGCATCTGTTCCAGCGGCCTGCTAGGCGAACCGGAAATCAGGGCTCGTTCACGGTCAACAGACGCTCTGTGCCAGAAGACCTAGGCTCTCAAACCAGCCCTACTCCAGGAGAGGCAGGAAGCGGAAGCCTGGCCACAGCTGGATCTAGGCTATCTAGATTCCAAGAAAATCTTTAATATATTTATGCTATTATCGATTCATCAGGTTTGTATACCCGTCCACAACTTGGGACTGTTTTGTACTTTTAGGATATTTCGGGACTAAAATAGGATTTTTCGGGCTTTAAATATAACAAAATAAGTGTGTTTTGCAATTGAGAGCGCTCGAAAAGGACACTTTCAAACACAGAGCTATCTCACGTATTAATTATCACTGCTCATGGAGTCAATATAGTCCTATTCCCCTAGGCCGGAATAAGGAATAAGGTAGTTATTATTACGTCAGCCTTCGGACTTAAGGTTAGAGTTATTATTAAGCATCAGGTTCCCGTTTCTTGGCACTGCGGTTTATTTTTCTTTACGAGGTTTCATCGTTGATTCCCAGCGAACCAACTCTCTGCAGGAAAATCCGGGGTTCTTGTATACGGAGCAACGCCGACACGCGACAGGGCGTCAGGAGGCTGTAGGAGAGGAAAGTCGATTTTTCATTACCCTGAGAGAGTTGGGGAAAAGGGAGACTGATCGAGGAACGATGGTCGACGTTGTACTCCATAAACCAAGTCAATGTTGATCCTTCTTCACGCAAAGCCGAAATTCCCTGTCAACGCCATGATCCTTTGACGCACATAAGATCTAAGCGACCTCTCACGGGATGAAGACGTGAGGAGAAATCCGAAGTGCGGATCCTCTCCCGTTTGATTCAAGTTTCTAACGACGGGTACGGGATTCACTCCATCTGAACTACTTATTACATTAATAGATATATTACTCCGTACTCAATCTCCATTTCCTCTGCGCCACCCTCTCATCTATCCTCATTATAGCCGGTCACCTGGAAATCGACTGGTATAGTTTGTCTCCTTTTCAAACACCGCCATTGCTATCAAAGCTTGCTGCGGCTCTTACTTCAGAATGGGTGTCATAAGCTTCCTTCGAAGCCGCCATATACGAGCGAGAAACGATCAGGTCACCAATGCTGCCCAACTAACATTACGGCAGAGTCTGTGGCCGCTCACTATTGTGACCATCCTGTTCTTCCTATGGGTTGGTTCTACCTTGATCATTTTCTACCCTGGAGCGGGAATCAAACTCAGTGCTTTTAGGGTTTTGCGTACGGCCTGCTGGACACTCTCAATAAGCACTTCCAGAACACGCTAGGAATCACTCGAACCCGTTCATCAGGACTACAAGCTGCATACTTTGGGTATTTCTTTCCCTTTCCTAGATAGAGCTTCCTGTGTTGATCTTATATATAGGGCGTATCCCCTTGCTTCCCTTGGCTATGCTAACTGGATGCTCCGGAACTGGGGTTACAAATCTGTGTTTATCCTGGGTTTATCTCTCTATGGGATTGGGGCCCTCTGTATGTGGCCAGCTGGGTTACATCAATCATTTGGCGGATTCTGCGGCGCAACATTTGTCATTGGCTCCGGGCTGGGATCCCTCGAAACTGCTGCAAACCCATATCTTTCGGGTACGTAGCATTTATCATGCATGCCAAACATATCCTTGCTAATTTAATGCGCGGTAGTTTGCGGTCCACCAAAATATGCCGAAATCCGAATCAACTTTGCTCAGGCTTTCAACGCCATTGGCACAGTTGTGGGACCTGTACTTGGTTCGTATGTGTTTTTCACTACAACAGCTGATAATGTCAATGCGCTGCAAAGAGTCCAATGGGTTTATCTTGCTATTGCAATATTTGTCTTTTGTCTTGCAGCCGTTTTCTATATATCCGATATCCCGGAAGTGACAGATGCAGATATGGAATATCAGGTTGCTTTGACCCACGTTGAAGATAACAATGACTCTTTCTGGAAGAAATACCAGTTGTTCCATGCCGCATTCGCCCAATTTCTATACGTGGGATCGCAAGGTACGTATTATTACTCCAGTACTATATATTCAATGTTGCCAGTAGCATGTCTAATTAAAATATCTAGTGGCAATTGCTTCATATTTCATCAACTATAGCGTGGAAACACGGGAGAATACTTCAAGTGCCTTGGGAGCGAAATTTCTTGCTGGTGCTCAGGGGGCCTTTACTGTTGGCCGATTTTCAGGGGCCTTGCTGATGAAGTTTGTCCGGGCTAGGTGGATTTTCCTTGTATATCTCGCTGGAGTTTTTATTTTCCTAGCTGCATCCACTACACAGAGGGGTAATACAGGTGTTGGTATGTACCTGTTCCCAAGGATATAGACTGTTGAGAAGATGTTTGGTGGCTAACTCTCCGATAGCTATGCTTTTCATGGTTCTATTTTTCGAATCAGTTTGCTTCCCAACCATAGTCGCGCTTGGAATCCGGGGCCTAGGAAAACATTACAAGCGTGGATCCGGGTTCATTGTTGCTGGTGTTTCAGGCGGAGCTGCCGTTCCTCCACTGTTAGGCTATGTTGCTGACTTGCACGACTCTACTGGCTTCGCGATGATTGTACCAACGATTGTAAGGATCTTTGTTTTGATTAGTTCGAGCATTCACCTCATTAGATACTAACGTGGTTCATATTTAGCTTATGGCGGTAGCATGGACATATGCTATTTGTGTCAACTTTGTACCCTCGTATCGCGACCCGGCTGATAAAATTGGAGATAGTGACATTGGTATCACGGACGCTAGGGAGGATGAAGAACATAAGGGGGCAGCCGAGGTTGCTGTTGACACCGCCGGAGTAAAGGAAAGTAGATAAGATCTATACTCATGAATGGTTGAAATTTGTATACTTGTTCAGGCTAATTAGACTAGGAGAAATAAATCCAACTAGCTTCAATGATTTAAGGAATCCTAGTGTTGAAATCGAACTGTAGTCCATACGGAGTGTAATGAAAATATACCTTAAATGTCTAGAGTTTGATTTCCATGAAGACTAACTACGTATTTGTCCAAATATTATGAAAAGGCCTAGAAAAGAGTCGTAATGGATGTATATACGAGCAGTACTAACTATCAAATGTAACTAGGCCTTCCAAATATATGCATCAGACAGACCTGATTATAAAAGAACAATAACTCTATGATCAGGAGACAATAGCTCACGAGTGAAAAAAGGGAACAAGTAAAGAGTTAGCAGTTGAAATACATACCAAAGCGAATAATAAAGATGTAAGGCGTAAAAGTATGCTGAGAAGAAAATGAAAGAGAGTCGACGAGGCAGGAGGTGCATTTTGAATTGTACTCGAAGGACAGAACCTGACGAGACTCCAATTTATCAAAATGGAAAAATGGTATCAATGGGTCATGTAATAATGTAAGCGAGAGTCTGGACAGGAAGAGAGGAATATGGGTACATAGGATATAGAGTAGACCTGGCAGGGAAAAGAATAAACAGGGGCAAAAGAAGACTTTATATATATCCTGACAAATGAGATGGAAGTAGATGATGTAACGCAGGGGATATCACAATGGAGTAAATTCGTGTCATTTATACTGATGGAAAAGAAAGGAAAGGAGAGGAGGGAAGAGAGCGAGGGAGAGAGAGAGGAAAAGGTCTAGCTGCTTGTGGCGGTCGAGGTTTTCTTGAGAGTAGGAGAGGTTTCTGCTATATTGTCCAGGGAATCACTTGCATTTAAACTGCCGGGAGAACCATTTTTGGCTTCTCGAAGTGATGATGAACGTGGCGGGCGTAAAGGGGATCGGTCATGCTCTGTTGATGGTATTTTTGAAAAAGAAGGAAGTTCGGTGATTTCGGCGGCGGGAAGAAGTTGACGAGAATCAGGGGATCCATCACGCTCGGAGCCAGAGCGAAGATTGGCTGGGTCCATTGTTGCAGCGGCAGCTATTGCATTTGCGTATTTAGCATCAAGGGGGACAGAAGATGAGGATTCAGGAAAACCTGGGCCCCGTTCGTCGGTTGGACTGAAGCAGTCTACTTCTTCCGTGGTGTCATCCGGTAATACTTCGTCCTCCTCTTCTTCTATAATTTGGCTCTTTCGTGCTCCAGCCATCATTATCTCGCCTGAGGCTACGCTGCTAGCCCTGCTGCGCATAAGACTGGGGGTGCCGGGTCCAGCGCCGGAAAGCATATGTGTCGAGCTAAGCGTGGGACCCTTGAAGGTGGCTCGCTTCCTCCGGGCAAAGATGGGCCCAGACGAAGGCGAAGGTATAAGTGCAGGAGCAGCTTCATTGAAGGCACTTGTTAGACTGTTGTTTGGGCCTCCTCTTACGAGTCGAATGTTGCTTGGAAAGACGGACATGGAGGTTGGTGTAGCGGGGAGGATCTTAATGGAAGAATGAGGAGAGCGTCCGAGGGCTTTGGCAGAGGGCCCGGTTGGGGTCGAAACAGTGTCGATGCTGTTAGAGGATATAGAGGACGTTTTTGAATGGGAGTGAGCGTGGTGAACGGTGCGAATGGAGGAGACAGACGAAGAAGTAGACTTGCGTCCTCTTAAACCAGCAGAGGAGCGGCGGTATGAGTTTCGAGGAGTTAGTGGAGACGGAGAGAGGGAGTTGCGGTTATGTGAGCTCGAGGTATTCAAGGGTCGCTGGGCGTGAGATGACGTCCGCCTGGCGCCGGGGTAAGAAGCATTGCTGAGTGCCAGACTGCTAGCATTAGAAGATCGTTTAGCCGTGGGAGTTTGCTGGTTCTGAGGGAAATTAGGACTTGTGGGTGTGACGGCTGCGTCCTTGTTGGGTGTATCTCCCTTCTTTGGGGGGCTCGAGTGATTGGAGAGGAATTTTCTGGTAGAGCTGGAGAAGGCCTTCGGATGTGGTGATTTAGCGCGTTTGGTAGACTCTATTATCCAGTGTTTGAGCTGCGCTAGCTGGCTGATGATAGGGTATTGGCGACGCCGTGCCCCTTGCCGTCGTAAGATCCCCTGAGGACGCGTTAGATCCGGCTGAGACGCACTTAGGTGATAATTGCTTCCTTTGGAGATCCGCCGTTCTTTAGGAGGAGGCACAGGACGGCCTCTGGAAGTAGATCTAGGGGGTCGCGGGAAGTCCTTCTCTACCGGAGGGGGCGGTGGTAGCGGAGGAGTGAGCAGACCGTCTGAAGATGGCGCAGTTTCAGGCAGCTTTGGCAGATCTGGGACGTTCAATTGCTCTGTAAAAAGAAGTTAGTATAAATGATCTGAACAATGGCATTAGATAGTGTAGGCATCCTTACGACTTGTCAAGCTTCGTCTTTCTCGTCTGCCTCGCGACCTGGGATCTTCAGGATGCCCTTCTTCATCTACCTCGACAAGAGCAGCAGATATCCGTTCCAGCCGGCTGCTTGCAGCGCTCAGTCGCCGTAGATTCTTAGCTTCGGCTTCCTTTTCCCGTCTCTTTCTTTCTCTGCGTCTCTCCTTGCGCTCCTCCTTTTCGATCAACAGCGTCCACCAGCCTGCCAGAGCGTCGCATCGCTGTGCTAGCACATTCTGCATGACCTGTTCCGTATTTACGCCTGCGCTCCGCATACGCTCCAGCGTTGCCTTTTCCAGCGGAGTTGAGAAGGGAGGAGGTCGAGTGAGCTTTAGATTGGCCTGCTGCTGGGGAGCAAATTCAGCCAGGAACGGATGGGCCAGGACATCACTGAGAGTCGGACGGAGAAGCGGACGTTTCGAGAGCAGCAAATTGATCAGAGATTTGGCGTCGTCCGGGAACCGGTCGGTATATTTGGGCTCCTCAGTGAGAATCCTGGATTTGGTGACCTGGTCATCGTCATCGTCCCATGGCAATTCTCCAGCTATGAGGGCGTAGAGAATGATCCCCAGACTCCAGACGTCGACTTTTTCGCCAGCGTATTTCTCGCCCTTGAGCATCTCGGGGGCACTGTAGCATATCGTCCCGCAGAAAGTTTGGAGATAGCTTGCCTTGCCGTCGTATTCTCTGGTGAAGCCAAAATCGCATAGTTTCACATTCTCATGTTTATCCAGGAGGATGTTCTCCAGCTTGAGATCTCGATGAACGCAGGACTTGCTGTGGACGTATGCAACAGCTCCGACTAGCTGTGTGAATATCTTCTGGGTCTTTTCAATTGGCATGGGCCCGTTCTGAAGGAGGTGGTTGTACAACTCGTCACCTACGGCCTATTAGCATGTTCCGGCTTTTGCTGTAGGGAATTATTTTTCAAGACAATGCAAATGCGCACCAGGACAGTATTCCAGCACCAGCCACACGAGCTTCTCTGTCACTATCACCTCGTACAGCCTGGCAATGTGAGGGTGGTGAAATTGGCGGTGGTGGTGTATTTCGCGGGCGAGGTTTGGGTCCTCTCGAGACGAGGACTTGAGCACAACCTATCAATCCACCTTTAGCCACTTGTTTCGGCGTAATAGACACCATGTATCTCCCCGTATTTCTCTCATACCTTTGATCCATTTGTGAGCTTGTGTGTAGCCAGGTAGACCTTGCCAAAGGAGCCCTTTCCAATCAGCTTTCCGAGAGCGTAGTTCCCGACATTCCGCAGCTCTTTGGAAGAGAACTCGCTAGAGGACAACGCCCATCAGTATCTGTCTGTCTCCGTGCCTGCATCCCTGCTCCGGACTGTTGTAGGGGGTGTATCTGGTGTTCGAGGCGGGACTTACTTCAGGAGCTCATGGTACGAGTTGACAAGCTGTGACGACAAGACAAGAATCAGCCAACTCCGTCTTTATCAATTGATCTAGACCCAAGGGACAAGAAGAAAGGACCATCCGCTAGAAACTCACCTTTTCCTTTTGAAGCTGCGACTCGGCCTTGGACTTTGGAGGTGGCATGTGTAGACTGAGCTGTCCGCCGCGCGGGCGAGGTCGAGGCAGGACGCGGTTTGGCTGCTGGTAGATGAAATTCGCCGGCCGAGTCTATCGATCAAGCTGCATCCCATTCGATGGAGAAGAAGAGAATAATAGTTATTGAATAGAAAAAGCGCAGCAGCTGCAGTTGTCCCTTTTTTTTTTTATTTCCTTTAATCCTGGCGAAGGCGAAAAAAAGAGTCGATTATGACGATGTGCTGCCCCTTGTTCGCTCCCCTAACTAACGCCATCCAAAAAGCAACGAGCCGTGCAAAGAAATAATAAAATAGAAAGACGGGGGAAGAAGACGAAGGAGAAGGAGAATACCGGCCGGGAGCAGTTATAGAGCAGTAGAAACGGTCGTGACGAGACGGAGGCGAGAGGCAGATCGAGATCGAGGAGATGGAAATGCGAAACAGGCTAGTTAACCAAGCTGGCTGGCTCTTAGGGGGTTTGTTTGAGGGTCGCGCGTTGCTTTTTTGCTTTATTTTTATTTAGTCGAGTTGAGTTTAGCCTACGAGACGGTCTAGGGGGGGGGAACGGACGGGCGATGATGATGATGATGATGATTGATGATGATGATTGACGATTGAGATCTGACGTCTGATATTGATATTGATGTTGATGTTGACTGATAGTCGTGGAGATGGCTATGGAGTCGCATGACGGCGTGAGATCTGCTGTGCTACGCGGGTGTACTTGGAGACTGACGGCAGCATCATGTCTTCTTCTTCCACGGGAGCGAGTCCAGGTGTCTGCGAACACGTCGACTGGCACACAGCATAGGGTCGACGGCGTCAAGGCCTTCTCCTCCTCCTCCTCCTCCTCCTTCTTCTGCCCCCTCGCCAAAGAGTCCCAGAGACGCAAGGCCAAGGTATGAATGGAGCAGATCTTCCGGCGGTCTTGATTAGTCCACGAACCCGCACAGGGACATGCATCGAGCAAGGGATGGGCGGGAGACGAGGCTTCGGGCTTACCTGGCGGTTCTCCAGCGGTCTTGCCAAACCCCCCGATCATATGCTGTGTCTTCTCGAGCAGGTAGCGGCGGTTGGCCTGCGAGTCGACCAGGCCCAGCTGGTCAAGCATCTACCGCCCATCGTTGGTACGTGTTAGTTGACACTCTGGACTGGCGGCAGCAGAGATGGAGACCAATTAGGGAGGGAGACTCACGGCGAGCGAGCCAGTGACCCAGAAGCAGTAGCAGGTGTCAGCTATCTTGTTGGGTCTGCCGTTGAATCCGGCGCAGAGGCTCGTTGATGGTGACACTGCTTTCAGGCTTGGTAGCGAGGCTATGGCATTGTCAAGGGAGAGGCCAGTCTTGCTCTGATCTTGTGTCTCCGTCACAGGCTTGTCGTTGCCCGCCGTCTCACCTTCACCGTCCTCTTCCTCCTCGGTTTCTTCCTGTTCGATGAACGTAGTCTGTCTGTAGACCAGCCATGATATCAGACGCTCATACTCCGCAGAGCCAGGAACTGTCACCGAAGATGTAAACTTCTTCTCAGGCCGTAGACACCCAAGAAAGGATAGTGTACCAAGCGCACAGTATGTCAAACCAGCTATCAAATCATATAAGTAGAGTGAGATCCAGAGGGGGGCTATCAAGGCCACACATACCATTGGACTCATTAAACGGAGACTCTGCGAATCCACCCTCATACGTCTAGAACAGCGTCAGAAGAGTTACGCCTAGATATAAGACGCATAAGAAACACCTTACCTGGCAGGCCTGAACATAGTCAATCAGCCTTTCAGCGTCAATATCACTCCCTATATCAGCCTCGTCCTCGCCGCGCAAGATATATCTGATGCCCGCCGCACAGCAGCAGAACCTCAGATCTCGAGCTCCGTCAATGCTTCCCCCAGGCCCTAGAGTCTGTCCAAACGAGCCGTCTTCGCGTTGCATGCTCTTCAGCCAGGCGAGACATTCCCTCCGCCGGACCCGCACCAGGTCGTCCTCCAGAATCAGCAGCGTCACCAACGCAAAGAACGTCGCGGGCACATTCGCGGGGTCCCAGCATTCGTTCTCCCGCGTCCTCTTCTCGTCTCCGAAGTTGGCGCCCGTGAAGCCGCGGAACCCTCCTGTCGGCACCTGGCAGTAGTACAGCCAGTTGACGTAGCCGGCCCTCTCTGACGCTGATATCGCCGGCTTCTCGCCGCCCAACGCACCCAGCAGGTCCAGCCCGGCCAGCGTAAAATACGCCAGCGTCATCCGGTTGGAGTCATTGGAGGTATAGGGATGCGGGAGCAGCGTCTTGAGACAGCGCAGGAAGTACTTCGTCTGGCGGTCCTTTCGCAGCGCCATGGCGGATGGTAGCAGTTCCTGTCTTGCTTCTAGAGGCTCATGCCGGGGGTATATTTCGCATCCACGTAGTTAAATAAGGGCAGTTCCAGTCTTAATGGCGGCGTTAAGCAGATATCAAAGTGGCCCTGCTGGTGGGATGTTCGTGATAAGAAGAATCCCTGCAGCTTTTTTTTTTTCCAGCTAACTAAACAAAAAGTGACATCCTCACCTTCATCTCGCCAACTAGTTACCGCGACCCAGACATTCCACCGCCGCGACTACGATCAGATGTAAGGCTCAGCCAGCACCGAGACCACCGAGCGAGAGACCGTACTGCTCTCTTCCTGTCCTCCTCCGCCTGGGATCCTGCAGGAGGAGAGGCTGCCGTTCAGCGAGGGTGCTGAGGTCGTCCGCCAGCTAACTACCGGGGGCGCTCTCATCAGCCGGCGCCAGCAGTCCCAGAGAAGAGACGACACGATGGGCCGGATATCGTCCAAGACCTATATCAGGCTGCATGCCCTGTTCCAGGTGGTACTGGCCGTCTACCTGACCTTCGCTCGCGAGTCCGTTGGCGGGCCGGAGTTGGTGTACAAAGTCCGGGACAAGCTCAGGATTGTAAGTCAGCCCAACATGCAATGCAAACATGCAGCATAAAGGGTTATAAGGGCTATCTGGGGTTGGAATTGACGACCATGGAATGCTGACGGTGCGTTTCTAGGACATTCTCCAGCCGTTCAATCTCCCGCGGTCACCGTTTGCATACTGCGGCATCCTGCTGCTCTCGTTTGCTCTCTTCGACCTGACGCTGGCCATCAAGCTGCCGACGCTGAACCACGTACTGGCCGTGGCCGAGTTCATCCATCGTCAACAGCTTCGGCAGCAGCAGGAGCGGCAGCAGAGAGAGTCTCTTCTCCAGTCTCGGGCGTCGTCCTCCTCGTCCTCGTCTACTGCTCGGCCTCCGCCGATAATATCAAGATCAAGACTGCCATATACCCGACCACCGGCTTCTCGAAGCTCTTCCACTTCATCCACGGCCTCCACTGACTCGGACTCGTCCACCTCTACCGAGCTCAATGAAGCTGCGTTGAAGATTACCGCCGAGTTCTCCTCCCTCTACCGCCAGCTGTGCATTCTCCTGATCACGCTTCGGTCATGGATATTTATGATCGTGTCGTTGCAGATTTATCTCTCCTCTGACACGGAATGGGGTGCTTCATCTACAGCTTTGCCGTCAACCGCCACGGTAGGTGGAATGCCGGCCACAAGCACTCTAGCTGCAAGTACCATGGCAACTCCTTTCCAATCTGCGGCCGGAAAGACTATCCTATGGCTGGACCAGAACATGCATTTTACCCGAGACGGACCCAGCACTGCAGCTGTTGTGTCCGGATCTGCGTTGGGATATGATGTGAATGATCTCAAGAGGAAGATTGTGCTTGGCTACGGCGTGCTAGAGCTGATGTTCTCATGCTGGGTGAGTGTTTCTCGACGATATACTGCCACTCCTGCCTCGAACTGAACTGGATCTAATGCATGATAGATACTGTTTGCACTCCGTCATGAGAAGAAGCAAGCTGAAAACCAACTTCGTGCTGTCGGCATAGGCGTAGGTGCTGATATCATTGCTGATATGTGATGACATGATACTGCCGATACACTCCCTGCCCATGATTTCTCATAAAATGATATCCCTGGCCATCTTGTCTCCTTTTTTTATTTTCTACCATATCCTTTTCCTGTGTTTGCTGCGTTTCATAGCGATGGGTTCTGTCTTGCGGTTTACCTTATGATTGTTTAGCACATATACATACACTAATAGACGAGGACATAAACCAGGGATCAAAATTGCTACATAGACACTACTAGTTTGACAGGGAGTTGCTTCTTGGTCTTTTCCTATCCTGAATGCGAGGTGACCAATAGGTTGCATGCTGCGTGAGACTCGTAACATGCTCAGCCCAGCCTCGTTCTCAACTGGCATCTCCTGTCCTGTATTTAACTAACACATAGACATATGGCTCTTTCCATCACCAGCAGCCGGATCCTCCTGATACTCCCTGGCATTTATATGTCGAACTCTACTGCTAATGTCTCTTAGTTCCTTCAAAGGCTCCATCCTCTCGGCAACTAACGAAAATACTGCATGCCTGGCGAATCTCAAATTTGACTTCTCCCTTGTCAAAGTCGAAGCGCCTCTAGAATTTCAGCCGTTAGGATCCGCCCTGACATTTAGGAGACGAGATGAAGCCGAGTATGGCCCGCAACACCAGACAGCTCGACGGCTGGCGGCATTGTTCGAACCCCTAATTCCGTCTACTCCAAAGCTCATCTCCGCGTACGGTACAAGAGTCTCCGAAATCATTGAGTCCCCTGGTGTCAACCCCACCGGCTCTCGAGCTCATGGCCCCTTCAAGGAATATGTAGGGGCCGACGGGACAGCAGTATGGGCGGCTGCGACATCTGGTGTCGCTGCACTGGGCATATATCTACTCTCCTGCCTGCTAGCGCGGGCATGGGATTCTGGAAAAGCGATAGCTATCTGGGTCGAGCTGATCGAGGAGAGGAAGAGGGAAATCCAGAGTGCGTTTGAGAGAAATGTCCCTATCTCCACAGCCAGCGCCATGAGCTCTCTCCAGCCAATTGCCAGACATGATATTGCGCTGTGGGATGCAAGCTCGCGCTCCTGGCTACGCAGTGCTGATCAAGCAAAGCAGCGTGATCATGACCAGCTGCTACTCATATCGAAAAATGTAAGGATGCCTTTTGTCGGAGGCTCATCCACGTATGAACAGGTGGTTTCGACCTGGAAACGGGCAATGCTGGCTGTCGAGGACCTGCTATGCGGTCGTCCTCAGTCGATACTGGATGCTGGGGTAGTATTGGCCATGTCGTCCTGGCATCTATACCCAGACATGATTGTTCTAAGGAATGAAACGGTTAATGTGAAGTTCAAAGACCCCTTATTCCCCAGCACTGGTGTCTGCACAATTGGTCTCGAAGGGTCAGATGATGAGGGAGCAGAAGGCGTGCGGTGGTCGCTAGCCCTGTCCCATCTACAGTACTACGGGAGTGCTGTCAAAGTTACAGGTCCGAGAGATAATTCTCGAGTAACTATATCCCAGCTATGCATTGTCGCTTTCGGAGGCCTTCTTGGCCACTGGGGCGTTGGCTCAAAAGATATCGAAGACACTATTCAACTATTCTGTTGCATTGGAGACATTCTGAATTCCTCCGCCTCCGAAGAACAGCCAGAGCTACATACCCAAAAGCCAGAACGGTGGATTAATCCCATTATCCACGCTTGCAGGAAACTTAGCTCATCTAAGGGAGAAGAGAAGGAAGAAAATACCAGACTTCTCAGATACGGTCAGCGGAGAGCAACGAAGTTCCTTCGACGGGATGAAGATAAAATTCCCCCGTACTTTGGTCTTTGCAACCAGCTTCTCCTCTCGGCACTTTCTGGCGACGACTGCGACCTTACATATTTGAGAGGACTCGCGCAGTCAATGGGCTATGCGAGCAGCGACTGTCTGATTGTCCAGGCACACTGGATTGGACGGGGCTGGAAAAGCGGAAAACCGCACTATTTTGAATATGCTACGGCAACGCCTCTCTGGATAAAGGCCACTGGCAAGAGAGGCTCAAAAGGGGAAGAGATATACCATGAGATGCATGCCAAATGGTACTCCATATGCTCTGATAGCAGTGGGAGCACTGAAAGGGTAGAGAAGGAGATCAACAGCCGCGTCAAGCGCATCAACCTAGACCCTACAACCAATGAACGCTGCTTTTTCACTAAACATGGGCAGACTACATCTGACAGTGAACTCCTTTCGGTGAAGTGGCATAATCCTCCGCCGCTCTTCCGCTGTCAGAAAGGTCAAGAAGCTGACCGGGGACCAGCAGCGATATCAGACATGGCCTGTTTGGTAGCTGATGAGCCTGCAAGTACATGCAACTGCTTCGAGCTGGAGCTCCCAAATACATTCGTTTCAACAGCCGGGAAAGCTTACTCTGGCTTCATCAATGTATATGGAAGCCGGCGCTTTGCCTTGTTCGTTAGAGACACACCTAACTCCCGGAGCCAGCATGATAAGTTTGTCAAATGTGGCGCTATATCCCCCAAACAGGCCGTCCAGCAGCTTTGCAGACACCCGATACAACTGACGAAGATGAACGAGTATCTAAACATGACCCATCCGAAAAAGCCCGTGACTGGTACAGATTTGTTTATTCTGAGCAATTCTAGGATTGTCTCCTCTCACACCTCTGCTGCTCTGCATTCCTTGTACCTCGCAACGCTTATATACAGCAAATTGGAAGGGTTGACCGTACTATTGCGCATTACATCTCAACCTCTATGCGATGCTAGCTGGGTCTTAGATGCTTCCAGCTCCGCAATGAGATCCAAGGCCCGGAAAACCCATCCACAGGCCCCCAGCAGACAAGAGGCCTTTGCCTGTATTGCCCACTTTGATTCGGGACAGGCGAATATCCGACCAAGCGACTTAGACAGTACATTGGCAATTTGTAACCAGAACTCGATATTTGTAGCAGCTGCGGTACTATCTGACCCCCTGGAAAAGGTCGAGGACTACGAGATAAGACGGCTGGTGGGCAATATTGGAAAGAGAGGCATATCAATGCTAGTTGCTCCTCACAACCCGCAGATCCGTGAGCCCAAGGATGATTACTGTATTGTCAACCATGCGCCCTACGATGGGAAACGGGAGAACAACTTCAACGACACTTCGCTACATCTCTCGTTTACTGAGTGGACTCTACCGCTAGCTACGGCAGACAGTCAGACCATCGACCAGGATGTCTTCCTGGTTGAGTCTGTCATATCGGTGCGAGACCGAGGAGAATGGGTGGCCGATCTTGATATACTCGGCATCAACAAGAGCGAGATGCTGTTCGGGAATGAAATTGATTTGCCCAGCCTAGTAGATGATGAAGACGACGAGGATGCCATGCTTATGTATGAGTATACGTCTATTGATAGCTGGGAGGAGCTACTTGACCCCCCGTTGGGAGTGGGCATATTCCGAGCGCAGGGGAACTGGGTGGCTCGTCTTGCCGCCGTCAGCATATTGATGCAGAGGAAGAAAGGCATTGATATGGCCATCTTCGACAAGAACCTTAGTCTACGATCATTTGAAGCTCGGCTTCAGTCCGATGTTGAAGCTCGAGGTGCGAAGCCTCCGGAAAGCTTCATCTGTATAGACTGAGGCAATCTGTGATAGAGACTAGATGTAGATGTCATGTCTACGAGAGGACAGCTACGCTTTGTGGGGAATCTGCACACGAGCTGCATGAACAGCTGTACATGTCTTATTATTGACAACGGTAACGGATACCCGAGATCAAGATGCGGGGATGCTGGCGCTATACTTCCATATGACCGGGTCCGCTGCATGATGACGGTGGGATGACGACGGCGAGGAGAGACGTATCAGGGATGGGTATATTTATAAGGTTAAGATATTTCGTAATAACAAACTAGGATCAGTTTCTTCTCGTCACTCGTCGAGTAAAAAAGAAGAAGAAAAAGCAAAGCAAATGAAGGAGGAAGAGCAAATTACATAAGGCTATATTGCAGGATATAATATATTGCATTAAAAGCGGTGGACAAAGGAGAGATGGAGCGAACAAGGAGACGGGCTCGCACAGAGACACAGACACAGGCACAGGCACTGCTTGAACGAGGAACATGTTCATCTTCTCGAGTTCTCCATTCTGCATCTGTAATTACCTTATACTATTATTTCCCTTGAATAAAGGATATATATGACTGGCTGGTATTCTGCGCTGCACGCGCGAACTGGCATATTCGATAAGGAGGTGAGGTGTAAGGAGGGGGGTTGGTGGTTAATTATTTCGGAAGATCCGAAGGACTACGCCACGGCGATGACAAGAGCAGCAATGGCAGCAAGGAGACCACCGTTGGCATTGACGGAAGCGGCAGCGTTTCCGGTCTGAGTGGGAGCACCAGTCGAGGTAGCGGGAGAGCCAGATCCAGAAGAGTGGGCGGTGGAAGATCCAGATGGGCGGCGGCTGGTAGGAGTGGGAGAATTGGTGCCGGTGATGGCGGTGCCGGTGACAGAGCCAGTCTCAGAAGAACTGCCTCCGGACGAGGTTGGAGTGCTCGAAGCAGAGCCAGACGAAGAAGAGCCACCAGTAGGGCAGACGGCAGAGTCAGGGACGTTGACGCCTACACCGCCGCAGATTCCTTTGGCGAACTGGATAGTCTCTGAGTACCCCGGCAGTACAGTTAGCAGAGTTCCCCCGGTAATCCTATATGCGCAGCAGCATATAGCTTCGCTAGCTTCGGCAACTAACTAGCTAGCTAGCCGCAGCATGCAACGAGACGAATGGAAGAATAAAAGACGTACTCTTCTGCTCCTCCGCAGTGCAAGTTGTAGCCACGCAGCAGGTGATGGCATCGAGGAAGCTATTGCTGGTGCAGACACACTTGACATCGGCGCCGCAGCTCGAGGGGAAGCCCTTGCTGGCGCAGTCTTGCTGTGAGGGAGCGTTAGCTGACGGTGATACTGTGCATGCCTGGGTTCATGCCGGTTCATGCTGGCGGAGGGAGACGTACGGCGCACTTGGGGAGCTCGCTGACGCCCTGAGCAGCGGCGACAGACACGAGAGCAGCGAGGGCGACGACAGAGAGCTTCATGGCGGCGGCAGCAGACGTCCTTCCGGGCAGCGTATTAGCGTATTAGCGTATTAGCGTAGGGCGTAGGGCCGTTGGGATGCTGGATGCTGGATGCTGGATGCTGGCGGTGCTGGAGGAGGTGAGGTTGCGGACGAGACGAAAGCGGCCGACGACGTTGGTTTTATTTATATAGAGTTGGCGGACGACGCAGCTAAACGAGACGACAGGCGAAAAAGAACAACCGCCCACCAGGCACAGGCGAAGGAAAAAAGCACACGAACTTCCCCCTGATCCATGGCCTTAGCAGCTTGACCACGGGGCGAGGAGAGCCCGTTCAGGGGCCCGGAGGATTAATTGCCCAGCTATTCTACGGGTGTCATCTAGATTGCGCTGCTACGGGCGGTCTAACACAGGTACGGAGTCCATCGTCTTCTGGAGAGAGAGAGAGCTGGCTGTGTCTCACGCATCTATAGCTACAGGCAGAGGAGCCGTCCCGTCGTCTCGAAAGTTGCGAAGGTCAGGCCGCGAGCAGCCCAGCTGGGATTGAAATACGAATTATTCAGGCTTGGGTGACCGGCGGGCGGGCGAAGGACTATCACTCTTGTCCCTCCACCCCGTCCCGTCAGCGAGCAGCAAACCTGCACGGCAGCGGGTAACAAACAATCGTCGTCGCATCACCTGCAAGAGAGGAAACGAGAGGGTCGGATGGATGTAACAGTTAGGATCTCCTGGGCCTGATCTGGGGCAATCCTTGCATCGCGCATATTTTAGTCCCCATTCGGTGGCGTGGCCGGGTCGGCTTTGACTTTTCTAGCTGGTCGCAGTTTGTGGCCTGTCTGGTGAACCAACCAGGCCGGGGGAGTGAGGATACTTAGGAGGACCCTTTGATCTCTATCCACTCTCGGCGGCGGGCTCTCTCTTCTTTTTAAAGATCGGGTGAGAGACGCAGACATATACAAGACCGGGGCAGCTGCTTCTCCCGTTCAACCAGGCCAGGCCGTCTCTGTCTCCTTCTCTGCCACCATGGCGTTGGGCATCCTCGAAGACTCGAAGCTCGACAATGTTCCTGGTTAGTTTCCCTCACATGAAACCGAGAGCACGCAAGGGGGAAAAAAAAATCGATTTAAAGAGTGTCCCCGGGGGGGCAGTGCGGGATATAGAGTGATATTGACTTGATATAGGGACAACATACGTGCTTGACGACGATGGAAGCTCCGTCGAGACGCCTGTTCCCGAAGAATCGCACCTGAAATACGACAAATCGGGCGCTGTCCCTATAATTCTCGTTCCGCAGCCGAGTGACGACCCTAACGATCCCCTGGTGAGAAAACACCATATTCTCACGAGAACAAGCCGAACGAGAGAATAGAATACTGACAAGCTGCAGAATTGGCCGCTATGGAAACGAGACCTCATTCTGGTCATTCTCTCCGTCACCTCGGTGATATGCGCTACCACTTCCTCCATCATGGCCGCAAACACGGTTACAATCGCACTCAATTACACCATTGATTTCACCCAGGCTGCTCTCTTGACCGGGTACCATCTCTGCGGAGTCGGGGTCGCCGGTATCATAATAGTGCCAACCGCTAGAGTATGGGGGAAGCGACATCTTTTCTTGCTCGGAAATCTCATCATCGTCATCTCCTGCATCTGGGCCGGCCTCAGCAAGCGCAACCATACCAGCCTGATCTGGGCAAGAATATGGCAGGGAGTCGGTCTCGCTCCGTTCGAAGCTCTCGTCAATGCCGTCGTTGGCGACCTCTTCTTCGTCCATGTACGTTCATTCAATTTCAGACTCCCCCTTTCTTCGTTTTTATTCTATCTTTCTAACGCGCGAAAAAATAACTAGGAGCGCGGGAAACGCATGGCCCTCTCCAACGTTGCGCTTTTCGGAGGCGCATTCCTTACCCCCGTCATAGCTGGGAAAATGACCCATACCTTGGGCTGGGAATGGACCTTCTACTTCATTGCGATCTTCTCTGGCGTCTGTCTGCCGTTCGTCTACTTCTTTGTTCCCGAAACTGCGTATAGGCGTGCTCAACACCTCAATACCGACTTTTCAGGGGACGTCGATCGGCGCACCGCCAGAGCAGCCGCTCAAGGAACTATTGAGAAAGAAGCAGATGCCGACTCCGCTGCTGGGCCCAGCTCAGCTGCAGTGGCTGCCAACGGTGATACCGTACAACCAGATGTACCACGGAAGGCTACATTCGTCGAATCACTGGCTCTCTTCAACGGCCGCAAGACAGATGAGAGCTTTTGGAAGCTTCTCTTACGGCCATTCCCTCTCTTCTTGCACCCCAGTATTGCATGGGTAGGCTTGCTTTCTTTCTTTATCCCCGCACCTCATTCTCATTATTCAATACCTATTATTCCTTTTGATCAATTCGCGCGCTTGCTAACCAGCTTCCGCAGGCGTGCCTCATTCAAGGCGTTATCATTGGCTGGACAGTCTTCATTGGCGTAGTCCTGGCCGCAATCTTCCTCGGACCACCACTCTGGTTCACAGAAGAACAGACTGGATATCTCTACACAGGAGCCTTCATAGGGTCCGTCGTCGGCCTTTTCCTATCAGGCCTCTTCTCAGACTGGTCTGCCAACCTACTTATCCGCGCCAACAAGGGCAAATATGAGCCCGAATTCCGTATCTGGCTTGTCCTACCCCAGCTGGTATTCAGTGGCATTGGCCTGTTCGGCTTCGGGTTTGCTTCTGGAAACGTGTCCAAGTACGGATGGGTGATACCAGATGTCTTCTTCATGTTCGTTCTTATCGGCATGGTTATGGGAGCTGTAGCCAGCGCCCTTTACATTGTTGATGCTCATCGTAAGTTCTCTCTCATTGGCCATATTTTTCATATCCTTGAAGTGCCGGTTAATAACATCCGACAGGTGAAATTGCCATTGAGTCATTCACATGTTTGCTTGTGTTCAAGAACATGTTCAGTTTCTTGCTCACTTACTTTGCATACAACTGGGTGGTTCTAGGCGGAGCCAAGAAGGTTTTCCTTATCATTGGCGGCATCGAAGTAGCTGTCTGTTTGCTCAGTGTACCAATGTGTAAGAAACCCCAGCTTTCGCCCCCTTTTTTTACTGTATCCCATTTCCTAACTAGGTTAATTCATAGACATCTTCGGCAAACGTAACCGCTCGTTTTTCCATCGTCACGACATTCTCAAGATGCTTAATTTGTGGTAGGTTAATGCTATTATGGGCATATGTTTATTAAGATACCTCATGTTACTGCTGTTTTGTTTTGCCCCCATTCTGCTTTCAAGTTGTGCTTGTCCGTTTCGGGATCTGCATGGAATGTCTTGTTATTGATTAGACTCGTACCACTTGCTATCAGTTGCCACTTAGCTGCGAAGTTATTATAGGATGGACACTTACTAGACTTTTTAATTCATTTAATATATGCATTACTATATACAGTATTAATCAATACCTAGCTTTGATCATGATTCATATCATATCTACTTATCATCGCTTTCGTCAACCTTCTTCCCTTCAGCCATTGTACCCTCCTCATCAACGCTGGTCAATGTAACCATCCAAACGGAAGGGATAGCCAGCACCAATGCCCCGATACAAAGCCCCCAATCCATCGCAAACTGTGTCAACGGCGCCGCACCAAGGGCATTGACTCTCCAAGCCATTGCTCCTCCGGCAGCCTGGAATGTTTTATACGCACCTACCAACACAGCTGCCACGGCCGCAGAGTTCGACATAGTGCCAATCAACCAGTAGCAGTACCCCTGCCATAAAGCATCGTATGCTCCGTAGAAGAAGTACAACCAGATAGGGCCAGTAGCGATCTTGGCGTCACGGGCGTAATCAATGTCCTGCTTCATGCCGTTTGCAAGTCGCTCATCCTCCCAGCGCTGGAAGGCAAGTCCACCGCCCCAGATTACCATACCCGTCACCATAAGTGTAGCCCAGCCGAGCCATGCACGTTGCCGACGATTGAAGTAGGCAAAGTCCAGAAGGTAGCCCATGAATAGGCCACCAAACATCTGTGCCATCCAATATATAGCCGAGTTAAGCGATCGGGAGCGAATGTTGAACGTTGTACCATTGACATTGTTCTGCTGGTACGAGTAGAACACGTTTGCGCAGAAGAAGAGCGGAAGAACGCATAGTACCCGGATCTGTAGAAGTGATTGAAGGATAGTATATAGCCTTTTTCCAATTGATTGGTGAACGACGCTGGTCTCGGCCTCGTGTAGTTGCAGCAACTTGATGCGCGATGGGGGACAGATGAAGACGCCAATAACCCATCCGAATATCATGATCACCATAGTTGCGATATATGTACTATTCGACACCGAGCCTTCTTTGGAATTGAAATTCAGCCCAAAGCTGGCCAGGGAACCGATCATGCCGCCCAGATTGAAAATAATCCAAAAGACAGCGATGGCTCGTCCCTTTTGCGACTCGGGTACATAGGTGGTCATTATTGCGCCCTGGGTAACCCATAGAAACGAGGCACCAACACCAAGAATCCCTCCAGCAGCAATCACGAATGCGCCGTTGTGTCGTACTGGTGTGCTCTTAGTTATATGATCTATATCATTTTACGGGAAGGGAAATGTAATGTAGGACTTACTGTTGAAGTTCAACAAGCTCGCACTGTATAGGGCATATGTCCACCCACCCACTAGCCAGCAGGCTCGTGGGCCAACAACCGAGAATATCGGTCCAACGAAGAACAGGGCAGTAGCTGCTGTGGCAGAAAGCAGTGCAACATTTGCATTGGCAGCAACGGTTGCGTCTACCTGGCCAGACCCTCCAAGTCCGGTGAGAGCATTGTACATCTATATCGAGTGCTTTAGCGGTTGCACATATTGCGAATGGAAAGGGGCATAGCTTACACCAGGGCAGCAAAAACAGATGAAACTGATCAATAACACTTGGAACCATGCATGGCTATAGATGTCCATCCATTTAGATGACTTGGGACTTTCGGAACCACCGCTTTCCATCTGTCCTGCCTGAGATTTTGCAGGCACGGAGTTTGCCATGTTCCCCTATCTTCTGCCACTCTCTTCGTCCCACCTTGAGATCACTAAGAAGTTATTAGCCAGATCGAGGATATTCCTTATGAAAAAGCCCTTGGTAATAGAAATGGCGACCAGAACACGCTCTTAAATAAGGGTGCACCATGTCAAAGGATCCAAGCTTTCTCTTAAAATAGCCCCTGGCTCAAGGCATGGGGAAAGTCTCATGGTCGCTTCCAGGTGCAGCAGAAGGTTGTATTCAACTGCAACATCCCGGACGTTAGATCCGGGGTAAGTAAGACACTTTATTGCTGTGTCTTACTCTGGATTTGACGCAACGAATTCTCAGTCGTTGGAGATATCAGCAAGGCTGGGGCTTGTACAACCTCCTGATCCTTTGCCTTATTTTTTTTATAATACAAATCTAGCCATCCTCAGCTTTCTAGCCAGTCTCTATGCATTTTCACAGCGAACACCGGCAGTCTCACCTGTGAACTGCCAGTGGACCAGCGTCGCATCTCGGCTCTCCAGATCCTTCTCGGTCGAACAGAGTCCGATGTGGGAGTTACTGTATGTTCCTCGTATTCTCGACCAGTGAGCCCGTTTCTTCTCTGCGGGAGGCAAAAGACAAAATCAGGACTCCCAGGTGCAGCTCAACACCACACTGTCATCAATAGTCCTTGAGGTGAAAAGTCGGTGGTATCGAAATATTCAATCAGCTTTGAATCTCTGCAGGCAAAGAATAAAATAGGACGTTGAGAGTTGCCTCTTTGGGCGAGATCACGTGTAACTCTAACTGGCTCTAATATATCGACCAATCTACTTTGTAAAATTTGATTCACCTCTCCAACCCGATAAGCAAGAAGAGATAGAGAGATGAAGATAAAGTATGAATATTTCAAAGTGCAAAAAGCTGCATTACCAGTCCAAAGAATCTATTCTCGGCTAGCTATTTATTAGTTACCGGGTGGGCAGCCAAGTTAGCTGGCTTCGAGAACCACTGATGAGACAATTGCTAGATAAATGCAACTGCAACGATGAACTTCTCCAAACCTCAAAGCTCGGGTCGTCCATGGTCTCCAGGCTCGGGAAACATGGAGTGGGTCATTTTGGCTCGAGATGTGACTTCGGGTTTGGAGCCCCCTCCCGGCCTAGTGATATATTAGCTACGTCTCCTAGGATAAATGCCCTTCATCTTTTTCAAAACGAGACCCTGAAGGTGAATATCGACAGTGTATATCGGCAGCAAGCGAATTAGCTGCCAGGACTGTATTAACGAGTTCAGCGTGACGTTATGGGTTCCTTTATTGACCTGTCCACCCTGCAGACAGAAGGATTAAACCCTCGGACGACAAATATAGACCGTGTTTCAACAGTCCAACTCTGTTATCTGATAAATAGTGAAGATGCTACGGTTCCTAGCGTGGTTAGCTCTCATATACCAACAATAGCTGCTGCAATTGATGCATTGGCACTTCGGGTATCTCAAGGTGGACGGGTTGTATATGTTGGAGCAGGCACAAGTGGAAGGTGAGATGGCTATCGAGTCAAACCCATATCCGTTCGGATCATCCAGCACAACTAATTCTAGATTCAATCGAGATAGACTTGGGGTGGTTGATGCATCGGAAATACCCCCGACGTTCTCTGCTCCGTTTGGGCAATTTGTTGCCCTTATGGCTGGTGGAGACGCGGCAATGCGAAAGGCCCAAGAAGGCGCAGAAGACGACCATAATGGTGGTAAACGAGATCTGCAAAACTTGGATCTTAAACCAGAGCTTGACTCGTTGATCGGAATTGCTGCTTCAGGCCGCACCCCTTATGTGCTATCTTGCCTAGAGTATGCGAAGAGTCTTGGGTGCGTTACTATTGGCATTGCATGTTCAGATCCCTCAACAATGAGTGCTTCCGGGCTAGTGGACTATATGATAACTCCGGTCACTGGGCCTGAAGTCATAACTGGGAGCACTAGAATGAAAGCTGGCACAGCTACCAAACTAGTGCTAAATATGCTGAGTACTGGAATCATGATTAAGATTGGAAAAACATATGGCAACATGGTATGCGCATATTGTTTTCATTTCAATTTTTGCCTTACTGGGATCTAATTTTTTTTCATAGATGGTTGATGTTAAGACTTCAAATTTGAAGCTTCAACAGAGGTCAAGAAATATCATCCGAAAGCTCAGTGGCTCAGCATGCCCATCCACAGATCAAGAAATAGATGCTTTGCTTCACAAGTGTGATGGTAGCGTTAAGCTTAGCCTTGCAACCCTTGCCCTAAATTCGACTCCCGAATATGCAAAAACGAAGCTGGACGCCTCAAGTGGTAAACTTTCTGCGATATTGCCCATCGATTCGATATCTGCAGTGGATAAACATGGTTCCAATGCTGTTGAAATCAGCCAGTCTACCACTTCATCCCAAAGATACATTCTATATGTAGATGGGGGAGGTACAAAATGTCGCGCAATCGTTGTCAATTCGCTATCGCGGAAGGGCGAGGGTGAGGGAGGACCTTCTAACGTGTATGCTCGAGATTTCCAATATGTGTCAGAATAACTATTGACTAATGACTCTTTTCAGATCCGAACTTCCCCTAGATTTTGCAGTCTTAGCGATCAAGCTTGCCGCAGAAAGAGCTCTTGACAATCTGTCTTCCCTTTTGCAACTGAAGTATCAAATTTTGAACCTGCAGAATGTCGAATTCGAAGCAATTTGGATTGGAGTTGCTGGATATGATCGGCCTCAAATGAAATCAGCGCTTGACTCGAAGTTGTCATCCATATTCCGATTGGCCAAGAATGGAGTTCTAAAAGTATCTAATGACATTCAAGTACTGGCATCGGCACCTTCACTTCACCATGACACAGTGGTCCATCGTCCTGCAACCAACATCGTCCTCATTGCCGGGACTGGAAGCGTTGCAGTGAAGTATCACCATGACGGATCGACCGGGGAACTGGTCCCGAGTGGGAGATCTGGCGGATGGGGCCATTTACTTGGTGACGATGGGTCTGGCTTTGACCTAGGTCGATCTGCCATACGATCTACGCTCTTTGCTCTTGATATCCTGCGTCATTCCTCAAATGGGGAGCCTTCCTTGGAAAACATCGAAGAGATGCTAAGCCCATTTTGTCGAAAGATTCTCGATCATTTTGGTATCTTGCAAGACACCAATAATAACTACGATCTGCTCAGTGCTATATTGACAAATACTTGTCCCGAAAATCGCTACCCCAAAAACAAGATCGCTAGTGTGGCGAGGCTAGTATTGGACGTCTTTAAGCCTCCCCAACAGGATCAGCAATCAGATGATGATGCCAAAGCTGGCAGTGAAGCCCACGATATCATCAGCCAGGGAATCCGAGGCCTAATTCGCATGCTGAAACCTCTCCTACCACAGGCAGCTGGTTCTGGAAATTGCAATCTGATATTAGGCGGTGGACTGCTTGCAGGAAAAAATGATGCATACCGTTCTGAATTGACATCGGAGCTAGAAAAAGATGGTATTATCCCTCAAATTATCTCCTCAACCACAGTTGTCAACGACCCCTGCAGTCTAGGGGCGACGATGCTGGAATCAACATATCTGAAGAGACATGTAGGATAGACCACCATGTGAATACCCAGCGCCCCATATAACTATACATTTACCCCAAGAAACTTTTCCATCCTTTCTTCTGCTTTTCCTCCGCCTTTAGTCGAGCTTTCTCCTCCGCAACTCCTTCTGCATGGCGAGTCATGTATTTAACTATCATGTCGCTATCCCTTTTCTCCAGCTCTTCTTTATTCATTAGCCCTTTACCCCCATCAGGCGAGGTATCAGCATCTAATTTCCCATCATATGGTGTAGCACCATCATCTCCAGCCCCTATAACCTGGATGAGGGAGTTACACTTTTGCATCAGCCAGTCATTGTTATCCATACCATCTCTCCAGTGAGAGGGAAGAGAGTTATACCCAAGCCAGGACCCAAGAAGTGCACCAGCAGCACATGCATTGGTATCTGCGTCCCCTGCCTCATATGTAAGCTCTGTGATAATGTTCTCGAAAATAGCTGAATTGGTGAGAGGGGGAGGTGATCCAGTTCCTGGAGTACTGCCATGGGGTGATTTTTGCATGCCCATTCGAAGACTCAATATTGCTGTTCCCAGGCACTTATACACGTACCCGATTTTGTATGAAGCGTCAAGGAGTAGATCAGAAAAGGTCTTTGCGTAGGCATGCTGGTCAAACTCTTCTCTGTCAAGGAACTCCCGAGCGTCAGGCTCGTATATGTCACTGTCAGTCTCCTTTTGTGCGTCATCCTTGGGCAGCCGAACATCCCGGACCCATGAGTCGACCCACGTATAGGCGTCCTCTAGAAGAGTATCCAAGCCCTTTTCGTCCAATATTTCTCCTCTTAATATCCCACGAATCAGCCCGGTGGAAATGCAACATGCCAGAATGCATCGCGGATCCGCATGAGTAATCAGAGAAAAATCGGTAGCAATCTGGAAGGTTTTTTCCAAGCTAAAGGCAAGGCATATGATACCAAGAGGATGTGTTCTCATTAAAGACCCGTTCGGTGCCACATTTCTACCACCTTTGACCCAGTACTGATGTGCCTTCTGGCTTGGGTTGGTGAGGTATTCCTTATCGAGGACAATCTGCAGAAGAGGATTAGAGCTTGTCAAATCGATACTTCAGAGCATGTAAGTTTCTTTCAATACATACCGAACCCACTGTCTTTCCGATACCACAAGGAGGGCGATCTAGAGCCCTTAGTCCTTGGTCAATCCAAATTTTCAGACGTTTTGCTAGGTCAGCGGGAGAGAGCATCTGTCCGTTGTGGTGTAGATATGAGAGTAGTATTAAGAGAGCATGGTCTGTATCATCCGTCCATGCTTTCTAAATATACGAAGAACAAAAGAGCGGTTATTAAGATGTCTAGCTTGTCAAAAAGACATCTCCAAGATTAAAACTTACCAGTTCGAATTTGTCTATATCCCATTCGCCATTAGTGTCATAGTTTGCAATTGATTAGAGTAAGGAAGAATGCAGAGCTCACTCCTATGGCCATCATTTCGGAATTTAGTAGCTGGATCTACTAGCTGGAATCTACCTTGAGGGTACGCATCTTCGGCAATCTTCTTAGACAGGAACTCTAGGTACTTTGGTAAGCTCCTCTGTACACGGCGCGTGGGGAAAAATAACCAACCTGTATATAAACCAATACAGTCACCCAGGGCAGACCCAAAAATGACTCCACGAATCTTGTCTTGCAGAGTTGCTTTCACAAATGGATGGGTAGATACAAAATCTAACCCAGTACCATTCTTGAGAGACATTGGTTCACGTTCGGACGTGGTGCACAGTGAGGGGTATATCGGTGCACACGAAACCTGGCAATCAAATGCTTTTAAGGGTTTCAGATAATGTTTCTTCACCGTAACGATCACAATGATTGATCTAAGTATATATAGGCCGTAAAACCTGTTGCCTGGCAGCTGGCTCGTCAACTCAGCCTCCGGCGCCAAGCGACTCCGCCCTGCTGGTTAAGGTTGGCGGGAGGCCCACGCGCTCTCCGGGGTGCCAAAGAAGAGACGACGTCTCAAGCCGCTCGCTAGCTAGTTATCCATATTTCCACTCGATTTGTTATGCCTTAGAATTGACGTGTACCCTCGCTTGAAAGTAGCCAACAGAGGCGAAAACCAGTTAATCTATACCTAATTATAAGTAACTTCCCCAGTCTCTCGACTATTCAATGACCGTGTGAATTTCTATTCAGTGGTCTCGAAGTAAATCAGCATGAAGGAAGTTACTCGAAAAGTTCGCTATGAACTGTTCCAGTTCTACCTCCAAGAATGCTGCCCACCTACTGAGGATGAACTGGCCAAATTACCTGGGCTTGGATCTTGCGAAATACCGTCTATTCTCCGTAAGCTTGAGGAGGAGCATCGCATAGTCCTATACAAGCACGAATCGTGTGCGCCAACTCCTATGGCAATGGCACATCCGTTTCCACACCTGTGAGTTTGCAGGGCTAAAATATCTAATGTCGCCTTAAACCACCAAATTGAGCCATAACTGACTACTTGTACCTGTAGTCCAATCCCATTTATAGTGGTTAGTCTATGCTAAGTCATGAGTTAAAAGCCGAGTTTGACAATCTTCTTAGTCGGAAGGTGAGCGAAGCTGGTGGGCCAATTGCATATGGTGCGCCCCCGGCCTAGCTGCTATGCTGGCTCCAGACAAAGCCATTATTTCGGTCGGCTCAAGTTCCATGGCCCAAGAGGTACAGGTCGTTGTTTAGGGAGATGAACTCAAAGTTATTTACCTTCATCGGGAGCTCAGTACAAGCGATTGCTGTGCTCACTTCTCTGTCCCACCTTCAACGTGGTGGAGAGATGTTCGATTTGTATGTGGCACCATCCAGCTATTCAAATCAAAGCAGGGTGCGCAGAAATGGCCCCAAAAACGTGGCTTTCACACGGGAGAAATCCTAAGCTTGGAGACTGCATGGTCTCTCTCTAAGGTAACTAGTTGCAAGCTACGGGCTCCGGAAATATAAATATTGAAACTAACGTCAGCAACTTAGGCGTGGTACCACAACAAACATCAATATGACTATGACAGAAAGTCGCCAGCAGATGTTACTGAGTTGTATCGCAGTCTCGGAATGACTGTGACTTCTGGAAGTCTTGACATGGCGCAAAGTGCTCGTAAAGAGTTGCCTTCAAATGTAAGAAAAGTGACTGTTCCACCCCTGGAATAGCTAGCTCTCCAATCCGTATACTGCCTTTTCACAGTCAGGCGCATGTAAACAGCATATTCCTTCCCTTGACTTCATAAGTAGTTAGCACCGAGGACCAAGCCGTTGTTGAGGTATCACAAAATGAACTGCTGTAACTGCCATAGAATTTTCAGTTTCAAATAATACCTCATGCGTTTCATCTCACTAGTTATACATAAGCGTTGCTGTTAAAAACCGCGCAGCACTCGCCAGCTTATACAGGAAGCAGCTCTTAACACCACAATCAGCGGTCAAGCCAACGATCTGAGTATGTCCAAAGTAAAGCCATATTTTTAGCTCTTAGTGTGCATGCATAAATCAAAAAAAGGTGTGACACCAACGTACTTCTAGTATCCCAATGTCAATAAGTCGCAATCGATCTCTGTCTGATTCTCTGTCTGTATTGAAGCTCAAGGTTTTGTGGTAAAAATAGAGTTGATTACATAATATGCTTATATTTAACATCACCTGACCATAACTTTGTTTTTTTAATCGATCCCAAAAAAACCCAAAAGTCAAAGCATGGAAGATCAACTCCTAGCGTTGAAGGTCACTTGCGGCCAGCACATCTTGCACGACGACGAGTGGAGCTGTGACCAAGGACGAGAATGCCACGGGCTAAATATGACCGAAGATTGAACAAGCGCAGCTGAACTGTCGGGTTGAGGCCTCAAAATGGTGTCAGCAGCGCGGAATATATACGATTCCCAAGGGCAAGCGAGCCAAGGAAAGCGGGTGAAAGCGCAGCGGAATACGAGAGAGCTTGACGTGCTTCCAATAGCACGTCCTTTCCATATGCAGGCGGAGCCTCTAGCTCGTATCAAACAAAGCCGCCTCCTTTTTTTTTTAAGCCCCATGGATACGACACGGTTTCTCAACACAGTAATTTGGGTATTCTGCGCCTAAGCTTCTTCAAGGCGTAGTGTGTGCTTATGGCGGCCTGCTATGGGACAGGATGCTTCTTGAATGGCTGCTGATCAGCTGAATGCGGTATGGCCCCTAGGGGTTGAGGCAATGCTTTCTAAAAAAAAAATATACCCAAAAACTTTTCGCCTAGCATTCGCTCACCGGTTGGGAAGAACCGCCGAGTACATATAGTCGCGACAGGGACATTTGATTTTGTTTCTTCTGTGTCCTCAGATCCCTTGAATTTGAGGCTCTAAAATTTTCATCTGCCTTTGGAGATCTCGTTTCCCTATCGGGAACTGGATACCGCGCTTGTCAATTCTTATTTATTTTGAATCTCGCGATGGCACCAAAAGGCGGCAAAGGCGGCGGTGGTGGTGGACATTACGGTGGTGGCCGTCATGGTAGCAGCAGCAGCTATTCGAGCAGCTGTGCTTCTGGCGCGTTCAAAGATGGAGCCATTATTGCTTCGATGGTTTTTCTGTCCATCTTCCTTCTCACGTTCCTCTGCTTGGGTTGCCTTACTTCCAACAAGTCAACCGCGATGAAAAAGAGGAACCAGCGGAAATCAAGGTCGTTGTGGTGGGCATTAAGCCTATCATTGACATTAATCACAGCGTATGCTATACCTTACCTACTACTCCATACGCTGAAACCGAAGGAGAAAGTATAGGCTAACATATTGACCGCACAAGATCTACCATACTCTTCATTACAACGACGGTCATGCGCGAGTGTAGATCTACTGATAACTACGAGCTGCTTTCCATTATTCGAACGTGGTTCAAAAACTGGGGCACTCTACTCCTCATTGGAGTAATTATGGTCCCTCTCTGCAAACATCTTCACCAACTGGCCGGCAAAGTTCTCGGGCGCGTCGTTGCAATTGGCCATTTTGTTGTCATGGTTATCATGGCGATACTTCTCGTTTGTTACCTGGGATTGCAGTCCAGCCTTCCGAGTATACGCGCGAACTACAGGGTACTTGATACTCTATCCAAGGTGACGTCTGGCCTAGGGGCTACCTACAATGTAGTCGCGTTTATCGGAACCTGCCTAGCGTCTATCAGCATACTCTTTGCTGTCATTCGAAGCTCTCAGATACAGAATTCTGTATGTATACCTGAACCCTCAACCAAACATTATTTTCGAGTATGTCGTTTGCCGTTATACCAACTAACAATTTATCACAGTGGGCAAAGAAATGGATATTCTTTGTGATCATTTTCCCTGTTCTTCTGACCTTCTTTGATGTGGTGTATGGCTTCCATTTCTATGTCAGAGGCCAACCATATACCACCACCGCATTTGCTGTCTTCACCTTTCTGTGGAACTTGTTCTATACCATGTCGTACCTGGCTGTTCTATATATCGTCTCCGAAGGCTCGTTGGCCCCGGTCACGCAACCTGGAGCAATAGATCCAAACGACCCCACCAAAGGCACCTATGTACCAGTTCAGCCTGGGCCCCAACCACCGTTTCAAAACGTCAACACTGCATACAACAGCCCGATGCAACAACAACAACAACAGTTTCAGCACAACATGCAAACTCAACCACCCATGAGCCAACCCGGATTTGAGCCTACAAGAAATGATTTCTCTCCGTCTCCTCCACCTCAACAGCCCCAATACTATGATCCCGTTAAAAGCCCCGAGTCTCAGGCCTTGATGCAGGGCCAGACATATGAACAGCCAGCGCCCCAGTATCAGAATTACCAACAACCTGCCGTTCCTCAGCCTTACAGGTAATTCAGAGAGGAGACGAGTTAAGTTGAGTTAGTGCCTGATGGAGCCTTCTCCCGAATAGCCAAACAACCCTGAAGAAACATTAATGTGTGACGGAGAAAATATCATGGTACTGCATGTTTGATATGTTAAAATTCCGGGAGACTGTTCACCTGGTCTCGAACGCCTATTTTGAATGTGGTGCTGTCACTGGTACCTGATAACGATACCCCGTATGTTTTTATTATATCCAACATTTACCTTTTAATAGTAGCGTTTAATATCTAAATCCACTGGGTTTATGCCCTCAATTTCGTTTATGCATGCCATTTGACCCATTAGCATTGAAGTCCAATACCATAAATATTCAATAATGTATCATTACTCTAGTGTACAATTCAGGAGAATGAAAGGGAAAGGTAAAAAAATACAAGTCAATGTGCTTTTATATGTATGTAGTAAGAATAGGTAAATGTTTTTATATGGGTAACAGGGAATTGAAAAGGCAAAAATGAAAGCGAAGCCCATCAACGAAATCAACCCCTTCTACCTTTCTTCTTCTTCTGGGTAATGGAAGAGGTTCTCTCTTCCTCTTGAGGCACAACTTCCTCCTCCTCGGTCTGTTCAGGCATATCGTTTGCTGTAGAGTCAGGAACGGCGCCAACAACTCGTCCAACAGTCTTCTCATATATCCAGATGGGAAGTCTGCAGACCATGGTGTCACGGAAGGTGGGCTTGGGAATTTCGTCAACGTCAAGGAGGAACTCCTCCTTGACACCATCCTCATTTTCTTCAACAAGATACACGTCACCCGAGGAATCGACCAACAGGACCTTTCCATTCTCTGCAATAACACGTTTCCGGTTTCTAGTCTCAACACCCGCAGGTGTCGCAGTGCCGGATCCAGGAGCAGAAGAGTCTTCACGGTTAACAGATGATTTCGCCTTAGCTGCTTTAACTGGTTTTTTGCCTTCTTTGCGACTGTCCCGCTCCATCATGCGCTTTTGGCGGCGGTTAACTGGAACGGGGGCAGCACCTTCGTCACCTGCATTCTCCCCCGAAGAAGCAGCGGTGGAATGTCCTCTAGAATCCGCAGAACTCTCACCAATATTTGAAACGCCCGGAACACTGAAGTCGTCACCCCAAGCTGCACGGCGAGCCTGTCTGACATAACGTCGCACGAACTGCCTCTGTCGTTTCCAGCTTAGGACAAGGGCAGCGTAATGAGCAGCTCCACCAAAGGCAAGGAACAATCCAAATAGCACAGAGCCCAGTCCAGGGCGGAACCGGTTATAGTAGTATCCAGTACCCTTCCAAGCAGGGAATCCATTGTTCAAGAAGTGATCATATCGCTCACGGCCGGGGCCCTTGAGAATGTCTGCAATCAAACCCAGGCGAGCAAACTGCTGAGTGGCGAGCTTGTGCGCCTTTTCAATCTCACGGTCTGTAGGTCCCTTGGAGACACGGACTCCTGGTTTAGAGCCAGTTTTGGCCTTGCGCGAGCGGCCGTAGTTGGCGATGAAAGCGCGCTTAACTTTGTCGGGGTGCAACTGTTTGGATTTCTTGCGATATGCCTTGACGATCTCGCTCTGGCCAGCATTGGGCTTGACTCCAAGGAAATCTGTCCAGAATCGGATCAATATACGGCCAATTGATGTAGGAGTGTGTATCAGGACTGACCGTAAAAGGTTACATTATGACCCTGGGTGGCGTGCAGCTCATCTCGCAGGCGGAATATTTCGTGATCTAAACGAAGTGATGTTAGAGTATGCAGACACACTGGAACACTGTCTGCATCGCCGTATCAAGCAGCTCACATACCTTCTTTCGACCAAGCAGCAACGAGGCCAACGAACAGCAGCGCAAAGGCGAGCAATCGCAGAAGACCGAAGTGCCTCATCTTGGGCACACCCGCAGTTCTGCGTAGCTATTCTCCTTCCAAAACCCTTAGCTTTGCGCTCACAATATCGACTGCGATCTGGCAAAGGCCGTCGACAAGAAATTGGCAGCGCTGTCGAGGAATCCTTTTGCTTGATCTTCGAGGTTTTGTTTGATCAACAAAGATGAAAGTTGAAAGGTGGTTGTATTGGTGTATTGTCACACATTGAAATATTACACATTCCACTGAGGCAAAAAGGAGTGATTTGTGGGGTAATATATGTATTATGTTGTAATGTTATGGATATTGAGCCTATCCGAAGCTTTTTTTTGCTTAAAAAGACAGATTTCGACTTGAGTGGCAGAGGATGTGTGATAACGATGTACCCCAATATGAGACAGCAGGTATATTCGTTGCTGTATAGGTATCTCAGAGTATAGTTGCAGAGATACATACGCCGTGCGAGATGAACAGTCTAAGAACACCGCTCTACCATAACTCATCGCAGGGAACATGCCTATGGATACTCTCTTTACATTCCTATACTTATGCATTGCCATGTCTACATTTATTTCGTATTTTGTATTTTTGCAATAGCTATCAATTTATCATGATTGTCTGCTTGATCTGCGTCTCAGGGGCTGAACTGCTTACATCATCCTGCCAAGCCACAATGTGTCCACGTCTTGTGCTTTTAATTTCTTCGTCTTCAACTTCGGCCCTGCGACTTCGCCAACTTCGTCTCCTCCAGCTAGGCTGCAATATTCTTCTTGTTGGTGCTTATATACCTCGCCGTCCGCGCCTCGGATTTGCATTTCACGTAGTCTGTGACAAGCTGGAAAGAAAAAAGATTAGTCGACTCTGGAGCGGCTCTCTTGGCAGGGTCCATCCATCCCTGTGATTGTTGATGCCTCTTCGTGTGCCTGATATGTCTTCTGCTTTATTGATTAATAGACGGCTAAACTGTTGAAAACAGATAGGACTTACCTGTTGAAGCATATCCCCTGCGTGTTATCCTCAGAATCTCGTTGTTTGCACAATAAGCCGGCACAATGGCTAGTATTCAGCTCCCACTCGAGGCATTTACCTCGCGCCTGAACCTCACAGAAAGACTCAATGGCATTCGCTCCCAGTCCATGTCCAGTCGCTTCGCCAACCTACGGCCCGTCTCTGAGTTCTTGGATATCAAGCGAGTCTCTAAGCCGGCCAACTTTGCTGAATTCCAGAGCCGCGCAAGCTACAACCTCTCCTACTTCTCTAGCAACTATGTTGTTGTTTTCATTGTGCTCAGCATCTACAGTCTGCTCACCAACCTGGCCCTCCTTTTCGTCATCCTCCTTGTTCTCGGAGGCTCTTATGGTATTGGTAAACTGGAAGGCCGGGATCTAGATGTTGGTATTTTCCGTGCAACCACTAGCCAACTCTACACTGCTCTTTTGGTTGTTGCACTTCCCCTAGGTCTCTGGGCGTCACCGTTGTCTACTGCTTTGTGGCTTACCTGTGCTACCGGTGTGTGCGTTATCGGACATGCCGCGCTGATGGACAAGCCAATCGAGAATGCTTTTTCGGGGGAGGCGGTCTAGGTGGTCGACCGCGAGCTCCTTGTGATGTGCCCCTATGGGGAAGACCACTAGGGGCATTGTGCAGGGGGAAGAGTCAGAGGAGTCAAAATCGGCTGACGGAGAGTGAAAGTGGTGAAGAGGAAGAAGAAGACGAAGACGAAGAAGACGAAAGTGATGGCGAGGAGGAGGAAGACGAGGAAGATCCAGGAGTGTCTTTGGTTCCTTTTGTCGATAACAAGAGAAGGGAGACTTGTGGTGGTGAAGTGGATGAGATACCCGGAGAATGGTCTGAAAGTGATGAGGATGAAAGCATGGATGAGGCTGAAGACTCAGATGGTGAGAATAATGATGATGGCTGTGATGGTGTGACTGGATATGACGGGCATGAGCTCTCACGCAATGACACTATTGCGTATGCAGTGGAACTTGCCATGCGAGACGACGATGATGTTCTGGTTGAAAATGCGCTTGAAAAGATTCGATATGCACGAGTGAACCGGTTGAACAACTTCACCCTTACGGATAGGGAGGTTGACGCATTGGAAAGGAGGAGACGACGGAATGCCGAAATTGGACTCAGCCGGCCACGCACCCCAGCTACCAACGGAACAGTTAAAACGCCCTCAAAAGGGAGTACCAGACAGATATACAGCTCTTCTAAGAAAAGGAGGCCATCCGACACCGTGAGCGTTGCCGATACGACTTATTCATCACCGGCATACCTTGGGCACTACTCTGTCCCATCCTCTCCGGTTCCTAGTCATATATCTCTCAGGAAATCATCTAACAGGCCTAGGCAACCACGTTCTTCAATATCACCCAGACATGAACCAAATTTCCCTCCACCGCAGCCACCGCCACAGCCTCAGTTTTACCCCTTCGGCCCGCATCCTTCAATGATGCCTGGACCTACTACCGCTGGAGCAATTCCTCTGTCTGTGCCTCAATCTCCATATCCCATGTACCCCCGGCCGGCATATCCACCTCCACCTCCAAACATCATGTGTCAGCCTGTGTATTCTCCTTTGCCTTACAATAATTATCTAAATCGCCCCTCTCCTGACTCGTTCGCAATGCATGGGCCACCTCTTCCATCCAACCAAGCTACCAACGGGACTGGCCATGGTGATGATGGCGTGGAAACCATAAACACTGCCTCTAGTAGTAGAGACGAAGGGTTTGCCCGCCGCAGAAAATCATCAACGAAATCGTCTCCTAAAAAGACACAACCCGCTTCCACAAAACCGCCTGACACACCCAAACCTGATCATGCATCCCCTGCCTCGCCTACCACGACAGAGACTTCTAAATCATCTTCTTCCAAATCTACTACCACTGCAACTCGTGATGGCTTTGTTCGACCAAAGAGGAAAAAGTACAGATGGATTTAATACTCGCTGCCTTTCATCTCCCTCGCCGACCAATTTCTTCTCCTGACTCTTAACCTGCGCAATGTCTCTTGAAAGTTTTCATTTACCGGGACGCACTTCATGGGTACTTATTTTTAATGCCATTAGACTTGTACATCTCGTCTCTTTCAAGATTATACTTCTCTTACCTTCTAGTCGGATACTTTCCAATTATTAATTGTCCTCCAGAACGAGCTGCCATGCTCTAATCTCCTTTCCATTGTCCATACATTGCAGCTATCCTAGATAAAGTTCCAGCGAAGTTAATCAATGCCATTCACGTACTGAGTGATCCATCCAAAGCCCATTTTTGATAGATCCTGTCTATACCTACACTGTCGATTTCATTGAAGAGGCATGTACTTATTCAAATGCCAGTCGAGGTTACTGCCGGTTTTTTTTTTTTTTTTTTTTTTTTTTTTTTTTTTTTATCCATCCATAGCCTGGCGACAGGGCTAAAATGCAGCATGTCCTAGGATTATGCAGGGATAAAGCAAACCGACAGATATCACACTCAGAGATTCAGCTTGCTCCCGCCAATCGCCAACGAGGAGGCCCCATGGAGGATGAATTCAGCAAACCAGCCGTGTTGCATTTGACTTTTCCCAAAAAAACCCAGGTATACTACATGATATTTGGCTGCCAGACATGGAACACCCACTATCCGCATGAAAAAATAATCAGCGAATAAAGAGCTATGGAGCCGGTTAGTTATTCTGGTACAGAGGAAACGAGAAACAAGAAACAAAGTCGATCAAAAGTCTCTTGACTTTTCTGCTCTTCCATTGGGCAATAATCAGTTAGCGACGATCCCTGGTAGTTCCATTGACAGGCCAGAGTTCTCACTTCGCGATCTATCTATCTCCTCGCTAGATCTTTGACGGCTCCTCACAGATAATCTCACGAATCCCACCACTGCAGCGTCGTAGTGATGTTGACGTTGTAGTTGTAGTAATTGTTGTAGTTGTCGAAGTTGAGATGCTGGCTCGTGCTTCCCATGCGGGTCGAGCTCTCCCGTTAATGCCGAAATTTAACTCCGCCGGCTTTTAGCGGGTGCGGCCGATGACATCATCATCTGACAGGCCGCGAGAGCTTTTTTTTCCCGAGACTCAACACCTGGCACGCTTCGTGGACACATTGCTCTATACACATAATAGACAGCCAGACTCTGCAGTCGACGCGGAGTAGGAGCTGTGACATTCGCTCAACTGTTATTCCTGTTTTCTGGTTTATATATATCCTCAATTGCTGTCATTTGTTACCTATAACCGCCCACCCAGGAAACGCCGGAATCTCGAAACTCACCTTAGTTTGCCTGGCTAACAAACTAGCTGATTCGACACCATGTGGTATATTTCCTACTGGCTTTTTCCCCTGGTGGCAGCCTGCGTATGGCTAGGTATGGCAAGCCTGACCCCAAAAACACAAGAAGAAACCTGCTGATAAGCCCGGATAGCGACACTGATAGTGCTCCTGGTGCGGTGGAAGATTGATGGATCCCCCGCATATCCTTCAATGGAACCAGGCCAGTCTATAGCGTATGGTACCCGAAAAATAGCGGCAATTCGTTGCATTGTACTGACTTTGATTTCATAGATATATATCGGACGTAGCTGCACAAGGCCTCAAGCCGCTGTTTGTAGCGGGGTGTGCCGTGTCGTCTGTATTCTTTGTGCTGGCATTCATCTCGGAACGCTGGCTACGGCATAAATATCGCCTTGTGCCGAACAGAGGAGTATATGATAAGACTCTTTCTTTGCTAGCGATATTATTCTCCATGGTCGGGGCAGCTGGACTTATTCTTCTGGCCCATTTTGACACCCTAAAACATTCCCGCCTTCACGGTGGATTCCTGATAATGTTCATGTAAGTTTGGACCATCCTCATTACGCCAATTGCTAACATCCGCACGTTACTAACGTATATTGTGTTGACCAACGTTAGAGGAGGGTACCTGCTCAGTGCTCTATTCATATGCCTGGAGTACCTCCGCCTTGGAGTTGAATACAAGGAGCACAAAATCATCTTCATGAGCTTCCTGGTCAAGGTGTTTTTCATTTTGGTTGAGCTAGCACTGGCAATTGCATATAAAGTCCTTGGAAAGAGAAGACGAACGAGAGACACCGCTGCGATTATTGAATGGGTTGTTGCTTTCATTTTCGCGCTATACGTGCTCTCGTTTGTTGTTGACTTGTTCCCTGCAGTGAAAAGCAAAGATCATATTCCACAAGGCGAACGTTCTCGGGCCATGGCTCAAACATCCTCGAGCCTGGAGTCTGGGTCCTATCCCTCGACGCAGCCCCGGCTGAGCCAAGAAGCACAACTGGCTACCGATCAGATGGTGGATGTAGGAGCTACGTACCGGGGACGCGTGGGTGATGGAACCAGAATGCCCGCTGCCACTTATAACCCGCATACTTATAGACAGACACCGCTGTCATGAACAGGAGATTTTGTACGTATATAGGATTATGATACCCACTGCATATAAAAGGGAGGAGGCATTATGATGGCAATCCGGGGCATTTGTGTGGTCAGAAGATAACTGTATAACATTTAGCCATGGTGTTAAGTGTTTGTATGACAGCACTAGCATTTAGATAATCTAAGTAGATTATATCCATTAGTGATCTGATGGCATTTCCTTGGCCAATTTTAACGGCGACCTTCTTGCACCTATCTTGGAGGATGCACATGGCAAATTGTTAGGTAGGAATGAGGAACAATAATACCTGCTTGCTAGGTCAGTACCCGAATTATAAAATTAGTTAGTGTCGTTACAGTTTTAAACAGTTGCACATCTAAACATGGATTTATGGCAATTGTCAGCAGTGGGATTCGAACCCACACGCAGTTTGAACCACCCAAAAGTGGTCCTTACTGCGCTACCAGACGATCGCCACGAGTCGCCAGCTGACCTAAAATAGAAAAAAAAAAAAAAAAAAAAAAAAAAAAAAAAAAAAAAAAAAAAAAAAAAAAACACTGAGCGGCCGGCCCTAAGGGGGCTTTCCAGAACAGTGACATGTGACGGCTAATCTAAAGGAACTTGCCAGAAAAGAAGATGATCTCTCCTTGTTCAACCCTTTCTGTCATCTCGTAGTTGTATTAAGGTCGATAGCGGTGTATACCCTTGGATACAAAAATTAGGCCATTCTTGCGGGGGTATTGGTTCTCGATGGCACCTGACTGGCTGGCTGGCTGCGGAGGGCTGACCGTGGCTGGATTGGCGAGAGGACTCTTCCCCGGGAGCTGCGAAGGACTTTTGGTGGGGCCTGTGGCTCTTCATCAGCCCGCGCGGCGGGACGAGGGGCTTCACTCGAAGGCTGGGTCTCTGGAGCTTCACCCGAAGGCTGGGCTCCTGAAACTTCACCAGAAGGCTGGGCTCCTGAAGCTTCACCGGAAGGCTGGGCTTTTGGAACTTTGCCGTTAAGGAAGTTGATCTGATGGTCATGTAGTGCATCCAGAGCCCATGCTCTGTAATCACTGGGAACCTGGCACCACTGTCTAAGCGAAAATTCCGGACTTGCAGCATCTGGCGTCTTTCGCATGGCGAGTAGGCACAAGTTAAGCACGTGGACACCCTCTTCGCTGAGGCACTTAAACACCAGTGAAGCCTGGTGATATGTTCTATCGGTGTCAAAGGTTGCTACATGTATCAATGCAGCGCACTCCGAAATTGCAGCGATAATGGAGAACACGTATGCCAGACACAACAAGCGGCTGCTGCTGCACCGGGGGAATAACAGCATTCTGAGCTGGCACGCTAATCCCACCCATCCTAAAGCCTCTAGAATAAGGTAGGTAATCAACCAGCCACTTTTTTCTCGGTATAAAACCAGAGTTGTCTTCCTGAACGCGGAAGACCCTACTCTGGACAAAACGAGGACCGCTATGCAGGTTATCCATAGCCTATTCTTAGAAAACCAACTTACCCGGCCATCACAGGCTCTCGGCTCTCTAGTAGGAGCAGAGCCACCCATCGGAGCAAAGAAAATCTCAGCAAAATATGTTTGACATTTTTGCTTCTTTCTCTTTGCGTTGTCTTCACCGTTAACTGCCGACTTGCAGTAATTGGAGACGACATCGGAGGCCAGCCACTTCTCTAACAACTGACGATCGACTCTGGAAAGTAAAAGGATATTAGAAGGAGGAAATAGTGATCTAAGGGAGAGGGGGTTGAAACGAACTCGTTGGCTCCTGGATCCATCTCGAAACGGTGATCAAAACGGAAAGGAGGTTATCGAGGGAGGCGTATCAAGTATTGCGCTTTATTTAGGATGGGCTTGCCGGGGCAATCGAACTAAACAGTAGAAACGCAAAGGCTGAGGAACGCAAGGAGAGAAGAGGAAGAGGAAGAAGAGGAAGAAGAAGAAGAAGAAAAAGAAGAAGAGGAAGAGGAAGAGAGGAGGACGAGGACGAGGAGGAGGACGCGAGGGCCCGCGCACGGCAAGCGCGTCCTGGTCACGTTGCCTGCCCCGTCCGCGGGCAGGCGAGGGCGACGGCCTTCCTGGCGGTGTTCATAGAGCTGTGTCTATCATTCAGCCTGGGATATATAGCTAGGGGTATTCCTATGGCTAACAGCAATCCATATACACTATATCCGCATCACGGATCACGGATCGCGGTGCAGGTATCAGGATATCTATCACATTGTTGGTATTGTTATTATGGCGCTGCCGTCCAGCAGCAGCGGGCTACCTATGTACAGGAGCCAGAGCCAGGGCCAGAGGGGCTCTAGCCATTAGTTACTATTCTCGTCTCATGCTGGCCCCACGATGAATGATTCACCAGGAGCCAGCCCTTTTCTCCTTGCCATAGCCTTGAAGGACTATCCCAAACTAACTCTCCTTGGCGAGATAGAGCAGGCAGCGCTGGATTCAGGGTAATTGTTCAGAGTAGCTGTTCAGGGCAGTTGGTTGTTCAGAGTAGTTCTTTGGTTGTTTGGTTGCCTGCGGTTCTCTCGAGATCTGCTCGGTTGAGGTCGACGTGAGGCTCTTTGGGGGGATGGATCTAACCTTATCTGGACTAGTCACAGAATTCAGTAAGTTTACTTGCTTACCTAATATAATCTCCTGTCTTAGAGCCTCTTGCCACCAACGTCATACCATACAAGGGCAGCAAGGGCAGCAGAGGCAGCAGAGGCAGCAGACCATCGCGACGACCATACATCCATCCATGGTATCATCAGGACTGTGTGTCTTACCGGCCCCGTAGCGCAAAAGCAGACAGCGGATGCACGCGCACGCTCATGTGTGTAACGAACTTGACAACTCAAGAGCGCTTCTCTCTCCCAAGGTCAGTGCTAGTCAACTACGCGCGCCATTAGCCACCCGGTTGGGCAATAATAATAGGTGGCATCTTCGTTAGATCCTACAAAAGCAGCAGCTTGCTCCATCCGCTGACAGTGTTATATCACTCCATCCAATACCCTGTCCCGCTCCGTGGGCTCAATAGATATTACTGCTATGGAGGCGGTTTATAACGGCATCCAATCCCTCTACGGCTGCCTTTTTCTCTCGCAAGCTGAGCGTGCGTTGTCGGGCCTCCATGAATATCCCTTTCCTCTTCACTCATGCGACCACATGGAGTTTAAGATAGAAGACTTTGAATTCGAAGTGAAACGTCGATACCCTCACCGCACTGATATCCTTGGAATAGCTGAAAAGGTTCAGCAGTCTATTCGTTCTGAATATGGCGGGGTAATGCCAAGTGATTTATTTGATATCTATGAGAGGAGAGAAGCCACCTCACAAAATTTTACCCCTAGGGAGATAGAAACATTACAAAAGCTCCTAGCTAAATGGCAAGATACGACTGCTATTGAAAAAGAGTATGCCTTCCTAAGATTGGATCTTCATTATCCAGATAACGAGATTATACATGATACCGAGGAACATGCTGCAGACACAGCGGAGAAGATGAAGCAATGGTTACTCGCCAGACACGGAACCCTGGAATTCTAGACAATTGCGATTGTGAGGACCCCGAGGATGGCCTATGTTAGTTTATACCCATACTATAGTGGCATGCTTACCTTCTATTAATGCAAAGTGTTGTTCTTGTATCCTCTACCATAAGAGACCTGTCTATTATCAAATACCATTATACTCCTCTATGATGTTCATGCTATTGAGGCGTTGTGTCCTCCTGACTTGATTTAGACCTGTAGTTAGGCCCAGCATTGGTTGTGTGTTGCTCACCAGCTCGTGTGTTGCTCACCTGTGTTGCTGTCGTGCCTTTTTCTGTATAAAGGTTCGTCTTTCGTCTCTTACTCCCTTTCTCTTTCTCCTTCTTCCTCAGGCCACAGAATTATTTCCAACGTGAGTTTCATGCGCCCTTATCACCTACCTCGTCTATCCTATTTCATAGCCCTTAGACGTGTGATCCTATATCTAACGGAATAAACACCATAGATCAGTGCCAGAATAAAGAATGCAGCAACAGCAGCAACAACAGCAACCACACTGGCCTACGGTGGCCGCGGCGGTGGCAGCAGCAGCCACCGCCTGGCAGACGGCGGCATCAGCAACAGCAACAGCAGCAACAGCAGCAACAACAGCAGCACCAGCAGAGGCAGCAGCAGCAGCAGCAACAGCAAAAACGGCGCTGGAGGCCGCAGAGGCGGCAGCAGCAGCTGCAACAGCAGCAGCACCACCACCACCACCACCACCAGCAGCAGCCCCCGCCCCGCCCCCCTGGTGGGCTACCCACCAGGGCTGCCCAGCCCAGCCAGCCCAGCCGCGCCCCCGCCCCAACAAAGAGCAAGAGAAGAAGGAGAGGCGGAGAGAAGCTCGTAGAAGAAAGCAGAAGCAGCAGCAGAAGGAGAAGGAGGAGAAGAAGCAGAACGAGGGCCTGCCCCATCGCCCGAGGACACAAGAACACGAATAAACAACTTCTTCTTCTTCCTTCCATCTATTTTCTATCCAACCATGGCGTAGAAAACAGCGAGCCAAGTCCAAAGAGTCTCTCCGTAGCCCGCTTGTCAGAATATATCCTACAGACATTGCCCGTAACCACAGGCCAGCCCCTCGTCAGAACGAGGGATGCCTTGCTTCCCTGCATACCTAAATGGGACTCCTCTTCGCGTTCTCGCCGGGGGATAGCACAAATGGCTCGAAGTACCTAGTTAAGCCCCGTCGTAGTTGTGTGTTGCTCGCGTGTGTTGCTCGCGTGTGTTGCTCGCGTGTGTTGCTACCGTGACTATGTCTATATAGAGATTCGTCTCTTCTTCCTCCCTTTCCTTTCCTCTTTCTTCTTCTCTTTTTCTTCTCTTTTTCTTCCTTCTTCAGACCGCAAGAGACATCCACAATGTAAGTATAATGCATCCTTTTAGTTCCCTCGTCTATCCTACTACATAGCTGTTGACGCATGATAGCATATCCAACTTAATAACTACATTTCGATAACCAACGATGTCTACCCAAACACCAACAGAGCCAGCACCACAGGCAGCACCACAGGCAGCACCAGCAGCGCTCACACCAGCCGCCGCAAAGGTGGAAGCGGCGGCAGCAGCATGGAAAGCGGCGGCAGAAGAATGGAATGCAGCCGCAAACGAGTGGCTAGCCGTGTCAGAGACCGGAGGAGCAACAGAAGCAGCAAAAGCTGCAATAGAAACAATGGAGGCAGCCACGAAATCGATAGCTGCGGCCAGAACAGCAGCTACAGCACTCGCCAATTGCCCTGCCCCTGCTGCACCAGCGCGCCCGCGCCGCCACCGGCCCCATCAGGTGGCCAAAATGAGGGCCAGGAGGGCTGAAAGACGCCGCCTGGAGAGGGAGATCAAGAAGGAGAAGGAGGAGGAGGAGGAGTATTAGGAGCATGACGAAGGGGAAAAGGGGACGGACGTTGATTCTCTTCTGTGTTTTTAACTAACAAGTTTGACTCCTTAACAAAGTGGAGAGAAACGAGATCTTATCGATAAGGACGTGAAGTTAAATTAGTTAGTCCACTCCGCGCTTCTGCCTAAAGTTACGGTTCTTTTCTTCTTCCTCTTCATCCTCAGAGGGAGCAAGCTTGACGGAACGACCGCTGGGGATGGCATTCGAGCAATACAGCGTCAGAGTCCCAGGTAATTACCTACTTATGCGACTTCAGATTTACCCTGTCTCGCCCTTGGCTCTGTTATTAACTAACTACGTAACTAACTAGGCCGCGTCCCGGACGCGCTTGCATGGGTCACCAGCTCCGGCCATGAGAGACACAAAGCGAGCTCAGAACCTCCTGAAAAACGAAGAAGAATTGATAGAAACCGGCCTTGTATTGATCTACAATATGCCGCGGATATCTTGCCCCAGTATATTGCCATTGGTAAAATCGAGATGTTACTCGTAGGCCGGACCTCTCTGCTCGTCTCGCAGGCAAGCCCTTTCTTAGATCGCCTAGTTAGCTAATAATTCCGTGGTGACTTTTAGGAATTCGATAAACCACCACTCAACCCTTCCTTGAATGATAAGCACGAACTAGATGTACCCGTAGTTGCACTGGTTAGAAACCCGCACCATACTAGACCCGGTGTGAACCTGGCCTTGTGGACAAGCACACACGAAGTACTTCTGGAAGAAGTTGAGGGTCTTGACTCTCGACTGGAAAATTGTCTTGTAGACGCTCTACGGACATCAATTTCAAACTCGACTTCTATATACTGCGCCCATGGAAAGCTTCCTGCTGTTTATTCGCAAACACACCTGAAAAGAGGCCCGGACGCTCAGACTCGATTCTACGTCCTCGAGACAAGAATACTCTGGATAAATTCTGCTGAAATAAGATATACAATACCCGACTTTGCGTTGAAGGCACTGTGGCAGTACTACAAAACACAGCTTGATTTGCCCGAAGACTCAAGCTACCCCCCGCACCCACTCCCAAAATTATACCCCCATGTAGAACCGCCACAGCTAGGCCTAAGTGATTTTTATGACAATGTCCATGTCCCGCCAACACAACAACATGTACCGCAGATCGAAGGATTGGACCTGATAAGGTGTTCCTTGTTTCCATTCCAGAAACGAACTGTCAGCTGGTTACTGACAAGAGAAGGCATGGACATTTTACCTGATGGAACTTTACGTCCACGGGAAGTTTCTGAAGAAATTCCACTATCTTTTAGCCGGGTGCTAGATGCAGATGGCCGACCTTGCTATGTTAGCCTACTCTTCAGAGTAGTCATCAGGAATCTATCCTCGTGGAACCATGCAGAAAGACGCTTGAGGGGAGGCATTCTTGCCGAGGAAATGGGACTGGGAAAGACTGTGGAAATGCTTTCTCTGATATGCGCCCACCAGCGACCCGACATAATCAATGGATCATATCCCCCCACTCCAGCAGGGTTGCTTGAATCCAGAGCAACATTGATAATAACACCACCTTCGATTTTGAAGCAGTGGCAACAAGAGATCGCTATTCATGCCCCAGGTCTTAGAGTCAAACATTATACGGGGCTTAAAAAGAGCAAGGTAGATGACAGGGAACTGACACACGATCTGGCCTCCTATGACATAGTCCTTATGACTTATAAAGTTCTAAACACAGAAATATATTATGCAGAGGACCCTCCTGACCGGCCCTCCCGTCACGCTAAACAAGCTCCTAAAAGGAAATCTCCCTTGATGCAAATATCCTGGTGGCGTGTATGTATTGATGAAGCTCAAATGGTTGAATCTCAGTCTAGCAAACCTGCGAGGGTTGCTAGGATTATTCCACGATGTAATGCATGGGCTATGACTGGTACCCCATTGCGAAAGGATATCGAAGATATATATGGTCTATTGTCGTTTTTACATTATGAACCTTTCTGCCTCTCAGCAAGCATCTGGAAAAGAGTTTGCACATACCCTCCCGTCTTTAAATCGATGATTCGAAAGATTGCCCTCAGACATAACAAAGAAATTGTCTCCCGTGAGCTTCGGCTGCCCAAACAAAAGAGAGTCGTTATCACCATTCCATTCACTGCCGTGGAAGAACAGCATTACGACCAGCTCTTCCAACAAATGTGCGAAGAGTGTGACTTGGACAGATCTGGCACTCCCAAGTCATTCGAATGGGATGCGCAGTTAATACAGCCCCAGACACGGGCCGTTATCGCTAAGATGAGGTCGTGGCTATCAAGACTCAGGCAAGCCTGTCTTCAGCCTAAAGTTGACACTGCCACCGCAAGAACCCTTGGAAGTAATGGACCGCTTCGATCTGTTGCTGACGTGCTGGCGGTTATGATTGACCAAAATGAAACCAAGATACGGACAGAGGAGCGTACACTTCTCATATCCCAGATCCGAAGGGGCCAGATAATGGAAAATGCCCTGAGACCAAGGGAGTCCTTGGAGATTTGGAAAGACGCAGCGAGGAGATCAGGCTTAATTGTCAAGGGATGTCGAGATCAACTCGATGAAGAGCTCAAAAGGCGGGCCGAAGTTGCAAAGGAGAGTGTAACGAAAAACGAAGTCAATGGCGATGACAATGAAGAAGATGAAGATAGCGGCGACGATGAATCCGAGAATGAACTGCTTAACAGGCTGGGAGTGCTTCGTCATCGGCTTCGAACCGCTCTAGAAATTGAACATATGTGTGAATTCTTCATGGCCAACGCTTATTACCAGATTAAAACGGACCCTGAGATTACCGAGCCTGACTCTGATAGTTTCCGCGAATTAGAAAAGCAGGAAGAAAACGGGTACGAAGTTGCGAAACTGATCAGAAGAGAAATGCTTGCAGATACGATTCAAATGGTCAATGGACAAATCAACCGTCTCAAAGCCAAGGTGCAAAAGGACGGAGTATTCCATGTTCCTACAATGTCTATAGCCTTACACTCTGTCGGCATAGAAAGTCGACGTTTACTGGATCAAGTTGAAGATTTCTGCGATGCTATGAAACCTCATACCGATACATTCAACAAGTGGCTGGACCACATGGCACAGCTGCTTTTACAAGCGCTGGTCGACGAAGAAGAAGGCTCGGAACTGAAAGGTGACGAATATGAATCATCGACGAAACACCAGGACGAAATGTACGTTTACATGGAAGGCCTTCGAGTTATGTTTGCAAGACATTTTGCCGCAATTACTGGCCAGGTGAATAACTTGATCACGCACGAAGTCGGCGTTGCCATGGAAAGGGCAAAAATGGGTGAAGGCCCCGCTCCAGAACTATACATTTCTCTTATAAATAAGTGTGAGGAGCTAAAACTGCCTCGTGGACAGCTTTCATTGAGAGGACTTGTGAATGAACTTCGCAACTTAGTTGTGTCTTTGGAACGGCAAGAAATACAAGGGAGTTCTAGGGCCCGCGCAGAGCAATTGATCGTCAAGGACATATTGCGTGAAGTGAGCAAGTTGTTTTCAGTTCAATCAAAGGCCATTCCTCCCTTAGAAAAGCAAATGGAGCTTTTCAGAAGTGTTATGAACAAGAGGCTTGAATATTATCGTCAGCTCCAACAGATTTCAGATACAGTCGCACCATATGATGAAGACCGAAAGGGGAAACCTTTGAATGAAGAAGACTTTGTCACTAAGCTAGAGGCTGAAAAGGAAATTGACTCCAAGCTCTCGTCCTTGAAAGCAAAGCACCGATACCTTCTCCATCTCCGTGATGAATCTGGTACAGATGAAAACACAAGAGTCTGCATCATCTGTGATTCTACATTCGATATTGGTTCGTCTGCTAACTCCTTATCCCTTGACTCAAGTCAAATTCTCAAACTAAACGATTTCTAACACAAATGTATATAGGTGTGTTGACGATTTGTGGTCACAAATTCTGTAAGGATTGTATACGGCATTGGTGGCGTCAAAGCCAAAGCTGCCCCGTCTGCAAGAGCCGTTTAAAGATGAGAGACTTCCACGAGATTACCTACAAGCCGCAAGAGATTGTTGCTCAGGAAGAGAATGCACCCAATTCCGAACCAGGAAACCCACAAAAGAACCCTATATATTCTGATATAAGCTCAAAAGTGCTGGAAGAAATCCAGAACATTGATCTTCCCAGATCTTATGGAACAAAGATCGATACTCTCTGTCGGCACTTGCTATGGCTGCGGCAACATGACCCAGGAGCTAAATCAATCGTCTTTTCGCAGAACAAAAGCTTTCTAGTCACACTAAGCCATGTCTTCTATTGGTTCAAAATTGGTCATTCCAGTATAGATGATCCGTCTGGTATCGAACGGTTCAAAGAGGATCATACTGTACGTGCCCTGTTTTTTATCCTGTTAACTTACGATCTTGTCTCTAACAACTGAACAGACCGAGTGCTTTCTCCTACATGCAAAAGCCCATGCATCCGGCCTTAATCTTGTTAACGCGACCCATGTCTTTCTTTGCGAACCACTGATCAATACTGCAATTGAACTTCAAGCCATAGCTCGGGTTCATCGTATTGGTCAGCATCAAGATACAACTGTATGGATGTACCTGGTTGCTAACACCGTTGAGGAGTCCATTTATCAAATCTCCGTGGCTCGCCGTCTAGCCCATATTGCACGTAGACGCGAAGAGAACCTGAAGAAAAGGGAACATTCTATGTCCTCCAGCTTTATATCCGAAAGCTACCTGGATCTGGATGGAAATGGCCATGCAGAATCGAACGGTACTTCCCATAACCCTCTAATGAGCCTTCGGCACCTGGACGAGAATACCCTTGAGTCTGCAAATTCCCATGAATTAGAAGACGTAACACCAGGAAATCTGTTCTCTGGGCCCGGTGCCGAAGGGGAGAAAGTTAGAGACTCGGATGTTTGGCAGTGCTTGTTTAGCAACCAGAAGAGAACTGGCACCCTCTCAAATGAAGTTGCAGATGCGGAGACGATGGGTGATGTCGAGAATGATGTCAGACGTGTGCTGAGGGCTACTGCAGCCGAAGCAAGACAGCTGAACGGTCCAATGCCTTAAAAAAATACTTGTTTATTTTTAGTACGGGCGATGAGTTGAAAATATGGGTTTCGTACGTCTATATATAATATAAGCACAACCCTGGATAGGTTGTTGTACATCTAGATGGTTGGAATCATTGATACCTATGGAAATGGCAATAAATGATGGGTAATTGTGTGCCTCCGTCTCTATATCTTACACCTTACCCGTCTATAGCCTTGATTCTATTATATATGTTCATAATAATACAGTTCGAAAGTAACCCCATTATCGGAAACGCCTGGCTTAACCATAAACAAAACGCTCATGTTTTAGTCTTCGGAAAGTAGTTTGAACCCTTCAAGGACGGCCTCATATACGCCAAGTGTGATGCCTGCAGAAGGGATAGAACGAAGTAGATGCGGCGTCAACCCGCCATATAGTGCTCTGAAACCCTCTTCCCTGCAGAGGAGTCGGAAGCATTGGACTACTCCAGTATATTTCACATGGCCATTAGCCATGGGGGCCTGTCGTAGTCTCGTCCGGATCACCTAAAAAAAGGTTGTTAGTTAACTTGGACTTCCTGTCTTGTCTCACCAAAGGTTATATCGATACTTACCTCATGTGGATATGCAATAATAGAAGAAAGGAATTTCGAAAGTGCGGCGGCACCACCCATGCCTAACAAGCCAGACAATCGATCCCCAAGGGTTTTGTTCCCGGTAGTACGAGCACAAGGCTCATCCTGGTTAGACCTCATCCGCACTATGAGCATTTTTAACTGCTCATAGAGTGCAAGATGGAATGTTGTTTCTAAGCTTCCCAAGTAACTTGCTGAGAGTCCCCTATATAGTCCTCTAGGGCCTTCTTGCCGCAAGACCTGTCTTGCGCAATCAAAGCTGTTCTTGTATCGTCTCGGGGCAGCTTGTGGACTGTTTGCTGACTGTGACTTGTCAAGTTGAAGACGTGTCTTGATCACCCAAATCGGGCTCGTGAGAGTTCCGGTGGTTATGCCTGCAGTGACAGCTGAAATTATGTGACAGCCCATGGCATTCTCGCTATTCGGCCCGAAAATCTGCGATTCGCCTATTATGCGTTTGACGTTCCCATAAGTGTAGTACTTAATGGCACTGGCTGGTACAACACCAGTTAAGTTCGGCCCAAGTCCTCGGAATAGCCCACGCCAGCCCTCAACATGGTATATCGAAAATAGTATCTGGAAGGTTTCGCGAATGTGGCCTAGCATAGGACGAGACACTTGAAAGGCTGGCTGTTGCATGGTTTTGGGGCTGGCAGTTGATGAGAGAACTGGGCGGTAAAAGTCGGATTGTAATCGAGTTCTCAGGACATCAAGTGGCGATGTGAGAACTGCAGTAATGGCGCCTCCGGTACTGGATGGAAGAAGTATGCGGTTAGTAAAGAAGATTGCAGGTTGAAGAGTGGTCTTCACTTACGCTCCAGCGACCAGATGCGAGAGAGATTTAAGGAAATCATTGTCAGATTTTGGTTTTAGCTGCGGGCTTGAAATAATAGTAGGTTGTATTAGTGATTCTTTGGAAGAGTGCGCCATCTTTTCGTTCGTAGGGTGTAGCAACTTGGTGTACGATGGAAGAGGTTCTAAAATGGACAAGAAAAGGCGTTGTCAAAGTATTAACATATGAATATCAGGAGTAACTAGCCAGTGAAGATTAAGGACATGTTATCTAGTATTATAAGATCAAAATATATGAGAAACAAGGGTATAAGGAACGTATCGAGCTCGCTGGCTCTTCATCAACATGCTCGACAAATTTCTTATCCTCCTCGCTCAGATAAAAAAAAAAAAAAAAAAGAAGAAGCCAGGAACAGAGTTTGATTATCGCTTATGTAATACCACAATCGATAAGGGCGCTTATTAGACGCCAAACGCGTGAATATTCTAGTTACTAATCCGATTAACCTTGACCCAACGTCAAACTTACAAGAACACGCCAGCTTCTGGTTGCCTTGGAAAAGGTGAAGATGAAATATAATGACATCTGCCTGGTAAAAAACAACATATTGTTAGAAACTGATATCAAGTCCTGAACCTATAAAAAAGAGGCAATCCTGCTCCTACAGTACCAAATTTTCGGTCAGCCACTCGATAACCTTCGATAACAATGGTTGAAAGCACAGAAGAGAGGGAGCTTTCACTTGTATCCAAGTTGGAACTACGTGTTGCTCTTGCAGACTCAGATTCAAAACTACAATCTCTTCTTCATACATACCTTGCACCATTACTACTGAAACTTGCATCTGAGAATGCCTCTGTCCGAAACAAGGTTGTGTCTCTATGCCAGCACATAAATACCAGGGTTCAATCTCAGTCCATCGCTCTTCCGGTTGAGGCCTTACTGAAGCAATTCAAGGAGACCGATAATTCCCTTATCAGACACTTCGATCTGATCTACATCCGACATGGACTTAATCGAATGGGCCCTACAAGTCTAACTCTTTTACCGTCCTTGCTTCATGGAATATCCCAGTTCAATGGTTCTGAAGCTCAAGCTTCTATTCTGTTTAACTTGATACTGAAGCTACTACCACTTATAAAGCTACCACCTAAGGGAAGCAGTGATGATTTAGACTTAGGAAAAAGCATGAAGCTTCTCCCGGGAGACAGCACATATCTCTCATCCTGGTTTGGAAAATTACTTCTTCTGACACCCACAATAGAGGCTTGCCCAGGCTTATCTATAGCAGAAACAAGATTTTTAAGTCGTCAGTCTTCAGATGGTCTAACTTGGGATCCAACAGCTCCCGGGGGCTTAAATATCCTAGAAACAAAAGTGGCCGCTTTAAAATTTCTAAGCAGCGGTGCTTTCGATGACTCTGACCGGTTCATTCCTGCATTGATTGCAACTGCGGATCCCAATGCACGAGTCTCGGACATTGGAGATGACATACTGAAACGATTTCGCCCAGATTTGGAGTCTGATCATGTAGTTGATCTGCTATACTCCCTTTATCTAGGCTCGACAGAGGCTGGCGGTGCTTTACCTGCCCGCCCTGCATTGAAAATGAAAATTCTTCACTTTCTGAGTAAATCGGTTCAGGCAACTACCAAAACCCAGCATATCATTCGAATCCTTAATGATGCCCTTACCTCCGACAGTTTTGGTGGAGCCAGAGGGCTAGAAGTCTCCAAACTACGACAACAAATATTTTCTTTTGTCACCTGGTTGACGAGGATGGGGGCACCTTCAGACTTAAATTTGGTTGCGCCAAACATAATCAAAGCCCTGAGGGAAATGGTCGAGGGTCAAGGCTGGCCAACCACCAACCAGCCATTAAAACCAGCCGAATTTAGCTCTAGGAGCCTCGCTTATGAGTCTATAGGGCTGCTTGCCCCGAAGATCGATCCATCTCTAACTAGAGAAAACGAAAACCCTATTGATATTGACTTGCTAGAGTGGATGTTTACTTCCCTAGGCTGTGACACCTCTGGCCCTCAGATTTTTGTCAGCATCGATGAGGCCCTTGGTGGAGTTCTTAACTCTATAACCAAAAACTTGGATCAGAACTCAATAGATCAGATTCGCCCTATTTTAACTAGGTTTGCCACTATTGAACCCGGATCTAGAGATGAAAAAACCGGGTTCAACATTGTGAGGAGCACACGGTTTGCTGCTGTCCGTTTTTCCAACCGTTGTATGCCATACAATGACATTTGTGGCAGATCTATTGATCTACTGGCCATTGCTGGCGGGCAAGATGGCGGACTTGAAATTGCAGAAGAGGGGAGGAAAGGACTCGATCCTTACTGGTATCGCATGTTGAATCCATGTGATAACATAGCAGCTCCAGTCACTGAGGGTAGACGATATGTCTTTCCGCGATTCAAGGAATTAGCGAAGTATCTGTTTGAGGAAGATAATGAAGAAAATGATGTTCTCCGACAAGCTCTTTGGTCAATCTTCGCTTCTGAGAAGTACACCATTGTTTACGAAACTGCTATCACATATCTTCGAAATTTACTGCTTTGTGAAGCTCTAGTGAATACCGATGCGATTCAGGACATAGAGCACAATTGGGAGCAGCGTCTCGACAATGTTCTTTCGAACGACGAGGATGCTCGAGCTTCCATTAAGGTATATCTTGCCGAATGTGATGATGTTCTTCCATTGCTCCTGAATGCTTGCCTAAAGGGGCTGTTCTTAAACTCTGGGCAATCCGCTGGCCGGTCAGCCACTCATTTCATTGAAATTGCCTCTCTCACCTCCAACAAATTCCTTCAACCTCTAGTGAAACACAGTCAGGCCCTAATCGACACCTTACTCAAGGGAGCATCTCCTCAACAAGAAACGGCTGCTCAAGCCTTCGGCATCTTGATAAGCCACCCCAGCTATCCTCAGGCACATAGGGGTCAAGCATGGGAGGCTTTGTCCCCCCATGCTACTAGTTGGCAGACCGCTATCGGTACTGCAGTATACAAGACTCGTGGAGCCCTACTAGGCCAAGCATACATGCTCTCCCGGCTACGAATTCGCGGCGCTCAGCTTCAAGAGCTGCATGAAAAATCACAAAAGTGCTTAGATACAGCACTCGATATATTGAAAGGCTCCCGAGATTCTGCACTTAGGAAAGCAGCTTATGATGTCATTGGACAGCTCAGCCTTTCATCTGCCATTACTCTAGATAACATCCAGGGTGATAAGTGGGAGGCGATTATCGAATCTATCTCCACCGATGCTAAAAAGCACAGTGAACCAGCGATAACTGCTCTTGGACGCTTGTCTCTAATTATCCCAAAAGACGATACCGGATCTACCAAGGTAGACCAGCTGCTCAGTTTGCTTTATTCTCTACACGAAGTGAAAGTGATAGAAGTACAGTTCGCCATCGGCGAAGCCCTTAGTATAGTGGCAGAAGGCTGGCAATCGACTTCCCTAACATCCTCTCTAGATGTAGATGTCGAGAAGCCTTCTTCGAACATTCCCTCCCACGTGCTCTCTAAGATCCTTGAAAAGGTCATGGAGGATTGTAAAGCATCCAAACCGTCATTGAGAAAAGCGTCAGTCATATGGCTTCTCTGCCTTATACAATATTGTGGTCGAAATGAGGAAATCCAGTCCCGCCTCTGGAAATGCCAGCAAACGTTTATCTGGCTGCTTTCTGATAAGGATGAAACCGTTCAAGAGTCGTCTTCAAGAGGCTTATCACTGGTGTACGAACTGGGAAGCCAAAACCTCAAAGATGACTTAGTTCGTGATCTTGTGCGATCTTTCACCGCTGACAGCTCTAACATGGGGGGTGGGAAGATATCTGAAGAAACGGAATTGTTTGAGCCGGGAGCCCTACCCACTGGTGACGGTTCAATTACCACCTATAAAGACATTGTGGGCCTTGCATCTGAAGTCGGCGATCCGAGCCTGGTCTATCGCTTCATGTCACTAGCTTCTAATAGCGCTATATGGTCGAGTCGTGCCGCCTTCGGCCGTTTTGGTCTCAGCAATGTGCTGTCCGACTCCAGTGAAAACGGATATCTTTCTCAAAACCCAAAGCTATACCCAAAATTATATAGATACAGATTTGATCCGAATCCCAATGTACAAAGGTCAATGAATGATATATGGAATGCCCTCGTTAAAGATCCAAATGCAGTCATTGACGCCAACTTTGACGCAATTATGGAAGATCTCCTACGAAGTGTCGTGGATGGGAAACAATGGCGGGTGAGGCAGGCTGCCTGTGCCGGTATTGCCTCCTTACTTCAGGGTTGCCAAATCGAAAAGTATGATAAGTTCTTGAGCGAAATCCTCACAAAATCGTTCAAAGTTCTTGATGATATCAAGTCAACCGTACGGCAGGCGGCAATGTCATTATGTCAAACCCTTAGTGAGATTGTTTTACGTGCCATGGAGAGTGGTGACACCTCGTCAAAACGAGCAAAACTCATGCTAAAGCATATTATCCCATTCCTGCTTGGACGTGAAGGTATTGAGTCCAGTGTCGAAGGGGTCCAGAAATATTCAATCATGACCATCACGAAGATCGTCAAGAAAGCGCCAGGACCATTGATTAGGCCTTTTGCAGCTCTTATTTTGGAGCGACTTCTCACATCGCTCACATCAATAGAGCCCCAGGCCGTTAATTATGTCCACCTGAATGCTGATAAATATGGATTAACGGGTCAGGCTATTGACAAAATGAGGTTAACGGCTATCCGGAGCTCACCCATGATGGAATGTATCGAGCTTCATCTCCTCGATTCCCTTGACGATGAGAGTATGGCTGAAGTGGTTCCTGCTTTAGAGGCTTCGATACGCTCTGCAATAGGCCTCCCGTCGAAAGTGGGCTGCAGCAGAGTCTTAGTAATTCTCAGTTCTAAGCAAGTACTATTTAAGCCCTACGCAGCTCGGTTTATCCGTATTTTGAGGAAACTGGTGTTAGACAGGAATGAGACTGTTAGCGCATCCTACAGTTCTACTATCGGTTACCTTACTCGCTTGGCTAGCAATGAAGATGTCCTGGATACCATCAAGTTTGCAAAATCACTCTATTTCGAATCGGAAGATACAGCACACCGCATTGTTGCTGGTGAAATCATGAATTCCATGTCCAAATTGGCGAACGATAGAGTTCAAGCAGTTGCAGCGGCCTTCTTACCCTTTATATTCCTCGGAATGCACGATACTACAGATGAGGTTAAGGAATTCTTTACCAAGACATGGAATGATAATGTGAGCGGCTCTAGAGTTATTTCGTTGTACCTTGATGAAATACTCGACCTTGTTTCAACAAAGTTGGACTCCCCCCAATGGCCAATCAAGCACGCATCTGCGCTTACTGTCGCCAAAGCAGTCCTTTCCATTGACAAGAATATGGATATTCCGACGGCGAGATCTCTCTGGCCACACCTTGAGAAGGCACTTGAAGGGAAAACTTGGGACGGGAAAGACAAAGTTCTGGAGGCCTTTGTTAAGTTTTCGAGTCTTTCCAAGGAGTTCTTGAAGGAGCAAAGTGACATCAAGGATCGCATGAAGGTCAGTAGATGCATCAGACTATGCTCGGAAGGATCATTTATTGACTGGAATTTAGACCATTGTCATCCGAGAGGCCAAACGGAAGAATGTTGACTACAGACCTCATGGACTAAAAGGGCTTGGGCAATTTGCTAGGAATTTAGAGGATCTTGATATGACGAAAGAAACCCTGGCTATAGTATCCCCTGTTTTTGAGGAGATGGTCGAAGAAGTAAAAGGTGATAAGATGGATATCGATTCGAAAGACAGCAGAGTACCAAAGTAAGTCCCTTCTGCGTATGACCGTCACACTCATACCTGCTAATAATCTTATTACTGGTGTAGCATTGAAGACAAAACATTTATTGCAGGGATAGAGTGTCTGTATAATGTTGCAAACCCCAACATTTCATCGTCAGGTACGTCCAGTCCATACACCAGGCATAAAGCATCACACCTAGTAACTCATGTCAACCTCATCCAATAGTTCTCGGTCATTATCTTGCTGGTATGTCATCCGTAATCAAGCCGGTAATTACACATTCCGGAAGATCCGTATACCCTACTTTATTTGATTGTGTCAAGGACCTTTTCAATCGCGTCGATGAACGCCTTCTCAGTGGCAGGAAGGAGGATAGTGGTTCGACACCTATGTTCCTAGACAAGGAACTTGCATCAACTCTGTTCAAAGAACATGAGTTTTTGTTCCAGGACATCGATCTACCCATCGAGAGTGTGAGAAGCAAATTTGCCCAGGCAGTTTTGGCGTACGTCAAAATCTTGAAGAAGAGTTCTTTGCCACTCGACACCTCCCAGAAGTGTGCGATCGAGAAGTGGAAGGCCAATGAGCGGTCTGAATCAGTTAAAGCTGTCTGGCACGAGATTCTTGAGCAGGTGTAACTAGTATCAGTGTATCGAGTGTTAGGGGCAGGGCATCATCAACTCACGAAAACACAGCATGACTTATAACTGATTCATGATACAGTTGTTCATCAACTGGCCAAGGCAGCAGACTATCCTCCTGCCGAATGTAGTGCAGCTCTCCTCTTGTTTAGGAGTAGTTAATGCTGCCTAACGAGCTGCATGCAAGAGTTCTCCGGAGTAAACAGCGCCGTATTACAGAATGGCCATGTGTCTCGGAGTTGCCATGTCTGCTACCCAAAAAAAAAATATACACAACCAGCACTTGTTCCTAGACCCGTTCTCATACACGGAATATTCCCCTGAGGGTTTCATAGAAGTCATATCGTAAAACTCGACCTGTCACTGTTGCTTGACGTTATCACCATCAAGATTGGAACCTCCTGCAGATCACGGGACGCCGCTGAGTAAAAATGTCCGTTTCTGGTTGTTCCAACGACAACAACGACCGCGACAGCGACATCTTCCTCCTCTGCTCTGCAGTGTCCGAGATTCCACCATTTGGTTACCATCTACCAAGTGAAACAACAGATCAGACGACTGGGTTAATCCATCGGGATATCCAGCCGGAACCCGACGCATCTCTACGGTTTGTAGAACCTTCTACCAGCTGTCTGGTGCGCCGAAGGAGCTGGCCCATGGCCTGGCCGTGACGATCGTGCGTACGAGAGCTTGAGAGCAAAAAGATCGGATTTGCTCCTTGCTCGCCCAAAATTACCCTGGCTCTGCAGCCCAAGAGCTGTGACTACCCGCATAATGATGGAGCCATAGAGAGCATCAGCGAAACAGGGCTGTGGTGAAGTGTCACCTCTCCAAGACGGAGGGAAACTAGCGCGGTTGTCTTCTACGGGCATACGGACGCAAGGGCTTCCCAGTAGCAGTCCAGCATGAACAAAGCCCCCCTTCCTCCAGTCAATCATGACCAGGCCCTGATGATGGTAGCGAGCGAGTCTGGGTGCCCTTGCATGAATTTTAGGACGAGCTTGCGAAGTGCAGCACACTTGGCTGCTCGTATTCTTTTCATTCAAACCAGCGGACATTTCTTTTACCATCACTGGGTCCTACTGACGGAACCTCAAGAAAGAATCAGAGCGAAGAAGCATTTCTCCTTGGTAAAGGCTAAATTTCGGAAAGCTATCGGCTCTGTTCGCTTCTGTTCAGTTAGTTACTGCTGCAGTTATGTCCTGAGATTGCCGCTTGGCACAGCGTATGCAAGGCTCTCGCGACTACAGAGAGCAAAATACCCCAGGTTCAAAGCTACCTTGCATATTTATTCGGATGCTTAGCTCGTAAGCGCGTTTCGCTGGCGATTAGCTTGTGGGTTAAGGTCATTATGGTCCGCGTGGTCTACAGGTCAACCTGTAAACTACAACCTCAAAACGTCCAACCATTCCCTCCGTAGACCAACGGACGCCGCCGGGGACATCCAAATTATGCTACAACACCAGCTAGTGGAACTTTTTTGTGATTATCATGGCTATCACGGAAGTGTCCTAAACTCATGCTACTCTGCATTCTGACAGTTGACATATTTGAAGGAGTCGCAACGCCACATCCATATCCTCATTTTTTGTCCTTTTTTGCCTTCTTACGCAATTTATTCCCTCGATGGCACTTACCAGGTCAGTATCTGATTTTTCATGGTACTGCCGTCTTTGAACAATTCGACCGGTGCCACTAAACCGTTAAGGGGCTACCTCACAGGCAGGGCGACAGCTATATATAGGGAAATTACCGTTACATGCACAAGCCCAATCCACTTTCACTCACAGTGCTCAAAATCATACGCCTCCTTTGCACCATTTAAATACATCCATTTACAGTCCGGCAGCAGTTACGGTCAATCCAACCGAGAGTCCATTTCAATAGAAGGAGAAAACAATACGTTTAGTATGGCTTCAACAAAACATTCTCAGTCACTGCCACCAATCGCTCCAAAATATGGCATGCCCAAGTTGTCAAGTCTAGACAGGGGATGGGACCTGGAACCCTCTAAGCTTAAAATGCCGACAAGGGTACGTTTACCTCCAAGGTCAAAAACAGGCTGCTGGTAAGCAGGATCTGAACCCCGTTGCATTTGCGTATGGCAATTCACCCAGTTTGTCTAATCATTTTCTGAAAATTCAGGACTTGTAGGGTAACTATCACCCTATTGACCCCTTTCGTTATGTAAATAAACCTCAGAAATGCTCACTTTTCTGGTTTTTTATTTCATCCACAGGCGCGAAAAGGTGAGGAGCTGCGTCAACTTATATTCTCACTCGCAACTGCTAATGTTCCATCTAGTAAAATGTGACGAAGGCCATCCAAAATGTGGTGTAAGTACCCTCGCAAAATTATTTTCGCTGGTATACTTGTCCTAATCGATTTGATAGCAATGCACTCGGTTGGGCCATGAATGTGACTATAGTCCAAGGCTTTCGTTCCGAGACGATACGTTGAAGGTCATGGAAAGGATGCAAGATGTTTCTATATCTGGAAATGCCGTTTGGGACTGTACGCTCGATCTTCTGTTATCTAATTGATATTGCGCAGCTAACACTCCAGATAAGCATCTTCTTCCTCACCTTCAGAAGGAAGCTCCGGCTCAACTACCAGCTCGACTAGCGATGACATTCTCCCTCCCTTTGCATCATTGACTACAGATATAGAGCGGGAAATGAAAGCGGAGTGTTATCGTCCTGGAACGTATCATGTCGTGGTGAACCCGGATAGCTTCGCAAATCTCACAGACGACAGTGAAGACTCCCAAGACGAACTCCCTCCAATAAAAAGGACTGTCAGGCCTTCCCAATCTGCTTCCCATAAACGAAATACTTCCAAGTCTCGACCTCGGTCATCTACAGAATCGTCAGACCCAAACGTCGTGATATTGGCGAAGTTTGAAGACTCCATGGCTTTGAATACAAGCTACTGGAAATCAATGCGGTCATCCCCCCTGACTGTAACTTCCAGATCCAAATCGCCTGAAGAGTATGAGGATAGTCACCTAACGGACGCAAACAAACCAAAACACCCGATATTCATTGGATCAACCGGCAATTTGGAGGATGCAAAGTTACTGGGCCATTTCAGGAATGTCGTATGGAAGCATCTCGTTCAAGTGGGGCTCGGACATAACCATGCACATGCTAGTGACATCAACATGCCCGGGGCTGATATCTTTGAAAAGGAAGCAGCCAACTTTCTACCTGTGAGTTCCTAAAAAGTTTTTAACTTATGTACAAACACCGATAACTAATGCTCTTTTATTAGCTTTTCCATGCAATGATGGCCGTTTCTGCCTTGAGCTTATCTCGCCAGGATCCGTCAAAGAGTATAGATTCACTGCAGCACTACCAACAAACACTTCCGTTTCTCCAAACAAGTATGAGAAGTCATCAGGATCTATCGTCAGATGGAGTATTTTTGACACATTTTCTTCTCTTAATATATGAGGTACATATATCTCACCCTATCTTTCTCCACATTGGCCAACTTCGATGTACTTACATGTATTTCATATTTAGATTGCTGCTGCAGAGCCAGGCGGTTCAAATCTGTGGTCTCATCATATCCAGAGATTAATACGAATTTGCTATATGAGAGGTGCAATACTGCAAAGAGAGCCATTTCCTTTTGTCGTTTGGTGGATCTGTTGGATCGACCTATATGCATTGTTCACCGGAGCCGGCACGGGTGACTTTGTGCGTAACTTACTAGCTCACGATATGATACCGGCCGCTCTGTCACAGCTATACCCTATCGGTGAAGATGGAAAAAGCATAATCTTCCCCGGAGAAGAGCACACTCTCCCAGTGATGCTTCGTCTAAATCGAGATACTTTTATCCTTGCTATCAGACTTGGTATCCTTGCTGCTGACTGCCGACGAGATACCGTATCCCAGACTTTTCCAGACGGGTCAATCGGCTGTACTTTGCTGGGCCGCGCTGCCAAAGAGAAGCGACTTTTTGATATTCAGCAATCTTTCATCCAGCTATGGACAACACCCCGAGTATCTTTATTCCAGCAACAAGTGCATCAATTGCCTCCCCGTTCAAAGGAGGTATTTCAACACGTACGTTCCACTTTCCCCACCATCTCTTCCATTCATGTGAACAGTCCCGTCTGTGTTTTGTTTTGTTGTAATTCTATCTTCTCACACTTCTCGCCTACCTGGGCTTCTACCTACAGACCATACTAATGTCTCTTCCAATTTAGTGCTCAACACTCTTCAATAGCTGCATGGTATATTCCTATATCAGCATGTGGCCCAACCAAGCCGCGGAGACCAGTGCCATATCCGCCTTGGACATTGACCAACGCATATCGGCTATCCTCTCCATTGCCAATGAGATCACTAGCATGGGCAGGTACGATCTTCGATTTATCATATTCCCTACCTTCATTGCTGGAGTAGCCGCTACTTCGCCTACCCATAAGATGATAGCACTCGATATACTGTCTAATTTCGAAGCAAACGAGGGAGTTGGCCGTAATGTTGCCACTACTCGTCAGTTATTGCAGACAGTATATCAGCATCAAACAAACGCCTATATGAGACGTGGCCATGCATTTGACGTTGACTGGCTTGATATCATGGCTAAACAGGGACTACAGTTGGTTAATTTTGGTTTATAACCGATATCTCATTATTCTCATTTCCTATTTGTGATTTTTCATTGACTTATTCCCCCTTAAGCCTCTGATAGCATTTGTGCACAATTGGTGTTAGTGGTACCTGTTTTGAATTACTGGTAATTTTAGGCATAGGAGCGAAGCATTTTGGACTCTATTTTTGTATAACATTCCCTTGTTTTCATGGTTCATTCATTATTGTTCATTGAATATGTTCCAATCTCGAACCTTTAAGGCCTCCACTTGTGTCTGGACCTTAGTTGATGCAAACCAAACATCTTACTAGATGTCCCAGGCTGTTTAGCTCCTCAGAGCCTCAATGGCTATCGACTTGGCATTATTTCGCACTATTAACTCGTTATTGCCCCAAGAGTCCAATTAGACCATGGCCAGTACACATAAGTCGATTGGCGCTCAAGACATTTTCTCGCAAGAGCGGACAAGGAATGTGTATGCTCGGATTCAATCAAGGCCGTTGGACGTCTCTGGAATTCATACCGGAGACTGCACAAGAAAGCAGGGCCTGGCCAGCAGGCAAGGACACTGCCATATATGAGCACTCGAAACGGACTGAAGGGCCATTGTAGGCCCGAACCGCTGCTGAGGGATGGTCAAACGAACAGTTACATGTCGTGCACATGAAAAGACACTATCGGCTATCGTATTGACAGCCCGACCAGAATGGCTTGTGCAGCCTGTGCAGTTTGTGTGGCTGAGGCTTGCTGGTCGATGTGATCATTTTGTATGGCCATTCGATGTTCATCCAGTTATCACCTCAGCCACTGACAAGTTAACTCACTAGTGAACGAACTTTTCCAAGGCTCGATGATACCACTAGTTACCAAGCGAATCAACGGAACTGGCAATCTCTCCACACGGGAATAATACCCATCGAATAGGAGAAAGGAATGTAAGAGTTCTTCAACAGTTACTGTGAGCGTTTCCGTGGTTATTTATCCCGATTAGAAAGTGCTCAAAGTCTACCTTGACTTCGACTGAAAAACCGCTGACATTCTTCCGCAGTTTAGATCTTCCAACATCGCATTGTTGAAGGTGCATGCTGAATGTCTGCAGGGTTCCCGGCGCTAAGGCGGCCTGCTCCTGAACGGCCGACGAATGAAGGGGGCTTGCGACGTCGATGCGTGGCCCGCCGGTGGCTGACGGCCTCTTCCCTGAGCCAATCGCTGTCCCCAGATGCAAGTCGTCAGGTTTCACGTTGGGCCATGACCAATCTCCCGGCGAGGACCCAATCATCTCGTGTGCGGCCTGTGTAGCCGCCAGCTCTTACCCTTGGCATTAACTTGGCCATCTATCACACGAAGCTCCAGGGGAGGGAGGGGACAGAGTCGAGGGAGAATTTCTTCGTCGAGCTGAGGGCTGACACTGATATTCTGGCATACATCCACCCCCCTCCGTCCTTTCTTCATCATTTCCAAGATAACCATATTCAAAGTGACCTGACATTCTCATCTATTCAGCATCAAGCCTTCTTCTCCCCACTTTAGTTAACGTGGGACTGTTTTTCCCCGCCGAACCGTGGCAGCAGCAGCTGGCGGTTTACATCTATCAGAAGGAGTTGCTTTGCGCTGAAGTGTAATAAGGCTGCATAAAGTGCTTGTTGATAGATCTCGATGACTCTCTGAGACAAGCGCAATGAGCTCTGGTCACAATACCGGCAAAGAAGGGGACGAGATGTTCCTAAACTCGCCCTCCTGCCATGAACAGCCGATTGTCTCGCCTCTTCGAGTTGCAAAACGAGGCACTCCTTCACCTGCTCCCAGCAGCTCGTCGAACCCCCAACCAGACCGTCAGGGTACCGCTCAGCCATCGGTATCCCCACTGCCATACCCTGACGACCGAAGGGCACAGGATCAATCATGGAATCAGAACAACAGCTCTCAGCAGAGCGACTCGAGAAAGCCCAGCCAAACAACCTACTCACCTGCCTCACTCTCTTCACCAGCGTCTAGTAATGCCGATATACCTGCAGCCCTAAAACCGCAGGATAGACGTGATCCCAAGCAAGCCCAGTCCAGCCTTGCGGAGAGAAGAGGTGCCGCTGCGCCAAAACAGCTGGAGTCGCCAACAGCCGAGAGCCCTGACAAGGAAGGCCTCTTTCAGCGTCTCCCACAGAGAGCGGCTCCTCAACAGCCGAGTTCTTCTGCCCAGAACAACAATCCATCGGTTGTTGTGAATCCATACCCGGAATACCACCAGCAGTATTGGCCTCCTCCTACACAGTCTGTTACATCCTCTAGCAATCTTCAAGCGCCGACTAGCTCTATAAACCGAATCGATTCGACTGCCTCCACTTCTACTACAAAGGCCCAGCGCGGTTCCCCTCCGCCGCCAGAAACCCCGATAGTTGGGCCTGGGCAACAGCCGAGTTCGGATATTGAGGCTCGTTACGCCGCTTCTGGAATTGCCGGCGCAGCAACTCTGAGCAGCATTCATGCTCACAATCATGCGGCACAGCAAAGAGCGCAACAATACAGTGGTATTCCAGGAAGAAGCAATCCTCCAACTGTACAGCACGCTGCAGTTGCACCACCGCGTCCATGGACGCCAACTGAACAACCAGGAACTGAGCCCCATGGTCCTCCAAGAATCTATCAAGGTGACTCGGACGTCACTCCAGTCCCAGTGACCGAAGGACCCTCCAGCCAAGTATCCATGGCACCACAACCTATCACTACAGCCGTCACGGCTCCTACGAGTACTGCCACTACTACTAATAACCACAATCATAATAATAATCCGCAGGGCCAACTGGAGGATGATTTCCAAAGACTGAATATGACCGCGTCCCCGCCGCCAGCATACTCAAGCGTAATGGGTGGACAGAATATGGCATACCCTCAAGAAAAGCATGGTGGGCCTACCGCTCAATATCCACCTATCGCAGGGTCCGTAGCGGTCAGTGGCCCTCCATCTGTAGCTGGCTCGCAGCCATCAATACAAAGCCATCCTGCATTCGCAAATGACTCCCGTCAAGCACATACCGGAACTCCAAGTCAGCATAACTTCCAAGCCGGACCATCTGCGTTTCCGTCCTCATCGAAGCAGAGCGAACCTTCTTCGGCACATCCTGGACCTGGGCCAGCTTCTCCGCCTCCACTTCCAGAAGGTTGGATAGCCCACTTGGACCCCAATTCTGGTCAATACTACTACATTCATTTGCCCACACAATCCACTCAGTGGGAATTCCCCAAGGGTCCCACGCCGCTTAATCTAAATGAGACACCCATGTCTCCTGGCCACAGCACATTTGGTGGTCACGGACTAACATCTCCTGGACTCTCCTTTGCAAAACCCTTGGCCTCTCCAGCTCTATCTGCATTTGGACAACCTTTAGCATCTCCCGCCCTGTCTGCCTTTGGTCAGCCTATGCCTTCCCCAGGTTTGCCGATGACTCCTGGATACGAAGGAAGTGTTATGGGGATGAATAGTGGCTTTGTAGGACCACCGCCTGCAAGCGGCGTAGAAATGTATAAAGTTGCCCCCACTAACGGTGTATATTTCGGTCCTTACTTGCGGTATACCAACATGGATATGGAGCGAGGCCTTTGGCTGGGCTCCATTTTGCTTGTGACTGATGCATCGCAGCCTCCAACAATCCATATACACAAGAGCACCGATCTATCGCCAAACCCAAGACAGCTCCAACCAGCGCGCATTGCTAGCCACCAACGATGGATATTTTATAAATATAGTATTGACATACAAATGGATGACAACTCGTCTCACAAATGGACATATGCTATTACCTCCCACCTTGGCTGCACTCGTTACGAATTCTTAGTCGCCGGACGACATGAAACAGCATGGAGGGTTGTGGCCACTTCAGGCAATGACTTTGCTTTGAACATAAATGCCAACGAAAGATCTCGTTTGGGTGGGGTGGGCTACATGTGGAAAGATATCATGCAAAAGCACGTCGAATGTGGCGGATTCCATGCCCAATTGTGCCTTGGAGGGCAGATCAACGCTGACCGGCTGTGGAAGGAGGTCCCTTCTCTCAAGCAATGGCTTGCTATCAGCGGTAAGGAGGCTAGGAAAAATGCACCTTGGACTGCTGCACTGGAAGAGGATGTAACCCATGCCTATTTCCATTACTATACCAGCCATTTTGACCAACCCCATTTAAGGGAGGCTTTCGCTCAGCTGCCTCATATTTCTCAGGTCGACGACCATGACATGTAAGTGTTTGATGCCGTACTATTTGTGGAGCACGTATTTACCTACTGTTTAGTTTTGATGGCTTTGGCTCATACCCCGACCATATGCAGTTTTCAAACATGTTCAAAAACATTGGCCGGCTTGGAATTGAAATGTATCTCCTTTTCCAGCACCATACCACCCTAGAGGTTCTACGGCACGTCGTAGATGACTCTGACCTGTTTACTATCACCGGAACCGGTTGGCATTTCATTAAATATCTTGGCCCTGCTATTGCGGTTGTCGGTCCTGACTGCCGCTCCGAGAGAAGCCCTCACCAAGTGCTTGCTGGTCCAACATATCAAGGCATTTTCCCCAAAGTTGCAACCCTCCCTCCCAGTGTCCAACACTGCATATGGATGGTTTCAGTACCTCTGGTTTACCCGCGCCTAGAATCCGCAGAACATTTCGTCCAGACTGTTGCTACCGGCAAAAAGGCTGTGACTGGAGCTTACAACATGCTTGGAAGAGTCACGAGCTCTGTTGCTGGTGTTGTCGGTGCTAAGAGTGCGGTGGGCTCAGGATTTGACTCGGTTAAACGAGCTGTGGGAAAATCTGGCCTAATGGGCAGTGTGCTGAGTCCGTTTGGTGAAATTGATATTTTCGATGAGCTGAAAGACCAATGGACCCATGAATCGAAGGTAAGCGATTGCTCATCCTTATATCTATTATTATTATTATTATTATTATTTTCCGTACCATGGCTCACACAATTGCTCATCAGGACCTGGAGAGAACATATCTTATCCGCACCCTCCAAGGAATTGCACACCAACGAAGTATCAGAATGACATTCCTCTCTGGTGCAGTAAACTGCTGCGGAGCTGGACTCGTTCACGACCCTTCACACCCAACAGATCACAAAACAATGTACCAAATCATTTCTTCTGCAGTAGTCAATGCTCCTCCCCCCTCATACATTCTTAAACTACTCCATGGAAATAACAAACCTCTCTACATACCCACAAACGGCCAGCGATCAGTCACCGCCCAAGTCTCAGATACAAAGGAGGACATGATGGAACTTTTCCAAACTGATGTTTCTGGTCAACCAAGAGAACACCGAAAGCTTATGGGCAGAAGAAACTACGTTGCAATCGTTGGATATGACCCTGATGCAGTTCAAGCCGCATACAGTGGTATGCAATCCCCCATGTACCCACCGAACAACTCTGCCACTGGCTCGTTTCCGAAATTGAGCCTTGCAGTAGACTTTTTGGTACAGGGAGAAGGTTCGTTTGGCAATGTGGTTAAATTTGGCCCTGTTATCGTTCCTAGCTTGGAACTGGGTAGGTAATTATGCAAAGTATCTTATTTTGAGAACTGCGGGAGGGACCATTCATATATTCATATACCAAGTTGATTTTGCTGGCGATCTTCTTTGATATATTTATCTTTCTTGCTAAGCGTCTGTCATGTTTGCTTTTCTAGCGATGTAACGCCTTATTCCTTTTCTGTTTGTTGCAGATTAATTTTGCATCTGGGTTTTCTAATCGGTATTGAAATGAGCCTTTGATGTATATTCTAGAACTATGCCTCACCTAAGCAGTTTAAACGAAATGAAAATGAGTGACGATGAAACTAGACTTGTACTCGAACAGCGAAGGAATGCCTGGGTATATAATATAGAAACAATTCTGACTCCAAAAAAAAAAAAAAGAAAAGAAAAGAAAACCATGGGGTATCTTGAAACTCCTAAATATCCAAAAATATCCCGACATAATTTCATTCACAGATTGTCATGGCCAGGGAAAAGCCATTTGAATTTCCACCAAGGTGATTTCTTATCACTTTTGTCGGGAGAGCCAAAGATATTTGGAAAACATATACCTACTCGATGGAAGTAATCACGGTGGGCAAAGAAAAGTTCCCACGGTTTGACCATCTCAGTATCAACCTCAGAGTCTGCGTTTTCGGGGTCAAGTGGGCTCTGATCATTATCAGGCATACCGGATGGCATCCACGGTAGTGCATCCTGTAACTTACGGACATACTCTTGCTCTTCCTCACTGATACAAGTTGGGTCAGTGGGCCCATAACAGACACGCAGATCAGTGATAGCCGGAGGAACATCGACCTTGGTGATGAAAATTTCACCCGAATGCATACGATAATCCAAACTAGGTGGAGGAAGGAGGGGAACAGGATCATTGGTATGGGTTACGCGGCGGTATGGGAGATGAAGGTCATACCCGAGGCCTGCATTCGAAGGGGCCGTCGAGTTAAGGCCGAACACCTTATCGAAATAATCCGCCAGTGCCTGGTTCCCTATTCGGGGCTCGCCAAATGTGGTTACATGGGGATTCCAGCCTCGCAACTTGAACTCAAGGCTCCCCAAAGCGGCTACGGCACCACCAAGCGAGTGGCCCGTGACAACTAGTTGGTAATCCGGGTACTTCATCATAGCCTCTATAAGATCGGGTATTATCTCCGGTCGCGTATTCTCCCATGAACGCATGAAACCACCATGTGCGGTACAGTTATCGCATTTTGCATAGGGGTGCTCCTTTCCGTTTGGATAAGGCACGTAAACCTGTGGAGCAACAGAGAGATCCGCTATGGCGTTTACGATAGAATAAGTTCCTCGGAACGATACTATGATTCTCTTCGCTGACGGAGGGTGGGAAAGAGCAATGTATCCGCAAGAATCGGAGAGCAGAGGGCCTGTGTTCCAGGTCTGCACAGTAAAGTCAGTATGATTCACATCACTACCATTCTCCAGGTGTATACGACATTATTTTTTACAAAAAAGGAGAAGATACTTACCTTCACTAGCTCAAAGTTGGGGAACTGCTCGCACAGGCCCGGACAGCTAAACGGTTTGGTTATGCCCCAGTTCCCAACACAGTACGCTATATCGACGATATTAGCGAGCTCGTTAAGTTCCTCAAATAGAGGCTGTGACACTTGGCGTCCGGTATTCTCAAAGTACGGCACACTATAGCCCTCATCATCTTGCGCAACCCGACCAGCCGTGGTCGCTGTAGGTAGAAGCGAGTGCAGTATCGCAGCACCTAAGAGGAGAATGCTGACACGAGCCATGGCTAACTATGGTTATGGAGTCAAGGATAGAGAGTTGAGAAGGAAAAGGACAAAATTCATCACAGGGAGCATGCTATTTTATACGTGCAACGCCCGTCAGCGTGATGCCTCTTGGGTTTTTATGATCACGCCACGAGAAAGAGGAAAAGCGAGCGCGACGAAGTTGAGACGGAAAGAGAAAAGTCACGCTGATGTCATCAGCTGATCTAATCACGGAGCCGCATCCAACCTTAACTTAAATTCTACTTTATTTCTACAGACTCGACGTTCCGATTTTTTGGTTAAAAGACCTGCTAACGAATATGTATCGTCACCTTTGTCACTCTACCTAGCAAGAGGGTATTCTAGATATGTCAACATGGTATCGAGCATTAGACATCCCAAATAACAACTCTGCCATCGACACCGCTAGCTGTAGTCACAGTTAGTAGTTGCAGACACGGAAGGTAGGACGAGGGGTAGTAAACTTACAGCTGATCTTCTTAACAGTACCACCGTCCTCAGAGTAGACCCTAAGAGTTGAGATTGTGTTCTGGTGAACACTCTGGAGTTTAGAGTCATCCTTGGTGCTGCCCTTCAAATCCATTTGCCTGAATTTGTTGAGCGCGGACTCTTCGGCAACAGCACCTCTAGTGGCTGCTTTAACCTCGAGAGATCCAGCCAGCTTCCAGCCAGCTTCATCTCCGTTGAGACGATAAATTTGGCAATCCTGTCGTTAAAATCATCAGCATCAGCATTAAGGTTAAATGAAACATAAAAGAGAGCCTCTTACATGGCCAGCTGCGGCTATCTCGTTCTCACTAATCCAAACCAAGCTCATGAATGGCAGCAATCTCGTACTAATGTTCAACATGGCACGGGGAGGCTGATCCGGGGCAGATGGGTACACAACAGTAACGCTGCTGTCATGACAAGTAAATGCCAAAGCATCACCACTCGGGGAAAAGGCACAGCCATGGACCCATCCAGCAGAATCGTTCAAGTATTCTCCACAGTTGGTGTTGAAGGGAACCCTCTCACCCCAAACACTGGGTTCCGGGCGCTGGTCAATTCCCTTGATGTAACTAGAAAGCACTCTGCAGTGCGAGTCTGTCGAGCCGGTTGCGAGGAAGACGGAGTTGGGGTGCCATGCAAGGGTAGTAATGGTACTTCGAATTGGCTTCTTCAGGTGTTTAGAAATCCACCAGTCATTCTCCTCTTCAAAGTAACACACTGCAACAACGCGGGCGCCTGATCCAACAGCGAACTTCTGCTCGGAGGGGGACCAGCGAACAAAAGTGGCGGCACGGTTAATTCGAAGCAGCACGAGCGTAGGTTTCCATCCAGAGCCGGTTTGTTCCCATACATAGGCATTTCTGTCTGTATCATTGCATCCGTAGTTTAGCAGCTGCTCCTCCAACAGACGTTACATCCATACCTTGGGAACAGGTCACGATCTGCCCGCTCTTGGGAGCAACGTCTACACTGGTAACGGTCTTGTCGTGGCCTTTAAGCTCCTCTTTCAATGTGTACTTGTTGCCTGCGGTCTCGTAGAGCTCGACAACATTGTCCTTGGCCACTGCGAGAGTGCCTCTGTCCGACGAGAACGAGTGGTCCGCAATCGGCCGGTGGAAAAGGTGGTGGGCTTCGGGGGGTGCCATAGTGTCTAGACAAAATGCGATAGGAGGAGCTCTCTACTATCGCCTTGCTCTCTTCAATCAGCCCATACAATAGCAGCAGCAACAACTGTTTCTCCTTGTCGTCGTCGTCGTCTCTATCGTTGTTGTTTCTTATCCCAAAAAGCCCCCGCGAAACTCGTAACTATGCGGATTATGTAATGTTATACTCACGTGACCTTCTCTCGTCCACACAGCTTCGAAGAAGCTCCAAAGCGAAAAACCGACATGTTAAACTGCTGGATTTTGGGAGCAACAACACCGGTCGAACACAGATACTCGCGTTGATTCTACATAGATACGCAGATTGGAAGAGAAGCTGCTATACCAGCTGCTGGTCTTTGACAATGGCCACGAACACCGCCCCTACCAATGTTGGCGCGCCAAATCAGACGTGAGTTGGGAGCAAAGCAAACCCCAGGTCCCTATATCTATTGTGATGATGTAGAGAACTGACTTTAACAAAGGCTGTACTGCACAAACCTCCCCGATAAGATTAAGAAACCCGATCTGAGGACCGCTCTCTACACCCTTTTCTCTACCTACGGCGCGGTTCTCGATGTGGTAGCCATGAGATCGAAGGGTATGCGCGGCCAAGCACACATTGTGTTTAGGGACGTTCAAACGAGCACACAGGCGATGCGGGCGCTCCAAGGCTTCGATTTCTTTGGAAAAGAAATGGTATGCATTTTACAATTGGCTTGTTAAAACAACATATGACAATTTTCAAAAAGGTTATCTATCTGGCTAACTTCTCTTTTAGAAAATTGTTTATGCCAAAGGAAACTCAGATATAATTGCCAAGTTGCGGGGCACTTACAATCCATCAGGCCCGAACGAAGACCAGGGAATATCAACGGAGCTTCAGAAATCTATTTTCAATGCTCCGCCTTCCACGGCCACTGCTACTACTTCCATACCACCTAAACCGGCCAATGGCGAGGCTGCCGAGCCAGCACCACCACAGGGTGTGAAACGAACACGGGAGGAGGAAAGTGATGGCGAAGCACCTATGGACGAGGAAAGTGACGTGTCTATGGAAGCATCTTCCGATGAGGATTAATCAGCCATGAATTTGTTGCAACGACATGGTCTATCAAGAACCAAATGCTCAGTGCAGAGATCTGCAGCTCGGCAAAAATAAACAAAAAAAGACAGGGTAACTAATCAAAAAGCAGCAACCACCTCCGCGCGTCCGTTATGAATTCCCTGCCTGTGCAACAACTTCCAGCGGAACGTTTAGCCCGACACAATTTCCTACCAACCCTATCCATAATAGCAGATATGTCTCAGTCGTCTGCTCCTTGTCTCCCGCTACACTCTTTAGCGCCTCGCTGGTAGCACATGGGTGGACAAAATATACCGGTATTCCGGTTAGAGGGTGGTTCTGATCATTAGTTTTTTGATGAGCCTTTGAACTTTCATGACGAAAAGGCCAAATTTTCGAGGAAGCACAGGATATAGACTCACAGTGATGCTTACGCCTCCCATGACTCCTACGCCTCTCAACTCGGACCTGAACTGTGTTGGAACTAGCGAGTTGTACATATTGTGAAGCTCTTTCGGTCCACACGGTGGCCCCCCTGGCAGGAAGAAGTACAGCACAGGGACCCGATATGTTGGGGATAGCATAACATGATACTCTACTTCACATTTGCGAGTAGAAACTGGTTGTCGAATCAAAGCATCCTGCATGTCAAAGAGTTAGAATAGACTTAATCAGACTCGGTTTTTGAATACGGAGGATTTGTCGAACAGGGTCATCTTCTATATCTTCTATATCTGCTTCTTCGTCAATATTCGTATCTTCTTCGTCTTTATTATTGGCATTTTTCTCGCCAACGCCTGGTTCAGTCTCTGTAGACTCTGTAGGCTGGCTGTCGCGGTCCGTATATTTCCTCACCACCAAAACAGGTTCAGCGCCCTATATCCTCGTTAGCTGGTTTCAGAGGTACGAACGCTTCTGTCCATATACGAGACAGGCCCAGATAGCGAGATGAGCACGCATACGGTTTCATCGAATCTGGTTTTTGTCCATCCAAGGGGCTCCAACTGGCCATCGCAGCCGTCCACCAAGCGTATAAATTCACGACAGGCCTGCGAGAACTCATCGCTAGTCAGGAACGGGAAAATCGACAGCTTCATGTTTAGCCTGGGGACCTCAGTCTTGGGCATCTACCGTATGGATGATAACGGCTGGGGTATGTCTTCTTTGCATGGTCTCTAAATATATGCTTGAACAAAAAAAAAAAAAGATCTCTCACTGAGTCGAAATTTGAATACTTTAGCCATTTTCCCCTACAAACTAGTTAACTAACGTAACTAAATCAACCATACATTGACCCGATAACTGCAGAGTAACCATTTAAATAATTTTTATATCCAAATAACTGCTATGCATCTATATCAACGTTATATATTGCGAATGACGGTCGATGTATATGGCATCACCACTGTTGGATTACATCCTGATCATCTACACCCAGCACTCCGTATTGCATGGCTCCAACGACGCCTACGTCCTTTTCATACTTTTTCCATTCAGCAATGAGGGCAGCCAGCTTGTCCGGGAAAAGCTCTCCCAGGTCCTTTGTCTCGCCCGGATCCTCACTCAGATTGTACAGCTGCCATTTCCCGGGGCCAACAGGTTTCGGGATATGCAATGCCTTCCAGTCTCCCTGGCGCACCGCCTGGCGGCCAAAGAGCTCCCAGCTAGTGACATGGTCCTCATCGTGTATCTGTGTCCGTTCTCCCTTAAGATATGGTAGCCACGATGATCCTCGCATGGGGTAGACGGGCCTGGATCTGTAAGACGGGGCAGGGTGTTTGATACCCGCAAGCTCAAGAAGTGTAGGCGCAATGTCCATGACAGTGCCAAAGGTATGGTCTATACCGGCCTTCCCAGCCGTGAGAGGAGGGTAATTGAGGATAAGGGGCACCCGTATGCCGCCCTCGCTAGTGAACATCTTATACAGCCGGGACGGAGCAGTGGCTGCAGACGCCCAGTGAGGGCCGTACCAGATAAAGGAGTTGTAGGCCCCCAGGTTCTCGATGGAGTTGTCGTAGTACTGGTCTATGTGCTCGAATATATTGTTCTGCACGACCGGCAGGGCCTCCAGAAGCGCTCCCTCCGCGCCATTGTCAGACATGAAGATGACGAGGGTATTTTCCATGTCTCCGGACTGACGGAGCTGGTCGAGGACGCGGCCGATCTGGGTGTCCATACACTGGACCATGGCCGCGTACACTTCCATACATCGAGACGAGAACCGGCGCTCCTCAGGGGTCAGGTCGTGCCAGAACCTGGACATCATGCGATTGCCCATGACGACCACGTCGTGAGGCGCAGTTCCCGCTGGTATCAAGCCAAGCTCCTCAAGCTTGCGAAGGCGTTTCTGGCGAAGAGCTTCCGGCCCCTCATCGTAGACGCCCCGGTAGTCGTCGATATCCTTCCGGGGAGCCTGTAAGGGCCAGTGCGGCGCCGAGTAAGGGAGGTAGGCAAAGAAGGGCTTCTCTGCGTCCTTGCCCCTGAGATACTCGAGCATCTTGTCCGTAAAGGCCACGCTGGAGTAGAAGTTCTCCCCGAGCTCACTGGGGTCGATCCGCCTGTCATCTTCTACATAGATGCTCGGCATATGCGACATCAAGCCGGGAGCTTTCTCGTCTGGATTCTGGAGCTGCGGTTCCCAGCCATAGTGGTTTGCTGCTCCCTGCAACCGATATCAAAAAGAAGAACTCCACGCATTAGTTAAACGAAACGAGGCTGACGGCGGCCGAGTCAAAACGCCCGCTAAACGCAAAAAATAATGCAAGAAAAGAAAAGAAGGGCAGAGCAGCCATACTGGAAGCAGAGAATATGATCGATCGAAGCCGCGTGCATGAGGCGTGTGATCTGGATCCAGCCCCAGGTGCCATTTACCAGACATCAGGGTTTGGTAGCCTGCATCCCGCAAGAGCTCTGACAGGGCGACGACTCGGTCGTTCAAGTAGCCTTCATATCCAGGCTTGCCGCGCTGGAACTCGGTCTGATTCTCGTTCATCGTCCCCAGGCCGGCGATGTCTACACGATTGATGGGCGCGCGGGCTGCTTGTCAGTCTTGTTTTTTCCCACTAGGGGTCGCCATTGCATATACGGAGCGAGTGGTTCAGGGGTTCAGCATATTATTTACGGTTATCAGTGCCAGAGAGCAGCATCGAACGTGTGGGCGAGCAGGCGGCCGCTGCGTGGAAGTCTGTGAATCGCACTCCTCCATTGCTGGCGATGCTGTCGATGTGAGGTGTCTTGATCTCGCCGCCGAAGCAGCCTGCATCCGAGAAGCCCAGGTCATCGGCGACAATCACAAGGAAATTCGGTCGTGAAGCCATCTTCTGCGTCTCGTTTCTTTTCTAGCTCGCTGGCTGGCTGACTGGCAATCAGCAGCATGGATCTCGCGAGCAGCAGCAGGGGGGCAGCAGGTTCTTATGTACAGGCAGTGTTCAGAGGATGAACACCCCCCGGGAAATGATATACACGGCAGCATGTTTCAACGCCCTGCAAAGGGGAGGAAACTTGTATTGGGCAGTTAGTTATCCTGCATCCCATACTCCGCTTCCTACAGTTAATCATGTCATACAGAACACCTCAGCAAGCTAGCAAGGTGAGGGGGGGGGGGGGGGAGGGTCCCAACGATGGAGTTTTGTCCAACAGCCCACTTCCTCCAGTCAACGCCATGCGCTTGTTCGGACTCCGAAGGCCAGAGAGGCTTCAATCCTGGCGAAAAAGGGGACATGATTATTGTGGGCTTCCGCATGGAATAAGATGGCCCGCCTCTGGGGGAGGGAGACCCCCCAGCAGCTAGCCAACGCAGCTAACGAATGCACCAAACCTCATTACGAGTTCTTCCCAGTAGCCTCTGGGTGGCGTGCAGGCTTCATCTACTTGGACTGGCTGGGCCTTGATGCCACTCCTCCCTCGAGGCGAAGGGCACCGTCTGCCAGCCCTTCACACCATTCCGTCCGCTGCTCGCGAGCAAAACGAATATAAGTGCCAGGCTAATGCTCGATCCAGGCCTTGACCCGGGCAGCCTCCGCACGGGAAGACCGCGCTCACGTTCCGCTGTCTTCGGATCTGAAGGATCGCTCACATTTAAACGCTGGCTGGATGGCGATTTAAGGTTGTTAGCAGCTCACTAAACCAAATGTTAAGCTGGTTTGGGTGCTGCCGTCTCTTGATACGGACGCAGAGTTACGACAATCCCGAGAGAGAGTTAGGTAAAAAAATCCTTCACCCCCTGCAAGGGCTCGACTAGCTCGCTTGGACTCGAAACACCTCATGATCCAGAGATGAAGAAGATGTCTTGATACGGACGATCGCTCTGTCAACCAGCTCGATTCCTGTGGTCAGACACCAGCCCTAGAGTTGCTAAGATATCTACGGAGGACCCGCTCGCTACTTGGAATCAACCTGGCAGCTATTTTAGGTGCTGCGGTTGATGGAATCTGGTGATGATCCTCGCCCGCATAGCAGGGAGTTACACACTTGGTTGGCTAACATATTGTTTGTGGGATTTCCATATCATATCATAATCAGCTTCTTCCGGGGAGCTCAGAGACGTGCTGGCTGCAGCCAAAGAAAACACTCTACCTTTTGGACGAGCTCTCTCTGCCGCACTGACAGAAGCCTCCTCTTCCTCCTCGTCTAGTTTTTTTGGCCATTATCTGCCGTTCTAGAGCAGTTAGCTTGATTGGAGCAACGAGCCGTTTCCGAAGTTTCTTCCTACCTGGACTCATGTCGTGACACGAAACGGTTTCGCTGCAGGCGGGTGTGGACAAGAATCATCTTTTTGCGTGGAGAACAACGATCCCCCATGAGCGGCTTTTGACAGGCGTGGGATAGTTGCTCGTGGCTTTTAGGAGCTGATCTTGCTGTCTGCGATTTGCGCTCTCCACCGAGCCAAGTGCGATGGCGGCTCTTCTCTACAGAAGCATAGCGGTGCCCAGCAACCCGATGGCAGATGGCTCACAGCGGGCAGTGAAGCTGTCGATACTATGTCTAGTCATGGCTGTCATCGCGGGCATCCTCGTTGTCATCCGTTTCGTTGGGAGATACCTGAAGCGCTCCATCGGCGCAGACGACTGGACAATACTGGCTGCGTTTGTATGAAGACTCCTAACCTGCGCGCAATTCTACCATTTTCTTTTTTTTTTTTTTTTTTTTTTTGTTTGTTTTAACGGAGTTATAAGGTCCTCGCGCTTCTCTACACTGCCCTACAGATAACTTGTAAGTGGCAACTCTCCAAGAGACGCCCCGGATCAAAGCTGCTAATCACTAAACTTCAATCTCAGGCGTGGAACATGGCCTAGGAAAACACACCTGGGACGTTTCTCCAGCGGACAAAGTGCTAACATTAAAGGTAAGCTGGCCCGGTTGCTCCCTCTGGCTGGCTCTATTCAAACTTGGACTCGATCGATGCTCACTAATCCTCCTGGTTGGCCAATATAGTACTTGTACGTCCTACAAATATCATACAAGATATCGCTATCTCTTATCAAAATTTCATTCCTCCTTCTATTCGTACGAATATTCTACGTCCAGAAGCTGTTTGTATGGACCTGCTATGCGCTCATGGCAATAACCGCCGCGGCTGGCATCGCTTTTACATTTCCAACCGTGTTCCAATGCAAGCCCATATATGCATATTGGAACCGCGCAGTCCCACACAAATGCATTGAAAATGCCGAGTGGAGAGTCTCATATGCACTATTAAACGTTATCACTGATTTCTTCATCCTTGCTCTTCCAATCCGAGAATCCATTATACTCTTATCCAACAAAAGGGATAAAATACTGGTTATCTTCATCTTTTCCCTTGGCCTATTGTGAGTTAAAGACACGCATCGACCCGATCTCTTCTCGCGGCATGCTAACCTTCCATGCTCTTCAGCTGCTGCATAGTCAGCATTATTCGAACCACAACTATCTTTGGGACCTCTGACAACCATGACCCATTATGTGAGTTCACTTGTACCACTATAATCCACCTCATAGCATATCTGATGGTTAATGGTTACACAGGGAGCGTTGCCCTTATCTCGGTATGGAGTGCGATTGAGCTTAATACAGGCATCATAGTTGCTTGTTTGCCCATGCTCCGCCAGTCATTTTTCTTGATATTTCCAAGGTCCCGGTCTGCCTTTGAGACGTTGTCTCACAGCATTGAGCACTTCCCGCACCGAATAAAAGACTACAGATTCAGCAGATCGGCCCCTACTTCGACCACCCTGGATGGGAGGCCCTCACACTCGGTTACTCACAATGACACCCTTTCCATGGGGGCTGTCCGGTCCGATGCAGACCATAGCCATACCAGAACGGATGGGAGAACAGAGAGCCAGGAGAGGATTGTGTCGATGTAAAGATACCCACATGAGCTACGACTGTACATATGCAATATATAACAAACATATAATTACAACGGCCATACTTTGCTAGTAAGGAGTCTCTGTAACAATAGCCGAATCGTAGATGGCCTTTTTGTCCTGCTAGTTTTAATGCCCGATGGAGTGAGTCCACTTGGATTTACAGTTATGGTTATGGAGCCCCGGCGGGCCGCAGCTCCGGCCCGGATTTTTTCCACCGGCCGCTCTTCTTCCGAAGCGGCTCAAGGAGATTGTGTGGAAGTAGGAGAGGATGGAGAAGACATTGAAGAAGACGAGGACATTATCTTGTCGCCATGTGCAGTAGTGAGGGTATTGTGCTTTCTGATATTGAATGACTCGTTTGGTACACGATGTGGCCATTAGTTACTGGCCGGTGGGAATAACTAGTCCGCTGGCTACCAGGGTCTCATGCTGTGCTACACGAAGCGGAAGAGAGGAAGTAACAAACACAGCAACAGTATGTCTTTTACATATACAACTAGAACAGCCTTTATCCCGCCATTAATATATATGCAGCAATAATATGAACTATTTTCCCCCCTCACAAGCTTCAAGAAACACGCCTGCCTGCCGATATAGATGGCAGTTCTAAGTTAGTCAGGGGAAAAAAGCACTCTAAAACTTGACCCCCAGCTTCCATCCGACGCAGCAAGCTCGGCCCCAGATAAAGCAGGCTAGAGAAATAACGTAGCAGAGGGTGGTCCATAAAACAACTCCCCAGTATCGTCCGCCAGTATGCTGGAGAAGACTCCCCGCAATCGGAATGCCTGTGAGGGTGCCGAATGAGACGATCGTATAACATGTTGCATAGTACCTCCCATACTCATTCGTGTCACACAGCTGGCCCACGCACACCGGAGCTAAGGAGACATTGGATCCAGAAGCAAAGCCAAATATCAAAGCAAACACAATGGACAATGCTTTGATTGTCGGTGCTGAGGAAGGAGTTGTGGTAAGGAGCGAGGCAGGCAGCCATAGAGTAATGGTCATGGCTGTGCAGATAACAAGAGCAGCGATCATGCTGTTGAAACGACCAAGCTTGTCAGCCACATATCCAGGCAGCGCTCGGCCAATGCTGGACCCCGCATTCATTATAGCTATTAGCTGGTAGGAGAACGCGGTGGACATGGCACCCGTCGACAGGGCAAATGCAGTGATATACGCAATTGGGACAAAGAGAGCCCATTCCATGAAATATGTCCCCAGTGTGACAGATAGATATGCCGGGTTGCGTAGGATGCGTAGGCTGGGTATAACTGTCTGTCCAGGCTTTGGGGGCAGACGTGAGCGCACCAGTATGACCGCCACGGCACAGCAAAAGATCACGACGAATCCAACGATTCTTGTAGCCCATGCAAACGAGACCACTGTGTATAGCTTCTGCAAGGCGAGAGGGAAAACGATCCCACCGACTGAGCCGCCCGCCGCAGCAATCCCAGTAGCCGTTGCCCTCTTCTCGTTGAACCAGTGGCTGATGGCTGATAGAGCAGGCGTGAAGATCAGGGAGGCCCCCGTTCCACCAAGGATGCCAAAGCAGAGCATGAAATGCCAGTACTGCGTACACAGTCCGAGCAGCAGCATGCTGGCACCCAGACAGACGCTGCCGGCGAGTATCAGCATCCTGGGGCCATGGGCATCAAACACAGGCCCAACCTGGACGCCGCCGAAGAAACCAAGGAAGATGAAGGTACTGAATATCCACCCGGTTGTACCCTCGTCATACTCCTTGAGCTGGTGCTCGCGGACATAGGCCTGGATTGTACCGACTGTGTTCCTGTACCCGTCGTGAGCAAGCTGGTCAAACACAAACAAGCAAACGAGCAGCAAAGCGATGTGACACGTAGTTAGTTAACAAGCATGCTGGTATCAACTCACATCATCCCCAGAGTAACGGCAGTGCCAAAGCAAGATCCCACGACGACCATCCACGCCTTGAAGCCGCCTTCGGGGTAGTAGATGCCATCGTCGTTGGGCCGGCGTCTCGAATACCGGCCCTCAGCGTCACCATTGCTGCCCGGCCCATCCGCAGCCCTTCCTGCGCCGTCGAAGCGGTCCTCGACGTCACTGTCAGACTTCCCATCGGCCGCAGCCTCATCGTATCGAGCTCTCGGCGTCGAGCATGTCGAAACAGCCGGCGGGTCTGTAGGGGCTATCGCTAATTCAGCCGCCGCCGGTGGGGGGACAAGCGCCATCGCCAGCTCACCAACCAGTTAGTTAGTTCGCCCGCAGTCGACTCTCGTTAACGCCGGGTTTGATCGCGATATACAGACGGGCTCTTGCGTGTCTGCCTTGGTCTGCGCGACGTTATCGGGACGGAGTCTCACGGTGACTGGGATGAAGACAGAGTAGGACGCTGTTTTTTATATGTCGGTAACCAACTGTGCGGACAAGCACCACCGGGAGACAGCGACGGTTAGCCGGCTGTCGCCCACACCGCCAGCTCGTCAGCAGACAAAGGGACGAAAATACGATAGCCGGCAAGGATCAAGAGTGGCCGCTGGGCAGGACTGGCTGGGGGGTTCGAGCGGCCGCTGGTTATCGTCCTTTGCCCTCGGCCGGATGCTGGTTTGGCCCTCGCTGCCGGATTTTCCAGCCTGAGACGAGATACTTGGGGGATAACTACTTGAGGTATCCCTGCGATGGCATTGCCACTCAGGCGGATGTTGCACCAGCATTTCTCGTCTTGCTGCTAGGAAAATCCAATACGGTGGGATTGGGCCAGTCTGGCTGTTTCCGGGCTGTTCAAATATCTGCCTACGGTGCCAGCAGACCGTGGAGGTGGAGGAGGAAGCTATGCGGTCCGCCTTCAAGAAAGAGAGCAGTCAAATTCAATGGATGGGATGCTCATATCCCACCCGGATCTTGCGGTTCATTATTATTATATCCAATGCTATACCACAGAACAAAGATCATGAAGGTGACTCTGTTCTACCATCTACAACCATGAGGTTTTCCACGGAAACACACAGAAACAGTGTAACTTTGCTTTCAAATTCAGATCTCATGCATTCGATACCTCTTCAATAGCGTCTCAAGATGCTATATAAAGAGCTTTCATGGCCGTTGGAATCAAGGATGCAGGAGTTCATTCCCAAGCATTCCATTTATCCGCCAAACTGTTGACTAGGAAATCAACTATATAACCAATCATACCCGAATTCGTCTCCGAACATGCAGCTTCACTGGTTCATTACTCTTCTGCTCACCAGCTCTGCCATTGCTGGTGTTGTTGATACCTTTTCCGCACCTCAGCTGGCCGAGTCACTCGGCATCAGGGACGTAAGTTTCATTGATAACATGCGTATAACAGCTGCGGACAAGGCATAAGGCTAACCAGATGCTAGCCTGGAAGATGCCACCCAGGCCGTAGATGCATCAATAGGCATGAATGCGGCACGCGCGGTGGATGCATCTGCTACGTATGTCCTAGACTCTTATCCCCCCCCCCTTTGAAAACCATCGCTGACGTCCTTTCACATTTCGATACCAGCGCCATAGATGCGGATAGTAAGGATAGGAACTGGTCTAGGCAGACTTTTATGCAAGGAGGATGGATCTCGGGAGCTGCTTTTACTGCTGGCACAGGCATTATTGAACCTATTTTGTCCGTACCTCTTCCATTCAGACAACAGAGATACCGCTATTAAAAAAAAACTTCATGCCCAAGCTATAATTATTAGGATATAACCTGTATCCTCTCTATTCCCCTGTTCCCTGAATACCAGGATTCTACCCCATCACAGCGATCGAAAACGGCATGAAATGAACACGAAGTCATTTAAATTGCGGTCCTGTAAAGGCAGTCATGGACTGGACTAGACCGTTGGCATGGCGACTATTGACAAGGTAACTCTGAGGTAGATCCTATAGCAAGCTGATGATAACATGGTGACTCCGTAGATGGCTACAGACCCGGATTACTTAGTGTATCGTCCATGGTACTCCGTAGAATGCTCGACATGTCATACATATTCCTCTCGAAACGAGTTATGTATAGAAAGGTCACTGGCATGCGGTTAGATAGCCGAGCGGAAGTCTTCAGCCACGACAAAGACAAAAAGTTATTAAGACCTTATTTCAACGTCAATCAACCTCTCATCATCTACCACGGTTTTACTGAAAGCGCATAAAGGGAACAAGCAGTGAACGAGTAGCCATCTAAATTGATTCTATCTATCTATTTCGGATCGCGATATAACAATGACAACCTTTAGATGGGAAGCTGCAGCATTTCTGTTCGATAATACCGATGAGCCGCCCATAGAAGAAACACACAGTAAAGCGGTCCTCCCCATATATCAAGAATGCCATAGAAGACTGCTTCACCAGTAGGAGACATGAAGTTGCCTCCCTCGTTCATGCCCCATGCTAAGCCATACAACAGGAATATTATCGATACTGCAATGCAGAACATGAGATACACCCGTTTCAAAGAGGGCGTTGTTGCGCGTACGTGGTTGTAACCGGACTTCAGCATCGTCCAGCCGAGGGCAGCACATGCAAAGAAGCCATAGACACTGATAGCTGCGTCAGAATCAAAGGCAATACAGGCACCGGGATGGACAGGGAACAACTTACAAGTACGCCCACTTGTACGCGTTGGGTATCAGGGCAGCTCCAAGGCCGGTCATCATCACTATGCTTACCATGAAGACTTCGTGGAGGATAAGTTTCAACGGAGCTTTTATTAGCAGGAGCAACTGCGTCATCAGGAGGGGTGTTGCGAGCAGCCTGGTTGATGACCTGTTAGCAGGTGAAGGTAACTAACTAGGTTGCTGGTATCTATCTTGTTGGAAAGGACGTTCTCACCAGCCAGCATAGCGGATCCAGAAGACTTGTCGAGTAGGATTCTCGGTTCCATTATCGATGACGACGAACTGGCCCACTCGACGGAATTCAACCTCGACTGCTACCCATCCGAGATTGGCGCCCATGGCGAAATATGCCATGGAGAGAATATAGCTCGATAGCGCCGAGAGGTAGTATTGAAGTCGAACATTTGGGTTGCGGACGACGAAGCTGCCAACTAGAAAAGCAACGGCAGAGAGGGAGAAGATGCCTGTGACAACCCAGTACCTGGATAAGAGGTCAACACGACTTCATGGTTATACAATATGAAGACAACAGAATCAACGTACCAGATGGTACCCTCGTCTGATATCGAGATATCGGCATTATCCGCCAGGGTGGTTATCACATTCGATGATTGCGACATCGGGAAAAACTCCATCTAGTTTCACCTGATGAGAGTAAATAAGGAGAAACGAAGGGCTATGCGTTCAAGTTAATTGAATAACCTGACAGCATGCATCTCCAGCAGCGAGCACACAGCGGTCCTCGACGTGACGGTCACCCTCGAACATAAGGGGGTGATGCGAGGAGGATGAAGGGAGGAAAATGGGATAGATCCAACGGACAGCCAAATATTTAAGGCAGTATTGGCAGTCCATCTGTCACGCTATCTACATAGTGGACAGCCTCCTCCAGGCAATACGGGGTACTATTATGATCATGCATGATCTTGGCCTGACGATCCCTGATGGCCGAAGTGGTGCCAGCATGCATTTTTCCGCTGCATGAGCTGGCTGTATGTATCTCAGCCCTCCGCTGTACACCATCAGACGGGAGTAAACATCTTCACCGCTTGCTTCGCTAAGATTACGGGGAAAGGTCCCGGAAACACTCAAGGGTGTTTAGCGCCTGATTAAACACTGTCATGGGGTAACTATCTCGGGCTGGACGCTTAACCGGGCAGCCGGGTGGACCAGGGGGAGGTGTCGCATCCCAAATACGGCTCAAAAATCGGATACGGAGCGAGGACCTTGATCTAGGCTGGTGGGAACAAGCATGCCACTCTCCGTACGGGGTATATATATCCGGTTTGCAGGATAAGTGTGAGTATATATAACTGCCTGCAAAGTACGGGAAGGTTGAAGCACCAGATCAGTTCTGATCGCACAGAACATTCTAACGCTCAACGAAGCAGAGAATGGCGAAGAAAAAGGCTGGCTTGTTAACTACAGAGTACTCCATGGCATAGAAGGGCATCAATCAGTGAAAAAGTCATGTGGGTGGCCATTTAAATAACGAGTTTTTCGGTCTTTAAACAACAACAAGGAAACATCGCTGTTGCGCAGTTAGAGACTGCCATCGAGCCTGAACTCGACGCTTCGCCCTAGCTTCACAGCGATGGTGACCATGGCAGGCGATGGCAATGATATCAAAAGCCGTCCTCCGTGCCAGAGGAGTTGTCGCCGGCTACTCCGTATGCGATGAGGGATTGAACATGCAGTGGTCGCCACCATGATGTTACCTCTACCAACAAATCGGATATTTATTGCCCATATAATGCAGTGCTCGATCATACACTCAGTGAGTAGCTAAGCTATGATGAAGCCAGCAATAGGTCTACTTCAAACAATTCTTCTGAAATTCTGGAACCAACGCCTCCAAGGACGTCAGATTCATGACAAGGGACAACGTCATGGAGAGCAAACTTGTAGGATGGCTAAAGCTTTGCATAACTGACTGGCAGCTTCAACTCCTACACGACCAGGTTAAGTTGTCGCCTCCTTGAAGAAAATTTCAACCATCGATAGCTATCAGAGAGGAGGCGTTTCAATGAGTTCAGAACGATTGAAACTCGGTTCGACAACAGTTATTCAGCATCTAACTAACTAGCTGCTACTTTTTGAGGGAGACAAACATATCATCAGCACGGATATCACCGTTGACTAGTTAATTTTACCTAAAACAGCCAAAGAGGTTACCTGTGAAACCGGCGCTCTCTGAGGTGTTCCTCTATAAATATGGGCCATGAATAAAAACGACGACTATGATAGTTACTATGGATCAGATATTAGTTAGCTGTCTCTGTTTCCTCGATGAAGCATTGAATTATTCTGTGTGGAGCTCGTGGCCGTCTTGGCCTTCGGTCCATCCTGAAGCTACCAGCCGGATAACCAGCTTCATACAATTGCGAATCAACCAAGTAGGATGGGGGGAAAGGGTTGGACAGCTGGGCGAATCTGCTCTTCGCAGGAGTCTTTTGATCTCTCCTCATTCTCCTCTCCCGATATGGCACCGAGACTGGTTCGTGGTCAATTAAGAGACGAGAGAGCTGTGTGACAAGATACGACGGGACTTGCGCAACCCAGCGATCCACGCCTATCAACACATGTGAGTCTCTTCGTCCTCCTGGCACAGATAATATTGAGGTGAAAGCACTCGTCTCACGGCGGCTAGGACTGTCAGCTATGGCCAAAAAGGTCAGTGGAAGCCGTCTCCATCTGTGGAGGAATAGGGGGTCAACAACGCCAGCGGCTACTGCTACGACAATTAGGCTCTCACCCCTCCCCCCCCCCCCCCCCGGCGAAGTAACTGTCCAAGTAACAATCAGTAGTTAGCTGGGGATCGGGATCATCATATGAGAATGAGATCATGAACATCCAGGCCTTTGTATACGCTCTGTCGACAGAATATATGCTCAACTATCAGAAGCTGGACGAGACAGCCAAGCTGTATAAGTACGGGGCGAAGTCGCCCGCCTCAAGCTTTTCTCCCGACCAGGCATGAAGAAGCTGGTTAAGCATAACATCATAGTTATCCACGTCTCGCCCAGAGGCAACTCTTGACAACTCGACAGCAACAAACGTCAACCCATGCCTTGCTGTGTGACGGGAAGCTCTCCCTTTTCCCATTCTAAGTTGCACCATGGCGAACCTTGGACATCTTGACAGCAGGAAGTTGGACTTGGTGACAGCGAGCATGACGGCCCCCAACACCCCCTTTGCCCCCCCTTGCTGCAAGTTATATATTCCGCAGCTTGTCGGTGCTTCATTCGCTGATAGCTGCCGGGTTTTAAACGTGTTTACCTTCTTTTCTTCTTCTTTATGCGGGGAGTTTCAGATCGCATGAGTAGGAAGAGAACGATAGAGCGATAGGCGCCGGCTGCATCTTTGATAGACAGCTTCGCCTGCAGGGAGGAAGACAAAAAAAGGGACGCCTGTCGATGCCAGTGGCGGACAGGGAGCACGCCTCGCCTGAAGGATATCGACCTTAATTATCCCTCGCCGTCACCCGTCCTGCTGGTCTTCGTCTTTCTTCTTCTCACTGCGTCTGTTTGCTTCCTCCTCGACGGCCTGATCCTTCGTTGCTATGAACGGTTGTATAGGTAGGGATTCTGCTAGGCTAATTTCAGTCTAATTTGGTTTCCTTCCACCCTGGCCAGGCCCTGGAGGATCTGAACGAGAGGGGACGAAAGGAGCTTTGGGAGCTCAGGGAGCTTCGGGGAGCTGTTATTATTGGGAGAGCTCTCTCTTTCTGGATGCTCAATGCTCTCTCTTTTTTTCCTCGCTCCATCAATCAATACGAGAGAAGGGCGAGCTGCCCGTTTGTCCACGGAGAACAGCAGTAACTAGCTGCCGCAGCAACAGCAGAGTTGGAGGAAGATGGGAAATACACAGTCAAAACACCACCAGAATCGTCTATCAAGGCCATTGTCTGCAGCAGCCCTAGCATCTTCAACGTCTCTGGTAGCCGTAGAAGCTGCGGGAGCTCCGGAATCTTCAGGGAAGACGTCGCAGGATGTACCCAACAAGTCACCGGTTGAAGGGCAGCCTGCGCCGCAGCCACAGCCTTGCCAATGCCAGTGGTGTATAGACTATGCAGTGCCAGACCCGTACCAAACACCGTCTACGCCGCTCGTGGAGTTCTTCGAATTCAGACGACAGCTCCTCGGTCGCATGAGCGCGAAGAACAGCGCATCGCCAGCATCATCAGGGGCGTCTCCGGTGGTAGAAGAAGAACCTCGCTCGCCCATATCAACCAAGATGGACGGCTTTAAACGCCGTTTTTCTCGGTCAAAATCTAACTTCCAGCGTCGTTTGTCTCTCACTTCAAACGGAGATAATAATGTTGCCTCTGCTGCAGTCAGCACTCCGCGGGCACCAGATCCAGCGTCGCCAGCTCTCGTTGGCCTGGGACTCGTTGGCGGTGGTTCTACTGCCGCCGCTGCTGTTGGTGGCCATCATGGTGATACTGATGCGCCGATGCCGTCGCCCCAGAATCCTCCGTCAGGACAGCCTCGTTTAGTCTCAGCCCGCCGGCGGTCATTTAATATCCCGACTAGATTCCCGCGCTTCAGCAAGTCAAGGCAACACACCTCTCACCAGGACGACTCCCTCTTCCACTATAAGTCTAACACAGAACCGCTGCGAAGAAGTTGGACTGACGTTGGTGCTGCTACTGATACTGCCGCTACGACTACCACCTCTGCTGCCTATCCAAGACCAAGAACTGCCTCCCCAGCTCGAGCTATCAGCCCGAGCGAACAAGGCTATACGCACCTAGGGACCTTCAAGTTTGGCTCTCTCCATGTTGTAAACGGCTGCGCCTCCCCGGCACCTAGCAGCAAGAAACAAAGGTCTTATCCAGACTTGAATTCCATAGAACAGTTGGACTCTAAACCAGAGACGGAGACAGAGCAAGAGCAAGAACCACTGCCAGAGATGGAGACAGTCATGGCTAGAGCTGAAGAGCCTGTTACCATTCCTGCTATTGCTACTCCTCCTCCTATCCCAAAGAGGTCGTCATCCAGGCTGAACATACATCGTTCGGAGGGTGCGGTCGAAGCCCAACACCTCCCAGAGTTCGCTACCCAGTCATCCCCTCGGTCTAAACCAAAGCTCACTCCTTTGGTGACCTCTCGAAGACCAAGTGTCTCCTGGTTCGATGACTGCCCTACTTCGCCAGCGGGTTTCGGAAGCCCTGATTCGGCTCATCTCAGACCACTGACTCCACCATCTGTCCAGCCTACGCCTATGTTGGTGACAACCACGAAGCAAACTGAACACGACGACAACCTCTTTGAAGATGAAGGAATGGAAATTCCCGTCTTCTGGGACGATACCGTCCAATCCCACGAGAGCTTCCACGATCCCCATTTCCACTCCTCCCTGAGCAAAGAACGCCAGGAGACGAAGAAGCTGGAGTCCAGTAAGCGCTCTGGTGCTCTGAATAAGACCGACAGCGGATACAGCTCTGCTTCAGGAAAATCGGCTTCCAGACACCGTTATACGTCGTCACGACAGAGGAACTCGAGGGATAGAAACGGTCGCTTGTTCGACGGAGACTCGAATCAGGCGCTCATCCACTGCGACGGAGGTATTAATGATCCAGTCGAGGGCACAATCTCAATCACCTCTCATGGAGATAAGGAGATTATCAACGCTGTCTTCCCCTGGCCTCCAGCCCATCTTAGATACCCGGTTGAGCCTTATACAAGCCAAGAGATTCGGCCCAAGCAGCAGCCTCAGGAGCCTACTTATGAAAATAAAGCAGATTCTATGTCTGAATATAACCTGGACCCAACATACCCTGTCAGAACCAAATTTGAACCCTCCCGTCCACCGCCTATACCACCACGGTTCCGTCAGCCTATGCAGGTTTCCCGCCCCCGGCCTGCGGATAGCCAACATACTCAGTGTAAGATTCCTTCTCCTGTGGGCCTTGCTATTGAAATTTCTCCCAAGTGCATTTCTCCTAGGGAACCCTCCCCTAAGGATCGTACTCATAGAAGTTCTAATAATGAACGGTCGTCAAGAAGCCATGCTAGAAGCCATGCAAAGGGGACTTCCTACAAGAGCTACTCTAGCAAGGAACATGCAACCAAGTCCCATGCGTCTGCTAGCAATATGACCAAGAGTAACCCACCCAAGAGCAGCACAACTAAACGACCTAATAGGAGGTATCGAGACTCGACTCCCGCCCGGATGACAGGAGGCAAACCACCCACTGCGCCCCATGTCCACGCTAGATCGGCTTCAGATGCCACCTCTTCGAGGCCGTCAAAGGGTATTAACAAAGACAAACCTCTTCCGGCTCTCCCACCGCCTGGTGATCCTCGCTTTCCCAAAGCCCAGATGCTCACCCCGCCCCTATCGCGCTCAACTTCGATGGGCGACCTGAAGCTGCTTACCGACACCAGTCCTGCAGACCTGATAAACTATATCGATAACCACACCCCTGTTGAAATAGACAACAACTTGTGGGGATCCCTCTCCACCGACCCAGAACTAGACCTGGAGCTCCTCCCGCTAAATCTAGACCTTAACAAGTCTGCTCTCGACGACTACCAACCTAGGAAGTCCCTTCAGGAATCGATCAACCAGTCTACAGCTACATCTCGGCAACCCAAAAAACTCCATAGGAGCGCATCACACTTCAGCTTCTCCTCGTCTATAAATCAAAAGACAAGCGGTCGATACTCTACTTTCCCACCATCGCCGGTCCGTGATGTCTTCTTCGACCGTAAGTCTCGGAAAGCGAAATATCAATCCACACCACCAACATCATACCGCTTCTCCCAACTTAAATCAACTGTGACTGAGAGGCGCTCAAGTCACCTACCCAGCGCCCCATCGACAACCTGTGCGGCGCAAATGGCTCTGGCGCATCAGAAACCGGGTGCGCTCAACCATATTGAAAGTTATCTTTGATTACACCTCTTTCGCATTCTTCTTCCCTTCTTTCTATCTTCTGATACCAACTTCCATTCCATTCAAAGCATCCCTATTTCACCAAGGCTTAAAAGCATGCATATACTTTTTTTATTTTGTGCAAGATTTTACTCGTCCATGACGTTGCTTATATGACCCTCGCTGAACATACAATACCTAGCTGCTACACTCACTCTATATATACCCAGCAGACCATCGTTTGTCCTTATATCTTACGTTAATGTGATATTCCATGTCACGAATTTAATGACACCACAACCAATCCTTTTACAGGGCTGCATGCCTTATTTTCTTAATGTTTTTAGTTATTCATTAGTATTTGCCTTTTAGCGGACATGTTGTGGATGGTTGGCCGGTTGGTTGGGTGGAATTGTATTTGATTTATTTTTTTCTATTCAAAATTTTGAAGTATTCAACTGCATTGATTATTTGACTGAGTCATTCATTGCTTTCTTTAACTTTCGGGGATATGTACAATTCTTCCTGCCGTAATATTGGCAGAGCACATAGCTTCGGGAAACTACCCGCTATATTACGCGATAGCATAGGATAAATAACTGTATGAATATAAGTGTACTTTGGTTTTGATAATCTGAGGAATGGAACAGCTGTTGAAAGACAAGTATGTGAATTAATTAATGTAAAGACTGGTAAGAGGCTGGCTATAATAAATACAGTGTCATAGAAAGCACCAAGGAAACAAAGTCACAACGTCAAATTAGAATACAGAACAGCGAAAGAAAAAGTCGGAATGCGCCAGACTCATCAATTTCCCATAACCATCATAAAATGCGCAGGATCGTTCGTAAAGTCACATGCATCATTAAAAGGGTAAGACATATTGGTCTTCATTTCTCATTCACGCAATGTTGATCTTCTTGAGAGTTGGTGGAGCTGCCTTGGGCACCTTGATGGAGAGGATACCATCCTTCAAGCTAGCACTGACTGCATCCTGGTCGACTCGGGATGGGAACTTGAAGACACGGTTGAACTCGCCAACAGAGCGTTCGGTCATCCAGTACTTGAAGGAAGGTGCATCAGCTTTCTTGACGGAGTTGTTGCTAGCCTTGGTGACTTTGTTGTCCCTAGCGGGAGAGGCAGGGCGAGAAGTAGTGGCTGGCTCCTCATCTTCAACAGTGGCTTGGTGGGAGTTGCGTCTGGAAGATTCCGGCTCATCTTCGATAGCTGCAGGAGTTGGAGCCTCTTCGATAGCCTTGTTGTTCATGTTGGTGGAAGTGTACTCGCGCTTGGTTTTGCCGCGAACAACGAGAGTTTGAGGATCGGTGAATTCAATCTCAATATCCTTCTGGCTGACACCGGGAATTTCTCCGTCAAGATGGTACCCATCCTTGCACTCCCTCACATCGAACTTTGGAGCAAAGGAGCGAGCGATGTTGGTCTCAGATGCACAAGCGCGGTGGGCATCATAGTCGTCAAGAAGACGGAAAAGGGGGGTGAATTCACCACCAGAGAGACGTGGGAAGAAGGCCATTTTGTTGTTGTAGTAGTTTGATAGAGTGGTGTTGATAATGTTTCTTGAAGATGGAATCTTGTTGACTTTGTAAAGAGTAGTCTTTGGAGTTCGAATGTTTCTCAGAGTGGATTGAAGGCTGTTGTTCTTGAATAGCATAGAGAAGTCGAGTTGTTCTGATTGTCTGTGATGAGAAAGGAAGATCGATTCTCATCGACAAGTTGGTTGTTTATATAGACCGAAGCCATTGTCCTAGAAGCTACGCGATCCTTGTAGATTGCCTTCACATTAACAATCATCTCCAGGCTGCTTCGTGATACTCGAGGCTCCTTGATGCTGCCTGAACCTTCGAGTTTCTTCTCGATTTCGCCAGCTTCTTCGCCAAGATTCGCCAAGCTTCCAGAAGCTTCGTGCACGTTCCATCACTGGAAGTTTATCGGATAAGCTTGTTTCCGATGAAGATCACGTGATATAAATTTATTTCGATCAAGGTTATTGGAGATGCGGATGGAATCCAGTAGGCGATATGTATGGGCCATGCACCCCTCTGGCTAGAGCTTCGATTTTCCTGAAGGCCATCTTCTTTGTCGAAGAGGGTATCACCTTGTAACGTTTCGGATGGCTGGCGAAGAATACATCTCCACCTGGCGGTGACCTTTCCTCAGCAGAAATTCGATGGCGGCAAAATCCTTTTTGCTTATGGTTTGATTTTTTCGGAATTCATCCCTATTTTTCCGTTAGCTTGCTGAACGAGGTTGGATATTCGATGTTTCATGGGTGCAAATGAACGCGGTTATGGATGAAGTCGCCTGTGGTGTACGTGGTCCTCCCAACGTAATCACGGAAAGCGCATACCTGGCCAATTGTTTGAAGTTACTCTGGGAATTCTATTATACCATCAATTAGCCGTTGGACTTTGATGACCGTGAAACAAATAAACTGCACTCACAATAGGCTTTTTGCGAATTTCTCTGAAGCACTGGCGGTACAAGCTCAGGACCTCTCGTTGTAGGCCTGAGAATCGTATTTGCCCCATGCTTAAGAACGCACCCTTTCCTCTTGCTTCCTTCCGGGTCTCCTAGCCAATATCGAAATTTGTTTGTACACGTCTATGAACCGCGCCGGTCACCTGCAGATTGGGCCTGTTGATTTTCAGTTCGGGAGCACAATTTTCCTAACTAACTAGCCCAGAACAGGCGCCGGTGGAGATTAGTAATCCAAGTTGTCCGGCAATTCGGCTGAATCGCCATGACTGGGCTGTTGATGGATTTACTCCATTTGACTGAGGGCGATGTATCAATAAGAAACCCAATCTAAAGAGGAAAAGATGCCTGCATTCTCCGTAAGAGAGCCCATCATTCAATAGGACAGTATAGAACTAATTCCGTCTCATCAGCGCCTTGTTCGTTTCCTGGCCAAAGACGGCTTGGTCTACCATGGAGATGCCATTCTTCCTTCCGGTGTTAGTGACCTTGCCAAAACTACCAAAGCCAGAATCATCAAGGGAGAAATCTTCGGCAATCACCAGGTCACAGATCAAGTCCAGGAAGTGAAGAAGCTGCTCTGTCCACTGGCTCGGAAAGATATCAAGACCATACGATGCCTGGGCTTGAACTATGCTGAACATGCCAAAGAATCGAACATGCCTCTACCCAAATACCCAATCCTTTTCTTCAAGCCTGTCACAGCAGCTAGTGGGCCGACGGATGATATACCCGTCCATCCAATGGCCCAGGAATGCGAAGGGTTGGACTATGAATGTGAGTTGGTGATCATCATTGGGAAAGAGGCTCATAATGTACCGAAGTCGAAGGCGCTTGAGTATGTGCTGGGTTATTCAGTGGGCAACGATGTGTCCCATCGAGAATGGCAGATAAAACGTGGTGGAAGCCAATGGGGTATAGGCAAGGGTTTTGACGGGTGGGCTCCCTTCGGTCCTGGAATCGTGACTTCAAAGATAATTCCAGACCCGAACGCACTGCAGATATCAACGAAGGTCAATGGTAAAACCGTGCAAAACTCGAATACAAAGGATATGATATTTGGCGTAGCAGAGACGGTTGCTTTCCTATCGCAGGGAACTACACTATTGCCTGGTGATATTATATTTACTGGAACGTAAGTGCTGCAATACCTTCGGTACTCCGGCGTGGGTTACTAACATAAAATTATACTACAGCCCTCAGGGGGTTGGAATGGGTCGAAAACCTCAGGTTTGGCTAAAAGATGGGGACAGAGTGGAGGTATCACTTGAAAATGTTGGATCATGCAGTAACAAGGTTGTCCATGTCAATGGCTCCTCTAAGTTATAGTTATCCCATGCAGTTGAGAGCATCAATATGGGGGGTCATTACGATTTAACTCTTGGATATAATTGCAACGTCTATCTCAGGGTTGGCTGAGAAACACTAAGCAGTACCAAATTGAAATTGAAAAAGAACTGGTCATGCTTAGTTGACTTGGGTGCCATAGCCTCTGATCCTGTCAGCAAAAGCCCAGCTCTGGTTCTCCAGAGCTTCATTCTCCTTAAGCTCCACACCGTCCTTGGTAACAACCGCAATAGAATATCTGTCTGAGCTTCTAGCATCTCTGTAGAAAAGAACCCTCATGCATTGCTTCATAGCATCAACAGCCTGTTCCTTCGTGATGTTGTCTATCCCATTTTCCTCTGGGAACAATCGGCGGAGAATAGGCACAGCCAAGTGGGCTCCGAACCCTGTAGCAAGGGCTGGTGCGGAGTAAGTTGTTCCTAGCAAGTCTGCGGAGCTGAGGAATGGCTTGCCCTCATCGTCGAGTCCGGCAACAAGGATATGATTCCAGAGGGGGTCAAACTTGGATCGTCGCTGGTAAAGCAGTTTGGACAGATATGTGTGCAGGTTTTTGGCGTTGAGAGAATGCTCTCCGTACGTAGAATAGTTTTCTTGTATGTCTAGGGAGTTCAAGACGCGGTCGATATACTGCATATCAGAGACGTCACCACCAAATCCAACTACGGAAGAGTTGTCAAAGGCCCGGAGACGCTTCAAGTCGGTAAATCTGGCAAGAGAACCATAGGAGCCTGGCACATTTATATTAGTACAGTTAAATACCGCGACATGCTACATGCTGTGGATAGCTCACCCAGGTTGTCCGACGCTATAACGACGCCGTCCTTGAACTTGACAGCAATAACGGAGGTTCCTGTCACGATTGGGCGCTGGGTATGGGTCGTTGGGCCGGACGTCTGGAGATATGAGTGATCATAGGCCCCGTACACATCGTCTCGCGGCTACAGCAAATCAGTAGTTAGCTAAAGGAAGCTGATGGCGGGTTGTATGTCTTCGTGCTCACCCGACCCCAGACTTCTGGAAAGTGGTTCATGATGGATAGTTGGGTCAAGACTTCGTAATGAAAAAGGAGACAAAGAAATACGGAGCCGAGTAACTGCGGAAAGAGTAAAAGACAGAACCGCTATCGTTGGGTCAGGCCGTGGCTTATTGCTGGATGTTGTCCGTTGTTGATGCAGCTTGGAGGTTTTTGGTGAGCTTGCGACATAAGCGCAGCCTAGAAAACAAACAAGGCAAACATGTCGCCTCGCCAGTTAACTAAGTATCAGCAACGCCAACGGGTGATTCTACTGCCAGCAAGATGCGAGGAACTACAAATGATAGTAATTTGTATATTAGTAGGTAAGTGACTTTGTAAAGCCTGTCTATCCCGGGTATATTTTATTTCTCCAGTTACGCCCAAACTCCTTCCTAATACTCAAATATAAAGGATGCATCCTATCGAGACCTAGATCGTTTCCTTTTGCCCGGTGACCGCGAACGATGTCTTCTATATTCCAAATCCACCCGTCTCTGTCGTTTATCCTGATCATTTCGCTTGCTCTGGTCCAGCTTAAGCGGAGATGGTTCTCGACTGAGACCAGCCATGACCCGCTCAGCCGCGCTAGACTTTAATCTGCCACTCGCGGGGGTACCGTTCCCAGACCCAGAGACAAATTCGATTGCATCCCGGTCAGTCTTCTTCTCTTCCAGCTTGCGGCGTATGGCCTGCTGGCTCTTTGACAGCTCATCTTTGTAAGCCCATGACGGGAGAGTCGTAACATCCCATATTTCTGCGGGCAAAGAGGTACCATATTGCGCCCTTTCGTCTAGCCCGGCATGCTTCATGAGACTCTGAAGTAAATTTGGATTTTTCAGTGAAGAAGAAGAAGCCAGCTTCTCGTTAAAATGAACGCCCTGTTTCTTTAGGGATAGGAAATGCTCGAATTTCTTGTTCATTTCGGGACTGGGTGACCCGGGAGGAGACGGGGGAATGTCGAGATTTGGAAACGGAGGCAGCGTCAAGTCTCGTCGTAGTGCACTAATGGATATGAAAGACGTTGGTTTGTCGGACTGCGTGGTTTCTTCTGACAGCTGTGGTGTATAGGCGGCAGGTGGTAAAGGTCCAACTATAGGTTTGGTAGAATCGTCCACAGGTTCGGTGGATGGCACACTAGGTCCTACACAACTGTGAGAAGGATTGTCCACGGCATCAATTTGATAATAAGTCTGACTAACCTGTTGCTTCATTCTGCGTATCCTCAACCGGCTCTTTAGACAGAGTCTTTGCCTCAAGCACACTGTCTCTCGGCTTCTTCTGGTCAACCGCTAGTGCGCCCTTTACACCAACAGTTGTATCTTTCGTGCTCTCATCCTCACTGCTGCTTTCGTATGAACCTAACCCAAGCATCACTCCACGAACAAACGCCAACAGGTAGGCCCGCAGTAGCTGTAGCAACTTGACAGTGTCCTGTCCAGCTTGTTGTTTCTTTTCCTCCCGGTTCGGCGCAAAGTAGGAGAGAAGGGGCTTATGTAATCCAGGCAACTCCAGCTTGCGTTCTTCGAGCTTTGAAGAGCTTCAAGCAGAGCCAAGTCAACATATCAACAGTCAACAACCAACAGTGCAATCCACAAAGCGATACCCGGCCTATTCTCATCTCTGGTCCTTGATAAACGTGTTGTTTGTGGCCGTATAGCAGCTCGACCCCTCAAGATGAACTCGCTATTAACCCACCCAGACCCTCACAGCCAGCCTGTTGGGTACTCTTTCTCAGAGCAGTCAAGCGGCGCCAAACAGCACAGCTTCTACCCGTAAGTTTCACCTGCAGCATAGTAGTACGCTATACCAGGGACTAACATGCATCTTTGGCTAGATACACGGACAATGGTGGCTCTACTCTCGGCATAGCCGGTGACAATTTCGCTATCCTAGCAGGCGACACACGATCAGTCTCTGGGTACAACATCAACACCAGATATGCACCCAAGGTATTCAAGATTGGCGCAGACGAGCACACCGGAGAAGGTGGCCACATTATTCTCTGCGTCGTTGGCTTCTCTGCCGACGGCCGAGCTCTCAAGGAACGACTCGACGCCATCGTCAAGATGTATGAATACCACCACAACAAGCCAATGTCCGTTAGAGCGTGTGCACAGCGTCTATCCACGATCCTATATTCAAAACGGTTTTTCCCATACTACGTACATGCTATTCTGGCTGGAGTTGATGAAGAGGGCAAGGGAGCTCTGTACAGCTATGACCCTGTGGGTTCGTATGAGAGGGAGTTCTGTAGAGCGGCTGGATCGGCGGCTAGTTTGATGATGCCTTTCTTGGACAACCAGGTCAATTTCAAAAACCAGTATGTTCCCGGCAGCGGTCAGGGTAACGCATCTGTGGCCAGGAAGCCCGAGCCTCTTTCCAGAGAGGGTGCACAGCAGCTGGTACATGATGCATTCACTAGTTCTGTGGAGAGACATATTGAGGTTGGAGATGGGCTACAGATGATGATTGTCACCAAGGATGGTATAGAGGAGGTGTACCGCCCACTCAAGCGGGATTAAGCATGTTTTCATAGACGATATTACCAGCGCATCTTTCTCTGACGCACGCTTAAATGATGAAGTTTTAATCTGGTATCAATGCATCTCTTAATATTCTCCTATCCGAGGCACGATTGAACTTCTTTTGTCTAAATCCCATAATATAGGTATTCGCTCCCAGACCCATATATTCCGCATCATAAAAGGAAAAAAAAGAAAGAATTAACACCGAACAATAGCATTCAAAATGCAAAGCCAAAACGCCGACATGAGACCGAATATCATGAGTTACTTTTAAAATCGTTCCTTCATTCGCGAGGCAACTGTACGTAGATTTCCATATACCTTGCCCTATACAATTATTAGCCATGAACCAAGTAAATCTATAAGGCGGGGACAAACTTACCGGAGGGCTTCCTAGAATCAAGCTGACAATAGCTTCTCTAGCAACATGGATATTTCTGAATCCTCCGAGGATGTGTATCTTCTGGTCTGCAAGCACAACTCTAGTCCTGCTGGCATTTTCAATAGCGAATTTTGTCTTCCCATCTTTTCCTGCTATTCGACCAATAGCTCTGCCCAAATGTTCGCCATTAAGCGTCTTGACATCCTTAATCTCAAATGTCTCAATGTAAAGATCGTCCAGTCGGAGAAGAGCAATAGCATCATCGGTATCAAACCCAAGAGTAAAGGCTTTGACAAAATCCTCACCCTTTTGGAGGGCTCCTGTATCGGTCGTGTGTTTCGATGTGCGCAGCTCAACTGCTCGGTTCTTCATGTTCATGCGTACTTGGAGCTTCAGATGCTCGACCAGTGGAGGATATATCTTTGGCCACTCGGCTTTGAGAGGCGTCAGGCGATGAGGAGGGATCGGTACTTTGCGAGTTTCGACTCTGTATGCGTTGCCGGATGCTTTTATGGGCGTGAAGCGCAGTCGTCCTTCCTCGTCTACGGCCATTTCACTGTCTTCCTGTCCCTGTGTCTGCGGTGCCGACGGCTCCTCCGGTTGAGCACCGCTTGTATCTATCATGATATCCTCTTCATCTGCACCATATCATCAGTATCTGTCTGCACCTTCATCACATCATTGCTGATAAGAAAATTTTGGGAGAACAAACTTTGGGCTGGCTGTAGAGCAGAAACCTCATTCTCCTCTGGCTTGTCCAGGCGCGCGGTGGGAGCTGGCATGGTTCCGGTATGTCTATTACCGTCGGGCTATCTTCAGATCAAATACTAAGCGCAGGCCGTGGTCAAGTTACCGTCGATCGAGATGTTGAAGTTGCGATAAAAATGATATTCTTTCGATGTGGTGGGAAAATCCACGATGCAAACAAGACAAACATCGCAATCTTATCGAAAAACCTGCGGAAGCTTGACGTATAAAATTTCTTGGACGGTATTTTTTGCTTCAGCTGTTGACGGAAGACCAGAAGCATCAATTTGAGCAAGGAGGCATCAGAGAAGCTTCTTAGGGCCGTTCATGATGCCAGAGGAGACATGTCAGGACATATAGGACGACGGCTGTTCTCGACACTGCGCACCAGCTTTACCTCCGGCTTCCAGTCCAGCTTCCTCCAGCCCGGTCGACAGGGTGCTCTCGGTCCCTTCACAGAGAACTGCCATGGCTCGGCTTCCGGCTTCAATCTATTTCGGAATCGGACGATACGGCGATTTTCGAGCTCGAGACCGAATAATGTGAGGAAGGTCAGTCGCCAGTTTGCATCAGGCGGATTGTTGGTGGTTGGTACAACGTCTACGAGGAGTGCAGCTACGGTAGAGACGGGAGCGGCAGCTTGTGCAGCTGCTTCGACGGAGAAGAGTGTCTACCATGGCTGCAGGAGATTTGGAAACAATTTGAACGGCCTGGGGCTTCAGAGTGCTGCCAGCTGGGGATGGAGACGGTCTCTACATACATCGAAGGAAGGAGGCGAAAAGGAGCATACGCCAGAAACGAGAAGACAGCAGCCATCAGAGCCATCCAACGTGAATGCAGAAGCATCTAAACCGGTTTCTGGGCCAGAGACTCCAGCTGGACCTCCAAAGGCTGATGGAGGACATGGTCGATACCATCTGATGGACCGGCTACCGCATATGCATCGGCCAACTAAGGAAGAGCTTCTAGCTGCCGCCACGGGATTCTGGTCGCGGCTGAAAGTGCGATTCAAGTGGTTTTCCATCAGGAGTGTCCGGCCATTCAATGTTGATGAAATTAGTACTTTTTTCTCCTGGGTTCTGCTTGGGCATGTGTTGTGGATTATACTGGGGACGACGACCTTCTTCTCACTCCTCATATTTACTATCAATACCGTTTTTGCACAAGGTGAGTTATGCATTAATTCCACGAAGACGAAAACACCCGTTACTGACAGCTGTTAGAAACCCTTGCAAGATGGATCGGTAACTATCTAACTCGGTCATCCGGAGTGAAAGTTGTCTTTGAATCGGCAATTGTGCCCAAATGGGGTGACGGAGTGATAACCTTCAAGAATGTGTTTGTCTCCCGCAGACCAGGCCAAGGGAAAGGGAATGTGAGCAAAGGATCGTCGAAGACAGTTGCCGCCGCCGCATTTCAGGAGATGGACCACCCTCGCCAGCAGAACGATGAAGAGACAGAGGACTCAAACTACACGCAATTCGATGTCTCTATAGATACAGTCAACGTGACGCTATCCTTTACCAAATGGTTTAATAGCCATGGTCTGCTGAAAGATGTACATGTCAAGGGCATTCGGGGTATTGTTGACAGAACGCATGTCAAATGGTCAGAAGCGGATGCTCAGATTGATCCCAAATCATACCGGGTAGAGCATAACCCAGGCGACTTTGAGCTGGACTCTTTCAAGATGGAAGACGTTTTGGTCACTATATACCAGCCTAACAACTTCCGGCCATTTACCCTCAGCATCTTCTCATGCGACCTACCAAGGCTACGACGGCAATGGCTTATGTATGACTTCCTGTCTGCGAACATGATGTCTGGTTCGTATGACAATTCTCTATTCACCATCCACCCACGCCAAACACATCGATACACAGGAGCCCAGCTACAAGGCGGTCTAGAAGAAGATGGTGGCCGGAGTCCCTGGAAGAAACATAACCGGATCCGCATAGACGGTCTGAACATCGACCATCTCAACACGGGAGTCCAAGGCCCCTTCTCATGGATCCATGAGGGCACTGTCGACATTGTTGCCGACCTTATGCTCCCAGCTGAATCAGACGAGAGTCTAGGCAAGGTCATGTCCGATTTCTACGATAGGATGGAAGCCACTGTTACCGCCGACCGATACCATCCAAATGATAGTGCACTGGCCCAGAACGAAGACAACAAGCGATTTGTGGTCACTGACCTACGCATACACTTGAACAATGTACGCGCGGTAGTGCCCATTTTCAACCGGGACTTGTCTTACGTTAATAATGCCCTTATCAGGCCCATAGTGGCGTATATCAACAGCCGACGAACTTTCATCCCCATCCAGTGCCGGCTAGTTAAGCGAGCCAGCGACTTTGATGGTAGCTGGACCATCTTCGACAGCGGACTGATGGACGATCTCTCTGCAGAGGTGTGTACTTACTTGCTCTTTCTTTCTACGCAGCCCAAGCTAACTGACCCCTTACAGACATACGATGCCTTTGCACGAGACGTTGTCGACGAGCAGGCTCGGACACGACGCTTCAAGAAGGTCGGCCTTTGGTCTCTCCAGCTCGCTGCACAGGCCATCTTCATGGGCATGGCCGGCAATATCATTTAGTACCTGCCATCTACCGCCGCCACCACTACCAACATCATCGCCTTCTCCTCCACCACATCCACCTCATCGTCTCTTCTCATCATGACCCTAATCTTTTCTGTACTTGACTGCTCGGTGTTGGGAGTTGCCATTCCGTTAATGTATTTTATCAAGTTTCTTCATCTTCTGCAGGTGTCCGGGGTGATAACACGTAGTTATGGCGAGGAAACGTCTGTGTAAAAAAAGAACCAACCTTCTAATGTCGAACCTGCATTTTCCATGCATATCAAGCATCTGTCAAGTCCTTGTCAATCGTTCTCCATCCATCTCTCCGCCACCAGTCGCCTCTCGCAATCAGGGGGAAAAAAAAAAGAATACGAGATTGGCAGCACAGAAGCGTGGAAGCCAGCAGTGCCCACATCTCGTATTCCCTTGTCCTCTTTTTGGGCGTTTTGCCTTTCTTCCCCAGGCCGCTGCTTTCTGCTGTATCTGCTGCATCTGCTGCATCTGCATCCTCTCGTCTTGTCGTTTGCGACCTGTCTCGACCGGCCTGCCCCTGAGCTCCTATTCTTATCCCGCGGGTGAGTACAGACCTAAGACGTGCAGCATGCAGCCTTGGTGATGCATGTGTGAGGGCCAGAGACGCCACAAAGAGCTGCAACCAGTCGTGTGCGAGGGAGGTGTTCGTCCTTCTCTGGCCGGCCCACGCAGTTGCTGGAGCTCTCCGTCAATAGCAATCAATACTGCTGTAGATGCCGTTCACTATGTAGAGGCTGCGAGTAGAGAAGTGGTGATAGAGAGAGAAAGTGACTCGAAGCAGATTTTAAGTAGACAGCGTGACCTGGTCGCCTGATTAGGAAATAAACAACTACATCTCGTCGACTTCACCTCCGGCCTGCGCAGCAACATCTCGACAGAAGACAAGACAGACAGCCAGACGCAGCTCCAGGTACCAAAACGACCCTCCAGCGCTCCGGCGGTGCTTCTCTGCTAACTCGTTGACAGTGCAGGGCTCGGCGGGCCCCATATTTAGCATACTTTTTAGACGATATCTCCGCTAGCTACATGCCTTAGTCCGAGGATGGCGCCTTTGAGCCCCTGAGCAAACCCGCAGACAGCAAGCCAGAAAAGCCAGAGGAGCCGTCCCTCTCTTCACGCGGCGCCGCCAGCAGAGAGAACTCCCTCTCCCGTTTCTGTCGATGATAGGGTAGTTAGGTAGAGGAGCTGTCTATCTCTGACCATGTCGTATGTCCGGCGTCAGCGTCAAGATGCCCTGGCACACGCCCTTGCACAGCAGCCAGGTCCATCCCATCACGAAACAGCCCCAGTCCCACCAGTTGATTGTGCTGCTGCGTCTTCGTCGTCTGCTGCGTCTGTTGCCTCTGCTTCTCCCCTGACGATGAATGACAGCTCTGGCCAGCAGCGGCAGCAGCAGCACCCTCAACCGCACCAGCAGCAGCAGCAGCAGTACCACTTCCGGCCGCAGCACAGTGCGCAGAAAGAGCAGCAGTATCAGGTGAAGGGAGACGGCCGCCCCCCTGTTCGCTACTCAGCCGCTCCCGTGCTCTCTCGTCCGCTGTCTACCCATGCGCTGCACCCGTCCTATTCCTCACATCTACACCATCATCTACCAAACCAACAGCAACAGCAACTACCCCGGCTGCCCCAGGATGCCCTGAACATCCATACCGATAGCAGACTAGCCCACACTCAACGTGCTCTTCCTCAGACGGGGGCCGCATCACATCCTTCCTCACGTCTTCCTCCTGCTGCCCCTTCGCCCTCCTCCCCAGCCGCCAGACTGGATACCTCAGTCTCCTACTCCCCTTTTCCTCGCCAGCTCCAGACGACGCCGACCTTTCACTCTCTCGACAACAGAGTTAGCCCAGTCTCTTCTCTGTCGCCTTCTCCTTCTGCCCTTTACTTCCACGAGCGCATGGCGGGCCAGCACCAGGGTCAGGGGGCGAGCCAGGCGCTTTCTCTACGTCTACAACGGTCTAGGGAACTGATGGCTACCAGCAGAGAACCAGAGGGAGGAGAGAAGGAAAGCGAACAGAAGGGGTCAAGTGCAGACAAGGACGATACATCACACTCACACTCACCTTCAGATTCAGTCTCCATGTCCGCCGCTTCTGGTTCTACTCCCAATACATCACCCATCATGCCGACGAGCACAACAAACAACCACCAGAACCAGCCGCAGCAGCAGCAACAACAACAAGTTTCCACCAGCAAGCCTGCATCGACCTCATCGACCCCAAAACCCACACCGCGCACTTCTTCTATAGACTCCGCGATCTCCTCTCTCTCTTCCAGCTCCCATCCAACAACCCACTCGCACAAATCCTCCGTCGACAGCCCCGCCATCACTTCCACAGATATCAGCAACCTGATTTCGGCCGCTAACGGCTCGCCAGAGGCTGTCATTGCACATCTAGTTAAAGAGAAACAGCAGGCTGTCTCTCAAAACTCGCAACTATGGAGACTCGTGGAAAAACAGCGTCGTATGGTCCTGGCGCTTAACAAGGATCTAGAGCGTGCGATGGAGGACAAGGACAAACTGAAGAAGAAAATCAAAGAGTTGGAAAAATGGAAGGAGGATGCCATCAAAGCAGAAGCCGACAGAAATGCGACTGAAACTCCTAATGGTCTCCCCGAAGAGGGCACCAACGACGATGCTTCTCTGGCGGCTAAATTGCCAGTGCAGACCCCTGTATCCGAATCACCCCCTAAATCACAACCCACGCCGCCGTCTCGCCGTGCACCTCCAGCGCCATTACAGCTCTCGGGTAGCCAGCGTCTTCGTCCCCATATCGAAGTAGAGCAGTCGAACAACCAGTCCTCTAGCAGCAACTCCAACGCAGTCGCATCAGACTCCGAATACGATTCAACCGCCGAGGAGAATGACCTTCCTACCTTCGAACGCGGCCGACGGAAAACCCGCGAAGAGGATGACCGGCTACGAGAAGCCATGCTTGCGCAGAAGGAGAAAGAACTGTCTAAATCAAAATCGAAGTCGAAGTCGAAGAGCCGTAGTCAGTCAGACAAGAAGGCAAAAAGCATCAACCCACCTGAAGCTCTCCAGAAGGAACAGGCACAACAGGAGGCCCGGACTGGACCTGCACCTACCACTGGATTTGCTGGTGTAGGATTACCTGCCAGCCCTCGTGCATCTGTCTCGCCTCCCTATGCTGCCAGACAAGCTGGACAAAGCCTAGCATCCATCCTAGGCCCTGTAGATGGCTCCAAATCTCTGAGGGCGAGACTTACCAAGGCACCACCAATGAGTCCTGGATTGCCGCAAAGCCCACGGCCTGGTGATAGACCCATCGGATCTCCTATGCCTCGTATGCCTAGAGAAGGGCATATGAATATCTCAACACCTTTGCGAAATGCTTTCCCCGCACCTTTCCAGGCCTCGCAATCGCAGCAACCTACCAATCCCCACATCCATCAATTAGTACAACATGAAAAGAAGGGGTCAACAACTTCCACCTCCACATCAACATCAACATCTACCACTATACCCACCATCGACCCTGCTGTGCAGATTGATAGCTCAACTCCCACCGCCGCTACCACACCAAAAACCATTTACCGTGGCCTTGTATCGGATGAATACCCGGATCTGCTACTCCCACCTAATTCATTACCTTCAATTCTCATTCAAGTCTCTTCTTCCCGTCTCCGCCCATCACGGCAGAGTTATATGAACCTCAATTCTTCCTCAGCAGCTGAGCGTGGCAATCCCGATGAAGACCCTGTATTCACACTCAGTGTTTTTGCTCGCTCGTCTAAGTCGGAGTTATGGCGGGTTGAAAAGCCCATCGTAGCTCTTCCGCAGCTGGACCAGCAGGTAAAGGCTTTATGTAGGTTTTCTGGCAGGATACCAGACCGCTCTGTGTTCAGTGGTCATTCACCAGCAAAGGTTGATGAGAGACGTGCTGCGTTAAATAATTATTTCGAAGCGCTACTCGACACACCTATGGACGATGAGGCTGCATTGGTGATTTGCCGATTCCTCACTGCCGATGCCATTGAACCAAGGGATGATGAGATGAGTCTCGCTTCTGGAGGTGGGAATGTCAATTCCTCTGCTGGTGGCTCCCAAGATATCAAGGCAACTATCCAGGTAGGAAACGATGGTAAGCCAAAGATGGAAGGGTATCTCACCAAGCGTGGTAAAAACTTCGGTGGCTGGAAGTCACGATATTTTGTTCTTCATGGGCCAGAACTGAAATACTATGAGCACCCTGGTGGTACACATCTGGGCACCATACGCATCCAGCATGCTCAAATAGGCAAACAATCCAGTCAGGGCAAAAACGGCTCATCTTCGCAGGCCGAAAACTATGATGATAACCAATACCGCCATGCGTTCTTGATATTGGAACCGAAAAAGAAGGATTCAAGCTCTCTAGTCCGCCATGTACTTTGTGCAGAGAGCGACGAAGAGAGAGACGCCTGGGTTGATTCTCTGCTCAGCCATGTCGAACAGATCGAGGGGGAGAACGACGATAAAGATAAGGAAACACAGATGGACAAAGACGGCAAAGATGAAACAGCGAATAAACCCCGCATACCCCTGAACAACTCAAGCGTAAACACAAACGCGACTAAAAAAGGCTCATCAAAGGATTCCTCAGACGTCCCTGAGGCTGAGGGCATTCGTGCGCTAAGCTATGATGATGTCGTGGCTGCCGAAGCGCCCGTTAGGGGTGTACCCCAGGGCTACGAGTCCACCGACTCCCTTGCAACACCGCAATCTCACCTCGACCAAGCTATGCCACTGACCCCTTCATTTAAACCGATCTCAGGTCCTACAAATGGGGTTAAGATCCAAGATCCGTCGGCTTGGGGCAACAAACCTAGCACTATGTCTTCTGTGAAGGAGAAGAAGCGCAGCATCTGGGGCTTCTCTCGTCAGGCTGCCAATGATTCCGTTAGCTCCACCTCCCGCCAGGATTCAATTAGCGGAACAACGACGTCTGGGGGTGGGAATGGAAGTGCATCTTCTCTCGAGCATAAGGAGACGATACGTGCTGTATTTGGATTGCCTCTTGCAGAGGCCGTGGAGTTCTGTGCATGTCCTGAGCCTGGAGCCGATACTACTCTTCCTGCTGTCGTATACCGATGTCTCCAATACCTCCGTGCTCGCAAGGCCGAGTGCGAGGAAGGCATCTTCCGTCTTAGTGGCTCTAATGTAGTTATTAAGGGCCTTAAGGAGCGGTTTAATACCGAAGGAGATTTGGATTTCTTGGAAGGAGACGTATACTACGATGTCCATGCCGTGGCTTCGTTATTCAAGCAGTATCTTCGGGAATTACCGATCACAGTACTAACCAAGGAGCTTCATTTAGATTTCATCAGGGTTCTAGGTATGTACTAGCATTCCCTTTTTTAGATCTCGTTTACCCTAATCCCGTACGTACAATATGCTAACCTACTTCTAGATCTGGACGACAAGCAAAAGAAGATTGCTGCGTTCCACACTTTGGTCCACCGTTTACCAAAGCCAAATATAGCACTCCTCAAGGCCCTCTCCGAATTCCTTATTAACGTAGTCAACAATTCAGACGTCAACAAGATGACGGTTCGAAATGTCGGCATCGTCTTTGCTCCAACCCTCAACATCCCTGCCCCTGTATTCTCTCTATTCTTATCGGACTTTGACCTAATATTTGGCGATACTCCGCCATCCTTTCCACAAGCTCGTGGCTCATCCCCCAGCTCTCCTCCTGGGACTGCCCCAGGCTCCGGGTCAGGGCCGGGAAGCCCTGGCTCTATTGTCGAAGTCACCGTCGAGTCTCCGGGACTAAACCCGGAAGACATACGCTCCCCACGACATCAAATGTTCTCTGATTTACCATGTACACCTGCTTACGACCAGAACTCTTTCCACGGTCAATCCAATGATGCTAATGCTTACCGACTCGCAAAAGAAAACTACGATATCAACGCTGGTTTCGCATCTCTTCACTCACACCAACACCAATATGACCCTTCCACAACTCCAATGAACGTGAACGTTAGCCGAGACGGCCAGTTCGGTGGCTTGGATGGCATGTTGGCGCCATCAGGCAGCTCTTCACAACCAAGCAAATCGAAACGCCGCGAGAGCTCTCTGTTGTTCATGTCACTTGGCAGCAGGAAGACCTCCCTCCCTAAGATTCGTGATGAAGAATAATTCCATATCTGACTTGAACCTCATAATCTATTTCACCATCTAACTATGGAAGCACCTTCTCACCTGCATTGACATGCATTTCCTATTTTGTTCTTTCCATTTTTTTTATTTTTTATTCTAACCTCTTATTCTTTTCAGAGAATCGCGTCTGCGGTTAGCAAGCGAGTACGCAAATACCAATTCTTCCGTCCCTTTTTCCCTCTCATCGGCGGCTTCCGTGATTTCAATCAAATTTACTTGACATTTCAATCATGTAATTTCATAATCTTCTCCTTACCTACTTTGACTTTGCCTTTACCTCTTCCTATCTCTTTTCTGCAAGCAATCTTGTTTCTTCTACAGCATCCTTTACGCTCTCTCCCTTTTTCTAAATCTGGAGACAAACGGATATACCCATTTGCCTTGTTTCATTCCCCCCCGCTCACTCTTAATATGTACTTGATCACGGCTGTTGGCTAACTGGTTTAGCCTCGATGCACTTGATTACCAAGTGATTTGCACATTTAAGATAATACACGGAGGGGATTAACTCCTTCCCTATACATTTTTACAATAGCTATTTTGTATCAATCACAGACAGTAATCATTGATCACTATAGGTGTAATGCAAGCAGCTTATGAAATATGCAGTCGTAAATATACATAATGACACTCCACCTTCCGTGTCACCATCAAACGGCATTCCGCTGTCCACGGATGGAGATAAACGAATAGACAGAAAAGAAAACCAGGCCATTTAAAACCTTCTTGTCCTTTGCCCACCCCAGAATCCCATCACCTCTCCACTCTCACTAACCCATTCCCTAACACCATCAACTAACGCCTTTGCCATTCCTTTAGTTTTGATCTTGGATGAACTGGAGGTGCTGTCACCGGAAACGCTAGCACCTGACGACACTGATCCAGTCGCATACTCCGAACCCATGCTGGGCAGCACATTTTCTCCAGCACTCAAACTAACAAACAGCGCAAATGGAATCAACCACACGCATAGTCCGAAGTATGAGGCTATTTCACCAAATGAAGGCGTGTCCACGGCCGCGCCGTAGTAATACCCTCCGCCGGAACTCTTCCATCCCCCACGATTCCATGATGTAGGAGCACTGCCTCCGCTAGAATTATATTCCGGGCTTGAGAAGTATCTGAACCATAGCCAATGATTCAAACCGACAAGTACACAGGAGGATAGGAAAATAGGATCAGAAAGCTTGACGATTGGGAACCGTCGAAGGTTGCCGGCGTAAACTATATGGGAGAAGATGCTGAGGACAGTAAGATAGAATGGAAATCCATCTATGAGCCAGAGAAGAGCATGGACGGTTATTATGGTGTATATCAGTCGTGTTAGGAGACGCCGAGCTAGGACGGTATGTTCTTCGACGAGTTCGGATAGATAGTAGAGACCGGAGGCTGGTGGGATGTTAGTCTTGAGATTCTATAGAGGTATATAGGAGGTGATATTACCAATAGCTAATGTCAGGAAGCAGAATCCTATTATCACCCCCAGGTACCCTAACAATGGCAGAATCCACATGGTTGAAGCTATACTTGGAATAGTTGAAATGCAGCTGATGACAGGACAAGGAGGGCCTCAGGACAGCCGTTTCTTGGTCGGGGGATATTATATAGCCATTCCATGCGCCATCAGAGTAGTCACCGGCGCGTATTATGTCGTCTTTGGTTCTTCTGCGTCTTCGTCGTCATCGACTTTGCTGGCAGCTTTGGAAACGATAACCTAAACAGCCAGATAAGTCGTTAGTTAAAGCGGCGAGTCATATTTCACCAATATAGTAAACAACTAACGCCGCTTTACAGAGCTTATTTTCCCCCACGACTTCTTTTTTTATTTTTTTATCTTGAAATTTTGACAGAAAGGAAGAATGATAGTTTACAAACGGGCAACAAAGATATAGAGCTTTATCTATTGCTGGGTCACAGGAGAATTCTTCATTGGAAGTAATTTTGCTCGATTCCACGCGCGGCCATGTCTCGTCCGGAGGATACTCTGTATGTGTATCGGAAACCTTGTACAAAATAACTGCTAACTGATATGACCGATTAGCCCACCGGATCTCTTCTACAATGACTCTGAATCTCGCAAATACACATCCTCTTCCCGGATAAAAAATATCCAGTCTGAGATGACACATCGAGCCCTGGAGCTACTGGAACTCACGTCTCCCTCACTAATTTTAGATGTTGGTTGCGGCTCAGGCCTGTCTGGCGAGATACTATCTTCCATCGACCCATCTGAAGGTGGCCCGCATACTTGGATTGGCATGGATATATCTCCTAGCATGCTCGATGTAGCGCTTCAACGGGATGTGGAAGGTGACCTCTTTCTAGCCGACATTGGACAGGGCGTCCCCTTCAGGCCTGGAACCTTTGACGCAGCCATCAGTATCAGTGCGATTCAATGGCTTTGCAACGCCGAGACAAGCGATGTAAGCCCCGAAGGTAGACTCAAAAGATTTTTCGAAGGGCTATACGCTTCTCTAAAACGCGGCGGTAGGGCGGTATGCCAGTTCTATCCCAAAAATGATTCTCAGAGAGGCATGATTAGCGGCGCCGCTATCAAAGCCGGATTTGGCGCCGGTATACTTGAAGATGACCCGGGCACCAAGAATGGGAAGACCTATCTAGTACTTACTGTTGGTGGAGGTGGACTACAAGGTGATATCACTGGTGTTGTCAAGGGAATGGATGACGTTGATATCCTGGATGCCAGAAGGAAAGCTAGGGAGGCTGCCAAGGGTCGTCGAGGCCCGGATCAATCACATATCAAGGGAACCAAAGCTTGGATATTGAGGAAAAAGGAACAGATGGAGAAAAAGGGCAAGGTTGTCAAGGCAACTTCGAAATATACCGGACGAAAGAGACGAGTTGCGTTTTGATTAGGCCCTTATGCTTTCAGTACTCTTAATACCTTCCTGCTTGAACATGACAAAGCAACCCGATGCAGGGCTCGTTGGCTATGAACTAGCTTGGGACGCCTGTTTACGGCTGTTAATGCGCCAGCTTAGCGCTTCATGCCCAGGATATCTCCCCTATTTCAACCGGAGTCTCGCCAGAGCCTAGAAGCACAAAGCCATCGCGACTCCGGCGCCGCCCAAGGCTGACACAACCTCATCATGCCGCAGAATATTGCGCCTTAACAAACTCTATCTTCCTTCGTCTTATCTACAATCGAGGATTTATGAGATGCACTTCATGAAGAGTGCTATTATCTAAGATACTTGGGCAAAGGATACCGGACCCCTGCTTATCTATAGCCATTAATGACCCAGTTTTGAACACGAATGAAACGAATACATACAATCCGCTTTGACATTTAAACCAACTAGATTTATTCTCATAAAACTGCGCACTTCGAAGAGCATTACTAGAAGTTATATATCCTTTTTTTTTTGTATTATCGCTATGGGTAAACAAACAATACAGGAAAAGTCTTAATCTACAGTCATGCTTTGAGCGGGTCGTTTAAACGGCAAAGAAAAAGAAAAATCCCGTACTTCAAAAAAAAGGCAACAGATAAATAAACAGATATGTGAGGTTTGAGGAGGTATTGGGGGGGTTGGTTGGTTTGGAGCAGGTGATTAACGGCGTTCGCTATCAGGAATGCGGCGCTTATTTACTTTAATGCATTGCGGACTTTTGTCTTATTATATTGACGACCGGCGACTTAATGTGGTAGCGAATGGTGTTTAGAGCTGGGCCTCCATCTTATCGAGGACGGCTCGGGTGAACTCGTGGGTAGTAGCCTGACCTCCCATGTCACGAGTTCGAACAGCACTATAGAAGTAAAGTTAGCGATATATGATTTATTTTGGAGTTATCAGTGGTAAAACGGCTTACCCTTCACCAATGACATCGTAGACAGCCTTGGAAATGCGGTTGGCGTGGTCGTCCAGGCCAAGGTGGCGGAGGAGCATGGAACCAGAGAGGATCAAGGCTGTTGGGTTAGCCTGGTCCTTACCCTGGATATCAAGACCAACGTGACGGCAACCGGGCTCAAAGACGGCGACATCTCGTCCCATGTTGCATCCAGGAACGATTCCGGGGCCACCGACCAAAGCAGCAGCAACGTTGGACAGGATACCACCATACAGGTTGGGCATGACCATGACGTCGAATTGCTGCGGTCTAGAGACAGCCTGCATAGAGGCGTTGTCGACAATCATATCGTTGGTTTCCAAAGTTGGGTAGTTCTCGGCAACCTTCTTGAAAGTGCTGCGGAAGAGACCATCCGCAAGCTTCATGATGTTGGCCTTGTGGATACAGGTAACCTTCTTGCGGTTGTTGGCAAGAGCAAAGCTGAACGCAAACTTGGCAATGCGCTCGGATTTGGCGCGGGTGATAATCTTGAGAGATTCGACGACTCCATTGACGGGCTGGTGCTCGAGGCCGGAGTATTCACCCTCGGTGTTCTCACGGATGATGCAGAGGTCAACATTGTTGTGGCGGGTCTGATAACCGGGAATGTTCTTAATCAAGACAATGGAAGCATAGATGTCGAGCTCCTGTCGAAGTGCGACGTTGAAAGACTGGTGGCCGGATCTTTCAATTGGGGTGTGAAGAATTCCCTTTAGTCCAAGCTTGTTTCGTCGTAGGGAGGCGATAGATTCCCTGAAAAGGTCTTCAGAGTGCTTGTTTCCAGAGTCAACACCGCTAACATCGACTTGTTCCCACTCAATGGGGACGTTATCTGCCTTGAAAATGGTCTTGACAGACTCCGCAACTTCCACACCAATACCGTCACCTATTATAGTAGTAGACTTGCGGTTAGCCTTGACGGAGCTTCGGGACAAAGAGAACAAGGGAATAACGGCAAGAAAAAGTAAACAAGAAGCCAATTGCTAGCTAGGAAAAGTCCAAATATTGTTGTAGTCTGCGGTTTTGGAGGGTACATACCAGGAATCAATGTTACTGTGTATTTGCCGCCATACTTAGTCGGCTTGAAGATATCCGACTGGACGGTAGCCATGTCTATACATCCATTGTGTGGTCAGCAATGCCTCAAACGACACGGAATCACTGGGAGAAGCTCACATCTGGCACCTCCAGAGGCACGAGAGAGACATGACGAAGAACCGGCAACGCTTCGCAGGACAGACTGTGCGATGGTAAGAGCTGCGTTAGCGGGGCATTAAAAGCCGAATACCAAGGGAACAGCGAACATACCTGCGCAGGGCGAGCAGTCCGGAGAGAGAACATGGTGGCAGGTAGCTCAGGATCCCGTCTGAATGGCTAAAACATCGAACACAAGAGAGAGACGTCTGGATATGAAAACCGGAGCTTCAGGTTTTTTTCTCTTCTTGGGTTGAAATTTGTTTCGCGAGAGTCGCATTTTCTGCCGGAGCTTCTCTCTCCGCCTGTAACGCCGGATAATTAGATAAGCAACAGGGATCATTATTATCCCGGAGCCGGTCACGTGTAATCGGCCCGCGATGTCCCGTCACTTTATCAAAAAGGACCTAGGTAGAACGACAGTAGAGAAAGGGGGCCAGAGGAGAGATGATGGCAGATATCGGGGAATCGAAGGAACTCCTACAATGGACTCGCCCTGAGAAACCAAATATCTTTGCCTTCTCAAAGCGCGGCTCACCACCTGCGGATGTAAGCAGCCAATCCATTATTCGAATATAGGGATTTGCACTGCAAGCCCAAGAGGCTGTTCAAGCCATCATACCCAGACCCTTCTTGACTGGCCCATTTGGATAAAATGTCTCGAATACAATGCATTGACCAACAAGCCCATGCTGCTAGATGTTTGCAGACACAGCACTTGTGCCCTTGTTCTCTCCTCGCCGGGAGAAATATGAGGATCCAGGTTGAATTGAATAAACCTAAGCCATTGACCGGTTGATGCTTGTGTGCAAAACAACTTTCAAGAGCCAAGATAGACAGCGCTTCTATGGCATTGGAGAAGAAGACCCAAAGAAGCTGGAGGACGTCTTTGTTGATACCACGTTCAGCAGCCAAAGTCATGAGCCATGGACCACAATACCATCCCGCAACCCAACATTAACCGGGCGAAAGCATCCACCATTACGAGGCTTTGGTCAAAACTGCGTTGTTTATTGCTATCCCAGCTAACCTTTATGATATCCCATGGTATCTCTTAGTCTCTTGTTGCCCGTCTTTAATATAATAATGTGAGCTCAACCGTGAAGTTCAAGATATTACCTAATCGGGACTAGCGCACTGGATCCTTATTGAGACCCAAAAGCGGAAGCTAGTCTGTCAATAAGCAAAGAACACTTTTGCAAGCGACTATCTTCTTATTGAGGTACCAAAGCGGATTCGAACTGTCTTTCATCTTCACGTCCGCTGGCTGTCCCTTGCCTTGGTGGTGACTATGCGGACTCTGACCCGTGTAGATGCGCTGGTTGATAGACATAACCTGGACACGGATACAGATAGCTGTTATTCAAGACGGTCGAGACCACGTCCTGGCCTTTGGCATCACCGCGGAACGCCTGGGGAAGTCTTATTCCCAGACCCAGGCTTGCCTCCTTTCCTTTATGCTGTTACATGGATCTCTTTCAGACCTCATGTCATGGACCTGTGGTTCTTGCGGCATTTCACTTCCATTTTGCTTCGACTTTAGCTGAAAACGCAACGGTCTATGTAGTCCTAGGTGAAGGTCTCCGCTTGACTTTATGGAGCACTAGGACATACAAGCCCTTATTCCATAGATTAATTGCGTATCTATAACCCCAGTAACTTGTGGTTACTGAAGCTAGGACATCATCCCTTCGTTTACAATACCCCCTTATTGGCTCTATTCCTCGTGGTGTTTATTCTCCACGTTGCTCCCAGACCCAGCTCGTCTGAAGTATCTGAGTGATATTCACCCGGTCTATTGAGCAATTGATGCCTTCTTCCCGTTCAATCAACTGGAAAACCCCTCAGCAAAAATTCTCCCAGGCCCTTCCTCAAGGAGCGTCTATAAAGGAGGCGCTCCATGCATGCTTCATGCATGATTCTTTTCCTTGACGTTTCCTACACAGAGCCCAGCTTCTTTATCGAGTCTCTTCAAGATCATCTCTTGAAACAAAGCCTTCTTAAGCACTTAGCCACATCTCTTATTTTATTTCCAAGAGTCTTCCTCTCTTCTTCAAATCAGCAATCATGAAGCTCTTCGCCTACATCCTTGCCATCGCCGCTGCTTCCGTAGCTGTGATTGCTGCCCCAGCTCCTGCTGCCGAAGTTGCCGAAGCTCAGCTTGAGGCTCGTGCCCCTGAGCCAGTCGGTAAGTTGTTTAATACGCCCCGTCTGACGCCCTGTACTGACTCGTTCTGTAGTTGAGAAGAAGTGGTGCCATATCCCCGGCCAGCCCTGCTAGATACTCCTAGCAGCCCAACTGCCACACCAGTCATGGAAACCCCTGGGGTTCAATCCATGGCTTGGATAGTGGCAGGACAATCGGTGTGGTGTGAGGTTCTGTGTGTATGAGCTACCGCCGGCGTGCGGCTATCCGTCCGTCAGGATAACTTTTGTTCCTTTTTCGCTGTACCTATTCGATATTTTGTGTTTTTCCAGACCGAGCTTCGTTCCACCGTCCTGCCATCGATATCCTTCACTCGTCCATCAACAACCTACGATTATATCGGACAACAGCATTTTTTGCAACATTGTTCAACCCCTCGCATCTTTCTTAGGGAGACAGTCCTTATATACAAGGCGGAACGACACCACTATATATACGAGCAAGTGCCCACCTTTATACACACACCCTTTTGATATATGCAGGGATATATCGTCTTCATTACTTCCAACACCGTGCAACGTCGGCAGTTATGACAAAGGACCAAGAGGAGGAATCTCGATTTTACATGACAGTTGACGCTGAGACCAGGCCAGTTTGCTTTTCTTTGGAGTACGTGGGTTCTCGGTCCAGTATCATCCCAGGGTGGTTATACTACATGGTCTTGGGTTATCATTACTGAGTGTCTGGGAAGGGGTTCAACAATGCTACTAATTGGTTCAATCTCCAACCTTCTTTCCAACCTCCCTTTTCTGTTTATACTTACTACCCTTCCTGCTTTTTATTTCACGGAAGTTTGGCTTTTATATGGCCATGTACACCCTTTTCAATCTTACCATATATCTGCCTTGCTCTCTGTTATACTCCAGCTATCAGCTTTTCAGTTTTCCTCTCTCCGCACTTGAATAAGGGCTATACAATTTTGTATCCAGGCCCTTTATTCTTAGTGTTGCTGTATTGATGAGGCGAAGGTGACTGATTTTGCTATTCGATCATTCATGGCTGAATAAATATATATATCTGTTTGTCTACTGTCCTATTCTCCAAGAATCTTCAGTAACTGGTTGCAACTGGCTTTCTTTATATACTCGACTCACGATTTACCCAACAGATCGGTCACTGTGCTCAGTTATGTAATCCAATCCTTGTATTTACCATGTGGGTGAGATTGTACAAAGAATCACAAAAGGCGTACGAAGTTTCGCAACCGCAACTTGGCTTCTTACATATGCAGACGGTCGATCAAAAACGAACGCCTCTTGGTTTCTTTGAAAACCCCAAATTAAGAAGTCACATCAAGCCGAAGTTCGTACTACATCGAAGTCGATCATGTTTAAAACAAACACCCTATTGGGTAAAAATTGAAACATCTAGGCACTGCCTGCATAAGATATAAGAAAATCTAAGAGGGTGAACCACGAGAGGATCTCGACATCTTTTTTTTTTAACAGCTGGGTTTGATCATCGAGATTCATATTTCCTTCAACTTACGACGTCTATACATGCCCTGCATCATTTATGTTTTATTCGTTGGAACACTTGACCAAGAACGTTATATCTACTAAGTCAATGTTGATCCTAGTTCCTTTATTATGCGAAGATGTTGAATGATACATGTGAATATGACATAATATTGATAATTGATAACAATTAATACTGTTTATCCGCCAAGAAGTAAGGTTCAATCATCCTGTTAAATTCATCGTATCGAAAATCGTAGGGCACTTGAATGGCGCTTAACCCAAACCAATAGCCGGCAATATTAGCCGCTAAGCCGAAGACATCTCGACCGTTATTAAACGCGATAAACTTAAATAAGCGCCATTGTTAACATCTCATGACGTCATGGTCGTTATAGAAACTGAAGCTTCTATGGCAAAAACACCTCTGTCCAGATGCAAGAAAGCTGTATACATCGATACCTTCAATGTTTGAAGCCATAGCCCTCTTTTATCTTATACCCATCATTAGTGAAAAATGACTTTAAACAAGGTGTGCTTTTCGACACAAGAGAGAATATTACAACGATTTCTCGGTAAACTGACTTTCTATTTAGCTTAACAGGAAAAACGCAGGCTTTCCGCCATGCCCGTGCCCTAATGCAATGCCAGAGGAAGTAAGAGCTTTTCTGAGATCATGGGTTGCAGCTTTGAAACAACTCCCGGTAGACCATCCTACAATTCAAGAGATGCCTATTTCTTTCGAGGGCTTTGGGGAGGCACTTTACTGCGCCAATGTCGATGATATTGAGCGCTTCTTTATCAAGGATTCAGCACATAAAACCGGCGCTACCCTTTCTCTTGCTTTATCTTTATGGTCAGATCTATCGAAAGAAAAGGTGTGTAAGGTATACAGCTCCCAGAGACTTTGCAACCACTAACTTTGAAATCAGAACAGAATAGACGGATCTCGGGGGGCTGAGGAAAATAGGGTACGTAGCATATTGTGGAAAGAAGTGGACTACACCCTGCTGACGCTCAATGAAGAAGGGAATAGCGGAGCTGGAGGAACAGGAGGAGGTATGACGCATATTTTATAGAGCAGTGAACTGCACCGCTGCTAACATAGAATGCAGAAAGCAATTGTGAAGAGACAAGAGAGGTGGGATAAGGTATATAACATGCTTTTTATAAAGAAGTAAACTACACTCTACTAACGCTAATGCAGACGATGTGGATCGAGAGGTTCCTTGAAGAGGGTATAACAGATGTAGGTGCTCCATTTCCTATAAAAGTTTTGCTCAAACTGCTAACCCCAGAATTTAATAAACTACAAAGCCCGTAGTTTTCACAATTTTGACTATTATTTTTATGGGCGTCTTTGGGTTCGTACTAACCTCAATCATACGAACAATAGACTTGTAATATAACCCCGGACCTAGCTTATAGGCTTGTTTGCGAAATAGTTGAGTATCAACCACAACTGCCATAATATGGGAAGGTCTTCTGGCTATTAAGATATTTATTTTTAATGTATTCTTAATTATTTTATATCAAAAACTACATCTTCAAAAGTTAGGGATGCTTAACACCAGTCAAAACCCAGCTAACCTTTCGGTTTACAACCAATTCTACTGTAACGCATGTTTTAACCAATTTAAGAGTTCGTATATATCTCCTGTAGCTCTATGCCCCTATATATACAATATTGCTAGTATCAAGCCGAAATAGTACCCTTAGATTACATACACATATTATATTGGGAGAATAGAAGTCAATACAGAAAGACGATGCATGAACCTTGTGCAAAGTAGTAGAGATGGGTATTGAGAGTAAAACAGGACTAACAATAATCTAACTGGTAATCGAGGGCCAACAAAGTCTGTGTATAATGTTCATGCAAGTAGTCGTCTCCATGGGTTCACATAGACAAATCATAAGAAAAAAGAGGGAAATAGGAAATCAAGATAAAGTGCTGGCTCAAAAATCCCAATAGTATCTCTCAAACTAAGCGCGACTAAGAAGTCATGAAAGTAGAAGGAAGTGATATCATAGCCACCGATTCTTGCGCATCCGATTCTATAGCATCTGCTCGTCCTCCAGCCAGTGAGCTCTCGAAATCCCACATCCAAAGTAGTATTTCTTCATCTGGAGTTCGCCATATTGATTTTCCATAGCACGCTGTTGTTGCTCCTGTTGCCATTCGCTTCCCTTGTAAACTGGGTCAGTGGCTTGGTTGTAGGTATGGGTTGATAGAGATGTCGAGGCTGGTGCGCTCTGGCTCTCATATTCCTGCTGAGCGAGTTGTTCGTACCCCGAGAGAACATATGGTTCAGCATTGATCTTATCATCATCCATCATCATGTCGTCACCACTGTATGGTTGAGACTTCTCCTTGAGGTTTGAAAGAAAGTTTGTTTGAACAATGTGGGCTCCTTGGCTTGGAAGAATGTTTGGCATGGCTGAACCTGGGGATATGCGCCATAGCTCGATGAGGCGGAATTTCTGCTCTGGAGCCGCTTGTCTGAACAAGTCAATTTGGGATGGGTATAGAGAGCTTGGGTCAATATTGTAGCTTCTGAGTGTATCCTCCGTGGAGAATCCATGGGCAGAGACAACAGGGTTGGGAGTGTTAGAGTGTTCCTGCTGCATGGCATCGATATCGGTGTCGGTAGATGTGTGAGAGGGTGCTTGAGGAGGGGCTACATTGCCTGAAGGTGGCTGTGCTGGTCCATTGCTCACAGCCATCTTGCTAGCAAAGAGTGCAGCAAGATCATTGTCCATCTTCATGTCACCCTCAGCTGCAGACAATCCACACTATTGAGGCTGTTAGAATAATATCCTAATAAACAATATGCTTGCGCTGTAGGAACTCCTTACTCTCTGGCAGTGAGGGTTCTCTGTGAAGGCCGGAAGGGCGCCTGACAAATCAGTCTCGTACGAGCAGTACGGACATCGGTGAAGAGCAGAAACCATCTTGGCTCAAGGTGAGAGTGAGGTAGATAGGTGTATCCTGTCTTTTCTTGTCGTTGCCTGGGCTTGTTTGATTTGTTGGTTGGTATGTTAGGATTTGATGATAGTCTTTTGGATTTGCTTTTCAGAGAGAACTTCGGGCAATAAACAACTCCTTTTCTTGTTCCTATATATGTTCTAGCTAGCTGAAGGAAGCACAACAAAATTTCGAAAGAAGGGGAAAGAAGTTGTCTATTTCGGGTTCTCCCAAAGATCTTGATCTTGAAGTACTGGAAAATGACGATTATGGCGGGGAGAGGGATGATTTGACACGGGTCCGGTGATGCCCAACGCGGGAGCAGGTGGGAATAGTGACGAACAGTCTGCCCTACGTGACCGAAGAAATCTGTTTCTCTGACCGATCAGCACTTCTAAAGGCAGAGACCGGGTGTTGTTTTGCTCTTTAGAGGGCAAAAGCAGTGGAAAACAAGATATAGCGACGGCGGGGCAGGGTTGTGGAGTATGGACTAGCCCGGTAAAAAAGGGGGTAAGGTTGATAAGCGTTCAAGGCGATTAAAAGAGGCCGGGAAGTATCAGCTTCGGAAGTTCAAGGAGTTCACGATGTGTCTGGTAGAGAGGAAGAACGAGTCTTCGGGGTTGAGGTCCTTTATTTCCTGTCTGCGAGTCAGCGAGTTGATAGACGATCGATGCCCAACCGGCAGGTTAAGTGGCGGCTAAACAGGCATGTCAGGCAGAAACGAGCGAAGAAGAGCAACAAAAAAAAGGCCCTGCAGGTCAGTCCATGTCATGTCCTAGCTATTACCGAGGCAGGGGTCCCATAGGCTCAACAGTTATCGCCGGCTCTTCTCTTCTTCTCTTCCTTTTCGTCTCCTCCGTCTGCTCGACTTCTTGTTTGTTCGATGTTCAACCAAAATAATGATAAAAGAAAAACAAGAAATTGATAGTTGAGATTAGTCATCTCTTAGTCATGAAGGCAGCAGTCCCGTGACGCAGCCAGCTCGAAGCTCCAAAAGGAACCAAAAACGCCAAACAAGACGCAGGCGGACGACGAAGATATCAAAGCAAAGACGAGGAGAAGAGAAGAGAACCGCCGGATGAAAAGGACGAGGAGTGCCGATCCATACTGCCAACAGCCTGATTTTACCGTTGACATACCCTGCTGCTCTCATTGACTGACAACTCCGACACAACAACATCAAGATGGTATGTTGATACAGCAATTGACGACTAGAGAGGTACACATACCAGGCATCCGGACTGCTGTGCTAACTATTACAGACCTCCATAGGAACAGGATACGATTTGTCGAACTCCGTTTTCTCTCCAGACGGGCGTAACTTTCAAGTGCGCTGCTCTCGCCCTTCACCTCACTCTACGCTTGCCTGGAACATATCCCCCCCAGCTAACCCGTCACACAGGTAGAATACGCGGTAAAAGCAGTTGAGAATGGCGGCACGTCCATCGGCATACGGTGCAAGGATGGTGTTGTTCTGGCCGTAGAGAAGCTTATCAGCAGCAAATTACTCAAGGCCGGCGCCAACAAGAGAATAGCTACCGTCGACAGGAACATTGGAATAGTATGTCTTTCGCCTAGCCTGCTCCTAAGGGATCAGAAGATAAGAGAGCATGTTACTAATTTGTTCTAGGTCTCCTCTGGCCTGATCCCCGACGGACGACACTTTGTTTCCAGAGCTCGTGACGAAGCCTCTTCGTGGAGAAGTACATATAAGGGACCGATTCCCACGGACGTGCTGGCCAGCCGGTTAGGAGGATACGTCCAGGCATATACCTTGTACTCTTCCGTTCGGCCATTTGGCATCTCTGCTATAGTTGGAGGATGGGATTCAGAGGCCGAGCTACCTGTAGACGGCCAGGTTGGGTCTGGCCCTGAGTGCGGTTCAGGCGGTAAGGTCAAGGGAGCCAAGGCCGGTGGTCCTGGCTTGTTCATGATCGAGCCCAGCGGTGCTTACTGGGTACGTCATCTTCTTATCTTCTTATCTATCTGTCAGCTTTTGGAAGGCCTTGTGTATTAACTGCTGGAGTGATAGGGCTACTATGGCGCTGCGACAGGCAAAGGGCGACAGGCCGCGAAGGCCGAGCTGGAGAAACTAGATCTCCCCGCTGGCAAGCTGAGTCTGGTGGATGGAGTCAAAGAGGCAGCGAGAATCATCTACATCTCGCACGAGGACAGCAAGGATAAAGAATTCGAGCTGGAAATGACCTGGGTCAGCTCTCTTGATGGTCCTACCAAGGGAAGACACGAGCAGGTCCCCAAAGAGCTACTCGAGGAAGCGGAGCGGTTGGCTAAGAAAGCCATGACTGAAGAAGAGGATGATGAGGAAGAGGACGACGATGAGGACGACGATGATGAAGACGACGATAAGATGGAGGAATAAAGCGTCATCGCATATAGATAGATAACTAGGCAAGGCATTATCCGAACTCTTCTTGATCCGAACTGCAGCCCCCCCTAAAATACAGCCTTCAAAAGGCATCTCTATCTCTTTAACCTATCATGCCAACTCTACCTACCTACAATATCTGACCATTCAACGCACCCTTCCTCTTAAGGCCCATCTCAATCGCCGCAGTACCCCAGTCCTCTCCATGGTTATGTGACTTCTCACCTCCACACAGTCCCGCACGAGCCAGACCCTGCTCGTCGTTGAGAACAGTCAACACCCCAAAGATCACCGGCACACCCATATCAAGCTGCAAACGCATCAGTCCATGACTAACAGCGTCAGCAATATACTCGAAATGCATTGTCTCGCCCTTGATTAGCACGCCAATTGCAACAATGGCATCAAATGGTTTGCCGGTGTTGGAACTAGATTGTGCCTGGGAGGCTTCGTAGATACTACAGAAAAGAACCCTATTAGCACGACATCCATCCCGCCTAGCCAAGCTGAGCTGAGTTATGGGATAGTGAAGCGAGCCCACCTCTTGATGGCAAAGGGCAACTCGTAGCTCCCCGGGACACACTGGACAACGAGATTTTCCTCCTTGACACCAGCTGCTAGAATGCTCTTTTTGGCGCCCGCAAGCAAAGCCTCGATTATCGGCCAGTTCCAGCGTGCGTGGACAATGGCTATGCGCAAATTCGAGCCTAATATGTCGTCGTTGTTAGCATGGCGTTGCGTTGTGCGAGGGTTGGTGGGGACAGCAAGAGCGTATGCTATAGATAAGGGCAGCTCAGCGTACCATCGAGTTTCGGCGCTGCGCTTAGTCCTTTGATGGTAGCCATTGTGAGTGATGCAATGTATCTTGGTGCCGATTCTTGGGAGAGGTATGTGGGTGTCTAGGCAGTGGTGTACTTGTGTGACTTGTGTGTCGGAGGCAGCTTGCTCGGTGCTTTATATGTAGACTCGCGGCCGCCCAAGGTCGATGTGCGGAAGTGAGGATGTTGATCCCGAGGCTGGTCGAGAACCTGTTGGAGCTTGTCTAGTTGGCCCACGTGATGCTTCTAACGCATTTGGGGCCCAAGGCAGAGGCCTACGGGACGGCTGAATGGAATATGTCAGGCTTGCGTATGCAGGCGTACGAGTCAGGATGTTGCGGGATTCTTCGGAGACAGGCACCTCGAGGGAGTACTCCGTACATGGTGTCAAAATAGGGAATATTATGCAGAGACGGCGGTTTAGGTGGGAGGAAAGCTGGATATTGTTTGCTGTTTATATCGAGATGCGCTAGGGAGTATTAGTAAGTGATAGCTCAGCTTACTAAGCCGGTTATCTGAGATAAGCCCCGCGTGGTCAAAGCTGCCCTGATGGGTTTCTTTGTTGCTATAGAAAGAGGCCTTTATAGAGTCCATAATTACTTGCATGACAAGGACGAATGGATGAAGGGATGTAAGGATCTTATTTATATAGGTAGCTACGCAGGGTAAGATATCACCGAGGTCAGATAGACAGATAGCACGCAAGCATGCAGAGTCGCATTACAACATATAGAGTGGAAGCAGAAAGGACCGCAAAAGGGAGGAAAATGGCAAGGAAAAGCTGAACCTCGTAACAAATGAAAACGGAGTGAAAAAAGGGAAGCGCGGGAGGGGATGATAGGTTAAGGGAGGGGTAATTCGGAGGGAGATAGGAATGGAGGGGCCGGGAAAAAGGGGGGAGAGGAGGGAGGGGGAAGGAATTGGGATTGATTTTTTGTTATTCTGATAGAGAGAACCCTGCTTAGGAATATTTTTGGTTGTCCTTTTTTCTTGTTTTCTTTTTTAATCCTCCATATTTAAGAAAAAAAAAAAAAAAAAAACCCAAGGTGAATATTGTTCAGATCTATATCGAGCCGAAGTTGTTTCCTTTTTTCCTTTAATGGTAAAGGGGAGGGGAAAAAAAGGCAAAACTTGATTTTGTGTTGGTTTTGGTTCAGGGCAGACCAGTCTGTTTACTCAACAGTGACTGACTTGGCCAAGTTACGTGGGAAGTCAACGTTGAGACCCTCGCCGACAGCAAGCCAGTAGGCGATGAGCTGCAGAGGGATAACGTTGAGCAGACCCTGAAGACAGTCGACGGTGCGGGGGATCTCGATGCGTTCTGTCTCGGAGGCAGGGAATTCCTCGTCGTCAGGGTTGCAGATGACGATAGGGCGACCGGCACGGGCAATGACCTGCTGGTAGGCGTTGAGAGACTTGGCGAAGAGGTTGTCTCTGGTCAAGATCATGATAATTGGCAGGTTCTCGTCGACGAGGGCAAGAACACCGTGCTTGAGCTCTCCGGACATGACGGCTTCGCAGTGCAGGTAGGAGATTTCCTTGATCTTGAGGGCACCCTCGAGAGCGGTGGCGTGCTGGCTTCCACGGCCAAGGAGGAGGAGGGACTTTTGGTTCTTGAAGAATTTGGCACACATCTCCTTGATGGGCTCGCTGAGCTTGAGGATCTCGCGGAACTGGTCGGAGACAAGGCCAAGACCCTTGATGATCTCCTCGCGGCGCTGTCTCTTGGAGGCACGGTCTTCGCTGAGGGAGAGGGCGAACATGACCATGGCGACGAATTGAGAGGTGTAGGCCTTGGTGGAGGCAACACCGATCTCCGGGCCGGCGTTGATGTGGACACCGCAGTGGGTGAGCAGGGAGATGGAAGAGCCGACGACGTTGACGAAGCCGACAGTCAAGGCACCGCGCTCAAGACAGTAGCGGAGGGCATTGAGTGAGTCAGCGGTCTCACCGGACTGGGAGACGAAGACGCAGGTGTCGTCACGGAAGACGGGGGCCTCGCGGTCGAGGAAGTCAGAGGCCAGCTCGACGGAGATGGGGATCTCGGTCAGCTCCTCGAAGACACCGCGGACGGCCATGCAGGAGTGGTAAGAAGTTCCGCAGGCAATGAAGATGATACGACGGCAGCGGCGGATGGTGGAGATGTACTGACGCAGGCCACCGAGGGTGACTTTGCAGTTCTCGGCATCGAGACGTCCACGCATGGTGTTGACGACGGACTCGGGCTGCTCGAAGATCTCCTTTTGCATGAAGTGGTCGAACTTGCCCTTCATGATCTCCTGGAGCTCGAGCTCGATGGTCTGGATGGCACGGACGTTGGAGGTGCCATCGTTCTTGTTGAGACGGTGGATGTTGAGCTGGCCCTCGTGGATGTGAGCAATGTCGTCGTCCTCGAGGTAGAGGACCTTCTTGGTGTGCTCTACGATGGCGGAAGGGTCAGAGGAGAGGAAGAATTCTGCTGGCTGGGGTACGCCGTCGTCTGACAGGAAGGCTCGGGACTGGGAGCGGTGAAGCAGGCTCTTGTCTGGCGGGGCAAGCAGGCTGGTGGCCGACTTCTTGAGGGCAGCATTCTGCGAGGCAGCCTCTGCGGGTAGAGCAGTGCCCTCTTCGGAGTACTCGACATCGACAAAGTCGACCTTCATCTTCTTCTCGGTACGGACACCGATGACCAAGGGGGAACCCTTGCGGGCCGCAATGACCTCGTGGGGGTAGTGGACGGACTTCATGAGCAGACCAAAGGCGCCCTCGAGCTCCTTGACGACGGCCTTGGCCAGGACGGTGAAGTCGATGTCTGGGTGCAGGTCATAGAGGTATTTGGCGAGTTTTGCAATGCACTCGGTGTCAGTCTCGGTCTCGAAGCGGAAGCCCTTGGACTCGAGCAGGGCCTTGAGTTCCTTGTAGTTGGTGATGATTCCATTGTGCACAATAGAGAACTCCCAGTTAGGGTCAGACCTGTTCCAATTAGCTTTTCTTCTTCTCTCTCACTTGTATGGTATACTAGATATTGACCTACCTATGGGGGTGGCAGTTGAGCTTGGAAGGGGAGCCGTGGGTGGCCCATCTGGTGTGGGCGATTCCGACGTGAGACTCAAAGGTCTTGGAGAGGTCAGGCTTGGAGGCGTCGATGAGCTCCTTGAGCTTGGCCACCTTGCCGACCTCCTTGAAGGCGAAGACCTCGTTCTTCTTGTCGCCATCGACTGCTATGCCGGCCGAGTCGTAGCCACGGTACTCTAGTCTAGAGAGGCCTGTTCCTGTTAGTAAGGCCCTAAAGCAACGTCCCACCGCATCGTTTGGAGGATCGAGACTCAAGACTCACCATTGATGATGGTCTGGATGATGTATCCACGGTCCTTCTCGACCAGATAGTTGATGTAGCCGAAGATTCCACTGTCGAGCGAGGGCGTTAGCTGGTGGTGGTCTTAAGAGTGAGGCTGTAGGAGCGGGACCTACCACATGGTGATGAGCGAGCGACGTCAATTGCAGAGAAGAAGAAGCAGAAGAAGTAGAAGCTGGAGACAAGCAACAGACGGTCTCTCTCTATCTCTATCGAAGCTGCTGTAGTTGTAGTTTGTTGTCGATGTTGCTGTCGTTGTCGTTGAAGTTGTTGAAGTTGAAGTTGAAAGTCGAAAAGTCGAAGTTGGCGAGGCGGGCGAGGGCGGTGACGGCGCTTGGAGGGGCAGAAAGTGAAGCAGCCAAAAAGAGAAGAAGAAGAAGAAAGAGAAGAAGATATAAAATATATAAGAAGAAGACGAAGATGAAGATGAAGACGACGGAGTGAAGACGACGAGATGGAGAAGCTCCTTTTATCTACTTTCTACTTGCTAACTTGCTTCTTCTTCTCTTATCTGCTTTCCACCTCTCGAGCGCTGAGGAGGCTGTGCTGGATCCATCGAGCTAACTCGCCAGCTGCTTCTCCTGCTTCGGCTTCTAAGACATCCTTATCGACCGGGCCCAGGATGGGCGCCCCGGGGGGGGGGACCCGACATGGACATGGATGGCGATGGGGTCGATTGATAGACTTACATACTTACATACAGCCTGCAGACAGCCGGCCGGCCTTGATAGACAGCCGATGGAGACGATTGACAGACAGATGGGCAGACAGGCATTGCCAGCAGACCCCATGAGCTGACCATGTCTACGGAGTACCTCTCTCCCGTTCCCCCCCGTCCTGCTTCGACCTTCTCTCCCTCGTCCGTCTCGTCTCGTCTCTCTCCCTCGCCCGCTTGCTGCCCGTCTTCCTCCATGTCTCACCACAGTGGAGTGCCCGCCATCAGCCAAGGCGTCCGTCTAGCAGGAAAACCAGAGGGCATAGGGCAAAGGGAAAGAGGGAAAGTGAGAGATCTATATTTAACGATCTCCAGGGACAGGCGCTTTTTTGCTCTCTTTGCTTATTTCTGTGGTCGATGGTTGGCCTATTTTTATCTTCTTGGTCGATTAGTGACAGCTAGAGCAGCAACAGAGCAACCAGGAGAAGACTCAGGGAGAGACTCAAGGAGAGACTCAGGAGAATAAGGAGGCTGTCTTCTCCTTTCTTTTGACAATGGTTTGTATCTCTTTTATAAGTCGAGTCACGGTCAATAATGGCTGTTAGTCTCTACCAACATCTCCTGTGATGTGTATGTCTGTATCCTCTGGTTGATGCTATTTGCTGTAGCAGAGCCGTAACCTGTCTTCACCATCTTCACCATCTAGTAGTTATCCGTACAGTCCAACTGATAGATCTCGTCGATAGTAATTGTATGGAGGTCTTATAATCGCATGCTGTCTGCTGTCTGCATCCTGTAGCTGAGCCAGAGGATCCCACTTGATGTCTCTCCTCTATCAAGACCGTCTCTGATGTACCAAGTATCTTCTATCTTCTCTTCTTCTCCTCCGTCTCTCATCTTCTGTCTCGTCTTCTGTCTCGTCTTTCGTCTCTCGTCCTCGTCGTCGACTTACCTCTGGGTGGCCAGAGAGGCAGCGGACAGCCGTAGGATGGACCAGCCATGTCTGTATCCCATAGTCCAAGTCTCTCACATCTCTCTTCTTATCCATCGTCTCTCTCCTCGTCTCATCTCTGTAATATCTTCTTATTCTTCTTCTTTATCGTCATCTTCATCATCATCGTCGTCGTCGCCGTCCTGGCCTTCGCGTGGCCATCTTCACTGCCCCGGCCGCCCACCACCCCCAGCCAGGCCATGACCCTCTCGCCTTTCCTGTATCTCCAGCTTCATCCTTTCTCCTTCTCCTTTATCTTCTCCTTCATCTTCATCTTCATCTCCAACCTCGCCGTCTCTATCGTCGGGTCAAGATTTTCCCTTTTGGCGTCGCGAACGTCAAAAAGAAAAAAAAAAAAAAACCTCCAAACCTCCGCAAAAGGGAAAGGGAAAAAAAAAAAAAAACCTCCAAACCTCCGCAAAAGGGAAAGGGGAAAAAAAAAAAAAAAAAAAAAAAAAAAANGGTCATCCACCAGCAACAAAAAAAAATCCCAACCTCCAAAAGGACCAAAAGAACCGCACGACAGCAACGCCAGGACAGGCTCAATTCGCACCGTCGCAGGTCTCTCTCTCTCTGCTCGCCGCGTCCGCTGGCCTTTTTAATTCTTCTCTTCTCGTCTCTGGCCCGGCCGGCGTGCTTCTGATCTCTCGGGACTCCCCCAAACCTGCGCCTCGCCACAGCCAGACCACCGCGTCCAGGAGGACACTGAAGATAAAGATAATACACTAAATAGAAGAACGACGGCGAGGACACTGCATGGCTCTATGAGAAGGCTGCCGTGCTCAAGGATGGTGCTTGCTCGCCCTCGCCCGTCTCTCTCAGGCTCCTAGGCCAGCGTCTTCGTCTTCTGCTCGATACACATCTCTGCCTGCCTCCCCATCATGTCACGCGCCTCCGCCGGCTTTGCAGACTTCTTCCCAACGGCGCCCTCGGTCCTGCAGAAGAAGCGCAGCAGCAAGGCCGCTGCCGGCCAGGACGCGGGCAGCAGGCTCAGGGGCAGGTCGGCCGCCGCAGACTTCTTCGCGGAGGAGCATCACGACGACGAGGAGCATGCTGCGGGAGGGGGGCCCTCGCCCTCGTCCGCATCCTCTTCCACCGCAGAGCAGACGGAGACAGCTACGCCCACCGATCCCTACTCTGCTGGTTCTGCTGGTTCTGCTGGCTCTGCTGCCGGTTCTGCGGCTGCTGCGAATGGCGGCGTCGTTGCGAGAGTAGGCTCCTCCAGCTCGACGGCCACAGAGTCCTCCTCCTCGGCCGCGGCCACCACGACGCTCAACGGCATGTCCGCCTGCGCCCTCACGCCCCTGACAACCACCGACTCCTCGCCGCCGCGCAAGTCCGGCAGCCCCATGCTCTCTTCCTCGCGGCTGGCCGACTCTGAGCAGTCTTCCATCTCCACCGCTACCTCTGCCTCTGCCTCTGCCTCCGCCGTGGAATATGAGAAATACCACCATCACCATCACCATGACCAGGACCACGCCAAGGCCGTCGTTGCTAGTAGTAGGCTGCCTCCTCCGCCCAGGGGCTACAAGCTCGTCTACGACCCGGACCTGGACAAGAGGCCTCCTGCGTCCAGAGACAAGCGCCGGAAACCTCAGTACGTCGCCTTCGGTGAAGGTGAGCCCGCCTCAGACGCTGCCGTGGCCGCCGCTGCTGAACCCGAGTTGGGCCAGAACCTTGGCCCGGCATCACCAGCAGTAGTATCAGACCCCCGGAGAGCTATCCCAAACTACACCCGCGGCGCCGCCAGCAAGCAAAAGACAAAGTACAGACCGGCTCCCTACACCCTCAAGCCATGGGCCTACGATCCAGCTACCTCTATAGGGCCCGGGCCGCCCACCCAGATCGTCGTCACCGGCTACGACCCCCTCACCACCGTGGCTCCCATCAGCGCCCTCTTCTCTAGCTTCGGCGAGATCGCGGAGATAGACAACAGAACGGATCCCACCACGGGCCGCTTCCTCGGTGTCTGCTCCATCACCTACAAGGACACCAGGTCTCTGCGTGGCGGCTCTCCTCTCACAGCTGCCCAGTCCGCCCGGAGAGCGTACCTCGAGTGCAAGAAGGAACAGCGCATCGGTACTCGGCGCATCAGAGTAGAGCTCGACCGGAACTCCGCTGCTTGCAACCGTATCGTCGCAAAGCTCATTGCTCTGCAGAAGCAGGAACAGCTGGCTGTCTTTGAACAACAGAATAGTGATGCCGCTGCTGCTGCTGCGTCTAAGAAATCCGACATTCCCCCTCCTCCTCCACCTCTACCTCTACTACCTACCGGGCCCAAAGCAGAAACCGAACCATCATCGCAATCACAATCACAACCAAAGGATAATGTACCGCCCCCTACAGCCCCCAAGGGACCATCTGGTAAATCCTCTCTACACCCGGCCCTGCAGCTCCAACCACCAGACGGACCTCGCGCGGCACCAAAACCACCCTCTCTCGTCGAAGAGACCCCCATCCTAGACCAGATCAAACGAGACCCTTACATCTTCATTGCACACTGCTACGTTCCCGTCCTCAGCACCACCGTACCCCATCTAGAACGACGTCTCAAGCTATACGACTGGAAGTCCGTCCGGTGCGACAACACAGGTTACTATGTCTTGTTCGAAAACTCCCGTCGAGGAGAGCTCGAGTGCGAACGCTGCTTTCGGGGCTGCCACATGACTGCTCTGTTCACCTATGTCATGAACATGGAGTGCCAGCAGTACGGCAACCCATCCTACGAACGAAGTCCCAGCCCCGAACGAGTCAAGGCCGAGCAGCGCGAGAAATCCGAAAAGGCACGGCTCAAGCGGGAGACAGAGCTGGACGTGGAAGAGGAGAAGCGTCTACGGGCTGAAAACGTCGATCCAACCACCGAGGTCGTTGCCATTGCCATCCGTGAGCTCAGGGATAAGCTTCTGGAAGATATCAAGACTCGCATTGCCGCTCCGGCACTATACGACTTCCTGGATCCGGACCGGCACCGCGCAAAGAGACAGAAGCTAGGCATCGCTGACCCGCAGGGCATCAAGAAGCCGGCTTTCTACCTCGATACCGGGCTGGGCGAAAGCGCCACGGACTCACGAAACAGTCCTGCACCGCCTGGTGCGCAGTCGAAGAACGTCCTCGCCTTACCGCGCATCAGAAAAGCACGAGACTTTGAACGCAACAACTCTGCCTTTGTCGACGAACGAAGACGCCGTCCCACTGTGCGCAGGAGGGAGTTCAGACCGCTCTATCACCGGCTTCAACAGCTTCATGACGAAGATGACTCCGACGACGAGCACCAGACTTCCTTCACCCGCGATACCGAAGACCAGGAGTCTCGGCCGCTCTCCCGCCTGTCCAGCGAGGCAGACAACGACGACGACGAGAATCTACGGGGCTCCCTTGTGCCCAGTGTATCTGGCTTTGGAGACTCCGGTCTCGACTCGGCTGGGATCAAGGAAGAGCTGGATGACCTCGACCGTGAATTGCTGGGAGAACCAGGTGACTATGAACGTGTCTCGAAGAAACGGAAACGACTCAGTCTGGAGCTGCTGGAGATGGAGAAGCGGCGGAAGACAGTGGACGAACTATTCGGTGTCGATACGTCTCATCTCGGCCAGGAACCGGACGACGACCTGTCTGCTCTCGTGGACTCGCAGGCCCAAAGACTCGGCAAAGAAAAGGGCAAGAAACCGAAGAGGAAGACCAAGAAGCAGCTTCTCGAGGAGAAGAAGGCTCTTAAACTTGCTGAACTCCAGGCTGCTGCGGATCAGGGCCTGATTCCCAAAGTTGACGATCTCGATCTCGCCGTCACGCCTATTGAAGGGGAACTTGACATCGAGGCCAAGGAGGAAGAGTATGAGGAAGAAGAGGAGGAAGACGGATACGTCAAGCCAGAGGTAGAATGGGGATTGTCAACTACCGAGCCCAAGCCCACAGTCGAAGACGACGAAGGCATCGTTCTCGACCTCGACGGATGGCAGAACATAGTCAAGGACACAGAAGACCTTCGATTCCTCCGAGAAGCTCTAGAATCCACCTCGCTCCAATCCGAACCCAACACCCCCATCATCACCAACGTCACAGCCTGGGCTTGGAACCAGAAACAAATCAAGGCCATCAACAGCCACGGCGCCCGCGGTCCCGTCCACTCCGAAATAAAGATAGACGGCTACTACGTCCCCAACCCAAGTGGCTCCGCCCGCACCGACGGCCGCAAACGTATCCTCGAGTCCGAAAAATCCAAATACCTCCCTCACCGCATCAAGGTCCAAAAGGCCCGCGAAGAACGCGAAGCCCTAGCTAAAAGCGACCCTACCGCCGCCGCGGACGCAGCTCGAGTCATCGCCGCCAAAACCCTCTCCAAATCAACCATTACCTCCTCCCGCTCCAACCGCGTCAACAACCGCCGTCTAATAGCCGACATCAATGCGCAGAAACAAGCTCTGCCCACCCAAAGCGGCGAAGGAGACGTGCTGCGCTTCAACCAGCTTAAGAAACGCAAGAAGCCCGTCCGTTTTGCTCGCTCGGCAATCCACAATTGGGGTCTGTATGCCGAGGAAAATATCACCGCGAACGACATGATTATCGAATACGTTGGTGAGAAGGTCCGGCAGCAGGTGGCTGATATGCGTGAGCGACGGTACCTCAAGTCCGGCATTGGCAGCAGTTACTTGTTTCGCATTGATGAGAATACCGTCATCGACGCTACGAAGCATGGTGGCATTGCGCGCTTTATCAATCATAGCTGCACGCCCAACTGCACGGCGAAGATCATCAAGGTCGACGGAAGTAAGCGTATCGTCATTTATGCCCTCAGGGACATTGAGAGAGGTGGGTTGATCCATTCAAAGCTATTGTTATCTATTTATGATAGGTTGCTAACTTTCTGTGTAGATGAGGAATTGACGTACGACTACAAGTTCGAGCGAGAGTGGGATAGCGATGACCGTATCCCGTGTCTCTGTGGCTCGACGGGCTGCAAGGGATTCCTCAACTAAACCATTACCATTGATATTGGTTGTGATACTCAAACACCAACGTTGTCACCGGCGTTGTTACTGGTGTTGAATACCCCTGACTCTTCTACCCGCGCTCGCAAGCACATCACACAAAACGCATGCTCTTGTGCGCCGCCGCCTTCAACAAAAGCACCCAACCAGAACTCTGGGCATCTCATCCCTACAAAGCTATAGATATACAGTCTACAGCCAAGGGAATAATATCAACTACTTTAAAACAGGGACGGGCGTTTGATTACACTGACTTCTCCCTTTTACCCTTTAACGATTGGCGTTCCTTGACTTCTTTCTCATCAGTATATTTCTTCCCATACTGCATTTCCTTTCATCCCACTTACTTGCTGCAATTAATGCTTTTTAAGAAAAAACCAACCCCATCCTTTCTTCGCCCTGTAATAATTCCCATCTTTCTCCTTCTCTGCCTCCTATTATCTGTCTGTCTGCTTCTATTACATGTGTATATTAGCTGGATGGTTTGCTCTTGCTTGCTTGCCTGGTTGGATGGGATAGATATGGGTCTGTTTGCTCTGCCATGTTCTCTTTTATGCCATGCTGTTGTTTTTTTTTTTTTTTTTCTTTCCTTTCATGCCGGGAGCAAATGTATCATGGCGCTGACCAAGTGTTTGTTTGTTGGTTGGTCGGGGAGGGGAAAAGGCTGATAAATAGTTTAAAGAAATAAATCAATACATGATGAGAATCTTTATCTTTCATTCAGTTTTGGCCGCTGGTGGGCATGCTTTGTACCTTTCTCCGGCATGGGCCCTTTATTAAAGCAAGGGAGCTATAAGTTTGAAAAGCGTAGGGTTGTTATATTGCTATAACACCCCTACTGTCTGGCGAGAACCAGGTGCTGGTATCCCGGGTATATCCATCTATCTCCATCCATCAATCAAGTATCAACTCCCACATCAATCATACTGCAAATCACCCCGTTAGCAAACATCCAAGTATATCCTTAAAAACGCAACATACCAAGATGACTCGGGAGCAAGAAATTCGCAATCCCTTCTTTTATCTTATACTCATGCCCGCAGTTCCCGCACACCAGCTCCCCTTCCACCACATGCGTTTCAAGTAACAATTTATGCAAATCCCGTAGCAACTGCTCATTATTCAACTCTTCGCCTTCAGGCTTCGACTCGCTTATCGATGGGAACCCAAGCTACACCCGTTGCAAAGGCTCAATTAGCGTCTGCGCACTACTCAACGGTACGGAGATGGCCTAACTCACTTCACTCGCACTTATTTTGAGAGCAGCCCAGTCTATCCGGGGCAGGATATTTCGGATAAAATCAGGCTGGAAGTCGAGTTCTTCTTCCTCGAGCTCTGCGTTGCGGAAGTGTAGTGGGTATGAGGCGGAGGAGGATTTGCATGCCTTGACGGCGCAGGTGACGAAGTTTGAGGTAAGGATTTTCATTCTTGGGAGGTGTATTTATTCCTATATAGCTTTAATGGGTCGTAGATGTCGTTGTATTCGTTGTGAGTCTTGTTAAAGGTATGTCAAGTTGGTCGGTCTGCGGTCGTGGAATGATTTTTAGCTTCAGTAAAAAAATTGCTTATCGCGGGGAGGGAAGAAGCTTATCGATAAGAGATCGACCCCCTATAGTAGGCGTATTATAACTAGCTGGTTAGACTACGCAGTAAATAAGAGACAGACAGTGATAGAAGACGGATAATCTTATGAGGTAGTTCTATCTGGATGTCTACTTTTGACAAAAAAGTACCGAGTATTAGGGTTACTGTGCAAAAGCCTGCCGCTGCCGATAGCTAGTTATTTCATGATAACATCAATGCAATCCATGTCGTCAATATCATTATCCTCAATCAAAGTGTCTGGATCCAACTTATCTCCATCAAAATAGAGCGAAACAGAAATGTGCTCTGGTATCTCCTTAACTTGCCGGAACTTCTTCAAGATATTGCCAATCTGCGTTGAGGGGCGTACTTTGATCCTAAAATCATCTAGATCCGGGTTCTTGAGGGTAATCCGAACCAGGTCCGTGTCAGCTGGCTCTCGAGCCTTTGGCTGTTCGTCCTCACTCTCTTCCTCACTGTTATCCTGCTGGGCGGTGGCTGCTGCTCGGCGTCTTTCTTCCAACATCTCCTCTGTCATGGCCTCCATGTGGACGCCGGCATTGCCTTCTTCCATGTCAAAGGGGGAAGAGTCAAACACCGAGTTGTCGTTGGTGTCAGTATCGTTGATACCTAGGCTCTTGCATGTGGTTACGTCGAATAGCCGTCTTCCTTTCCAGGTCAAGATGATATTATCCGAGGTCTCTTCGTCGTATTTCTGGTGGTTGCACCATGCCTTTCGTACCTCTCCTAGGTTCTGTGACAGTAAGCGACGGACTAGGAGCGACTTGGTGTTTTGAATATTAGATGTAATAAGGATATTCACAACTGTGTCCTTTTTCTTCGGTGATGGATTGGAAGCAGCCTTGGGGGACGCCGATGGGGTTCCAGTCGTCTTCCTGGTGGTATTATCCTTGCCATTGGGAGATGCCGGCTTGTTCTCCTCCCGCACCTGGTTATTACGTGCCCTTTCTCGAGCTCGTTTGATCAACGCTGCGCAGTCCTCATCGGACTCTTCGTCGTTGTCTCCATCATTGTCCAAGTCGGAGTCAATCTGTATTACCGACTTTGGAGGAACTCGGGATGCCGGAGGAGGAGGAGATTCCGAGTTAAGACGAATGATAGTGCCTGGCGGTGAGGCTCCTATCAATTGTGATTTCCTCGGACTGCTCCGTTGTGAGCCGGGCTTCCTGGGACTCGATCGAGCAGAACGTGGAGACCTTGGAGGTGTTTTGCTGGTCCCGGCTTCTTCCAGCTTGGGAGGGGTATCCCTAGTAAGTGTGTCACTTCCACTTGCAATCTCCTGGGGTGGTGATTTGATTCTGGGCTGAAGCGTTGAAGTGGTCTCGTCCTCGTCTTCATTGGATATGCGGCGTCTCTTGGGCTCATTAGGTGCACAAGGAGTCTCTTTAGCTGTAGCGGCCTCATCATCAGTCTCATCTTCGTCTTGAGTCGTGGCCACAAAGTCCGAATACACTTGGTTGGAGCGCCGGAAGAAGTCCTGCGGCTTTGCGGGAGTGGATGCCTGCGCCCAGGTTGGTTTCTTGAAGAATGACGCCATGGCGCTCTGGTATTCAGTTATAGAGTGAGCGTATATCTCATTTGCTGGTCGGTTAGCCGTTTACTGTCTTTGTGTGAAAGTGGGATGAAGCTGCGAGGAATTGCCCTCGAGGCTGGCGCTTCTTTATAGCTGGCAAGCTCGGTTGCTGGGTTGCTGGATGAATGACGCAGTTGATTAGTTGAATAGACGCAAACTTCCACGGGCCATTGACGCCAGCAGCCAAAACAGCTATTCAGCCTTTCTCTGTCGCTGCTGCAAGCTCTCCTGGTATCGAACCCTGCTCTCTCAACGGTCTTTCTCTTCTTTCTCGTCTTTCTCTTCTTCCTTTTCGCTGCTTGAAACTTGCTCGCGTCGCGTTTTCAATTTAACCAACTCGGTCAGTCACGTGAGGGATTCTTGTGTTGTTGAAGTCGAAGAATCAAAGACGAAGACGAAGACGAAGACAAAGACAAAAGAGACCAGGACGGTTTGATGAAGCTGAGCTGATCTTCGCCAGTTTACAGAGATAGCACCGCCTGTTGGTCTGACTCGAGGAGGCTCTAGGTTTGCTGCTTGCACTATCTGACTTGCAATTACAATGGAGGCCACTTCTGCTTCCGAGGGCAAAGATCCCTCTGCTTTCCTGGGAGAGATCACCGGTGCTCCAGTCACCGTCAAGCTGAATTCCGGCGTCGTCTACAAAGGTGTGTTCTCTTCCTGTTGCTATAGACCGCATGTTATGGCGGTGGTTGTCAGGAAAATAAGGTCTAATTCTTCGGTATAGGCGAGCTACAGTCCGTTGACGGCTACATGAACATTGCGCTGGAGAAGACCGAGGAATACGTCAACGGTAAAATGAGACGGAGCTACGGTGATGCATTCGTACGAGGGAACAATGGTATGCTTGGGCTATGTCTTGTTCAGGGGATCCCAGACTGACTCGATTGATAGTGCTCTACATATCAGCGGACTAGAAGCTCTCCTTGCACATCTGAATACGCTTGCGACACTATAACGATCCAACTCCAGGACGCCTTTTGGGCTTTATCTTATTCGGTACACTCTGCAGGCGAAATCTGAATGAATTAGGGTTATGGACTATGGGCGTTTAGGGAGTCAGCTTGGATGAGATTGAACGACACCCGCCGTGCCAAGGGGCAGTAAGCAGCATGGCGTTGCATCCGGGGACGTGAGATGAAGCAGTCGATGACACTAGGGAGCTTTTCCCTGAGCATTCCATCGCTGTTATAGCTTAAGCTGCTATGATCCTCCTGTAGATCTACGAGCATCTGTACTTCTGCCTTTTCGCCGATGAAATCGGTCTTGAAGTAGAAAAACGTCATGTTGCCAGATAGAGCTCCGCGAATGATTTCTTGTATTCACTACTTCACCGACTTTAGTCCGTGGTGATGCCCTATAACCGTACTGGCTCTATACATGCCGATTAAAATTTTATATCCAGCGTTTTGCCCCTCCCCCACCCGTTACCAGCTTACGATTCTCTCCCGCAGCCAGCTACAGCTGAAGAATAACCACCTTCGCGCCTATCCGCCCACGATAAGGAGACCTAGATCAGCCTGCGAAGGGGTCGTCGTCAGGATAGCCCGCCATGTCTCTCCAATCTATCCGGTACAAGCGCGGGATGCTGCAGGTCCTGGACCAGCTCCAGGTTCCTCACGTCGAGCGATACATCCCCGTTTCAACGGCAAAGGAAGGATGGCATGTTATAAAGGAGATGCATGTCAGAGGCGCACCAGCTATCGCTATCGTTGCCGTCCTCTCCCTCTCGATCGAGCTGACGGAGCTGATGGACCATGACAAGCTGTCCGCTGAAGCAAACGAGGTCGAAGCGTTCATACTAGAGAAGCTAGACTACTTGGTTACCAGTCGGCCTACGGCAGTGAACCTGAGCGATGCGGCTATCAAGCTGAAGGCGCTGGTGCAGAAGAGGAAGCAGATCGGGGATCCCAAGGGAAAAGACCTGGCAGAGGCCTATGTCGAGGCTGCGGAGAAGATGCTGATTGACGATGCCATGGATAACCACCGACTGGGAGATTTCGGCGCTGCATGGATCATGAATAACACACCTGTTGGCAAGGACGGCAAGAAAGTCGGTGTCTTGACACATTGCAACACGGGGTACGCTGACCGATATCAAACCAGAGAGAGAATAATAGAAATTCAAGGCATGGGCAAGGCAGGCTAATTGGTTTATTATCTAGATCTCTTGCAACAGCCGGGTATGGAACAGCACTGGGAGTCATCCGCTCCCTCCATGCTTCAGACAAGCTCGAGCACGCCTACTGTACCGAAACACGGCCGTACAACCAAGGCGCCAGACTCACAGCCTTTGAACTGGTCCACGACAAGATCCCCGCCACCCTGATCACAGATTCCATGGCCGCCTCGCTACTCGCTCAGAAGGGGACAGGTCTTGCCGCCATCGTGGTAGGAGCAGACCGAGTCGTCGCAAACGGAGACACCGCCAACAAGATCGGAACCTACCAATTGGCCGTGCTCGCCAAATATCATGGTGTAAAGTTCATCGTCGCTGCGCCCCGAACGACCATCGACCTGCGTACCAAGGAAGGAGAGGATATCATAATCGAGGAACGAGCAAAGTCCGAAGTCACCAGAATCACAGGGCCACGTATCAGTGATCTCGGCAGGAATGAGGAGAACATCACCCTCGAGACCGTCAACATTGCTGCTCCCGGGATCGACGTCTGGAATCCCGCCTTCGACGTCACACCCTATGACCTGATCGATGCCATTGTAACGGAAGTCGGAGTCGCAGAGAAGAACGCAGACGGGCTCTTCGAGCTGGAGAAACTGTTTGGTTTCCAATAGTTTTATCTTTCATTGCTTATCCCCCTTCTGTTGCTCGTCAGACCCATTCTCTTCTTCTTCTTCTTCTTCTTGCTTCTTCTCCTGCTTCTCCTTGTCGTCGTCTTTGGCTACTTCGCCTCCGTCTTCCTTTTCCGCTTCAACAGATCCAAGGAGACGATCTATCTCCTGCTCTATGCGCGTAAGATGGTTCTCAATAGCTTGCGCTGTCTGCTCGCCTCTATATAGACACAAGATGTTAGATATGAATTCTCGCGCTTATAGATATATATAACGGTCCAACAATGCGGCCTGGTGCCACTTACTTAGCTATGTCTTGAAATGCCTATGATAATACTAGAAGTTAGCAATGCTGTCACTGTTAACGGTGCGGGGTCTGGGCCAGGAATCGTGAAAGCCATACCTTCGCCAGGTGCGACTCGGCGCTCTCGTTCTCATTATATCCACCCATCGTATTTATGTATCTTTCTCTCTTTGACCAGAATGTCTCCTTGGAGTCTCAACGGTTGGTTGTTTTACTTCGCTGCCGGCTTCATTTTAGCCAGAAACAAGCTTGGAGGAACCTCAACGAAGTTGATCAGCCACGTGACTGAATCTTGTTCCAGCCATGACTTTGAAAGAGAAACACATTTCGCTTCCCCTTTAGAGCTGTGGTGAAAAAGCTATTTGTCGGATGGATTTGACAGTTTTTGGTCGACATTTTGGCTCTTATTATGATATATTGCAAGGTGGTAGGTTTTTTTTATCTGATTATATATTCTATGCTGCGGAGAGTCTAGATCGGGATATTTTTCCTGGAGATGCTGTATAAAATATAATATCCCAAACAAAGTTGAAGTGTATTGATGCTCTTCATAACAATATCTCCAAGCAGGGTTGCGGTATCTTGATGTGGTGTTGGTTTCCGTGATGCTTTCTCTCAAACATATTAATCCAACGCTCTATAACAAGGCGACCAATGGGTATTCAATATCTTTCACCCAATTGTCCAATTCCAAGGCAATCACATACCGAGTCAAATCGTCAAAGGCAAACAGATGACCACATGGCCTAGAAACCTGAATGGGCTTTATCACAAGGTGGTCTGGGATTTGTTTCCGGGTTCCATTGACTCCATACCCGTCCTCCAAGGTTTAAACCCTGCGGCCAACGAAGAAAAAAATCCTGTTATATATATACATACCGTTGCATATCATATAGCTGATAGCACGGGTATCCTGTTCCAGTGGGGTTTACTTGTCCAAACTGATGTACGCTTGTATTTAATACAAGAATACGTAGTGTAGCTGGTGCCAACTATGCGACTTGAGGATGCATGCATTGCTTTGCTACAAGTGCAGCCGAAACAAGAAAGATAAATGTAGATAGCCCAGAAATGAAGCTAGAAAATATGGGTTAGCTAAGTGCAGAGCAGTTAGCCACGGCAATACGTACGTATGATTCCCGTGATATTTGGAGCCCTGCACCTCGGTTCCGTCATTGAGCCCAGGCTGAATTTGTTGAAGATCTTCGATGACTTCCTTGGTATCATTGTACTTCTCGGTCCAGCATTTCTGTATAATGTCGCCTAGGAGCAGGCCGGTGGTATCTGGAAATAAACCCTTCAGGTAGAGTTTCTCTACCTCACTATCTCCTTTGTCATGATATGGCTTGTAGATCGTTGACATTTCATATAGCACGGTGCCTATGGAGAAGAGCTCCGTCTTCACAGTGGGTTCAAGGGGCATGGGACCTTTGGTGCGTATTAGACACGGATGAGTAGAGCGCGTTTCTGGCAAAACCTCGACTTTGCCATCGTCAATCAGCGAGCCTGAAAAGTCAGACAGCTTTACATTGTTGTCGAAGTCAAGCAGAATATTATGGCAGCCAATGTCGAACTGATATACCGAATGCGAATGAAGATGTTGGAAACCACGCAGAATTTGCATTGCCCATCTCAGTATTTCGTCTCTGTGAGGGGGGGGACCTCCATCTTCTTGGAGATTCAAGAGGTGTTTACGAAGCGGATACCGTAATCTTTCGAGGATGAGGCCATTTCCTTCCGGGCGTATGTATTTGACAACGCAGTCGTGGTCTCCGAGCCGCTCGAAAATTCTCCTCTCGGTAAGGACAGCATCGTGATACTCTGGGATCAAGGGAAGTTTATGCGCGGTGTGGTCATCGAGTGCGATGACAGCACTCATCATCCCAAGACCAAGGAGTTTATCCGAGAATTCTGCGGGTTTTGCCATCTTTTTGCTTGATGGTGGACTCTTGAACTGGAGAAAGCAGCAGTATTTTAAACATTTAGATTCCCCTGAGTCCAGCCCAGGCTCCACTACTTACTTAACTTTGGAACCTTGACTAAAACCTCCATCCACGTGACTTGTATTATACCTAAAAATGGTTCCATCTGCTACGAGCTCACTGCCTAAGTAAGGGCTTTGTAGGGGAGCTTCAAAATTACCCTTCCATGGGTGCACTCAATAAAATAACCTCTCACGACAGGCCCCAACGCCCTTTGATTACTTTAGTTAACTAAGATGAAGTAGCAAGGGGCTTGATAAACTAAGTTAACCAGTTAACAATCTAATAATTTCGTGGTAACTAAATGTGGGTTCTCCACGTCTGAGAGGCAGATAGGCATAACCTAGTGATTAGGTAGTTACATATATAAAATGCCCCAAGGCACTTCCAAGATGAACCCCGGTGTGGAACGGTAGCGTAAGCTTGTGGCCGTGTTTGGTAGTGGGCTTAACTCCGGAAGACAACGGCAGCAATCTCGCGGTTGAGGTAGTACTGGACAGACAGATATAACGTTAACTTGGCTGCCCGTAACTAAGTAAGTCACAAATGGGTTACTTGAGCCTTACCGCAACAGAGACGTTGTTCGGGTTCAAGCAGGTAGCACAGTCTCGTGGCGCTCGAGAAGAACCCAACAAAATATTACTTCCCGGAGAAGCGTAGGCATTCGAGCAGTGACGATACGTTCCCAGCGCCTGGGGATTATCACAGAGGTCGTAGTACCGGATCGTGACAACGTGCTTTGGGTCCTGGCTGCAGAGCTCAGGCAAAATCGGAGCATCAAAGTATCTGCACATATTGCTGGATGGATAGGATTGAAACTAAGATATCTTTCTTTGTTGCTTGTCACCAAATGAGGACACCAAAGGACGACTGAGTAGGTGGTTCCGACTGTGATTCTAAGTTGTCTCTGGCACTATGAACTGTGTCCCTCATGCATCGTGGATTGCTGCCTGTTCGCCCATGTTTAGTCTGCATGCCCCCCTGCCTCTCGGAGTTAACTAGCAGCATTGGCTGGACTCCTGATTAGTTATTGAATGGCCTAGTTAATCGCTCGGATGCCAGCGTTTGAAGACCGAGTTGCTGAAATAACACCGTAATCACCTAACATTCTTCTCAGGATATAGTTGAGTCTCTGTTTTATCTATATCTTAAGCCATACTCCCTTTCTGCTGCAACTCCTATACAATCTAGTGACACTTAGATAGGGTAGGTTTAGGCCTTAGGGAAGTCAAGGGATTAGAAGAGTAAGTATTCCATTTGGTTCTAGACACAAGGTCAATTCAATACTTCATCTTGGATTACGAATATCTCAGAAACAACCATCGTGTGGGGCCAGACAGACGTTTTGTTTCAATAACTAGTTAGTTAAGCTTAAATGGGAGCAAATGCTCCGCAGAGATATCAGAAAGGGCGAAAATAGTAGATCTCTCCGAAAGGTAAATAGGATAGAGTAAGATATGGCTTGACATACACAATAGGAAGAGGAATGCTTCACTCTATGTTGTTATAATTGTGATATAGGTGGATGTAATGGAATTTCAGCCATCCGTATATCGAAGGGTCATATCTGAGAGATTATTAAACAGTCTGCCTTGATTTCGGACCTCGCGCTCTATAATCCGCGGCGCTAATCATATGTATGATCGCAATGTATCCAATCGTGGGTTTGGCCGTGAAGGGCCGCTGTGGGGAGACGGCTGGCTGGGCGTTGCGGGAATGGAGGGGCTGCGAGCTTCGTCGGCATGTATAAATAAGACGGCATGCTGGACTCTGGCATCAAGTTCCTAACCATCCAATCCATCTTCTTTCCAAGTAACAATCGATAGACAGTATACCTCTATACATCTACGCTGACAATGGCTCCCCGAGACATCAAGCCGTTGGTTCTCTACGGCATCTACCCCACAGCCAACCCCGTCAAGGTGGCCATCATCCTCGAGATCCTGAACATCCCCTATGAGCTCAAGTCTACCGACTTCAGACAGTGCAAGGAGCCCGAGTACCTCGCCATAAACCCCAATGGCCGCTGTCCTGCTATCCACGACCCTAACACTGGCCTCTATCTCTGGGAGTCTGGTGCCATTGTAGAGTACCTTGTTGACGAATACGACAAGGAGAACACCATCTCTTTCTCTTCGCTGCACGAGAAATACCACTTGAGACAGTGGCTGCATTTCCAAGTCAGTGGTCAAGGCCCATATATCGGCCAATTCTCATGTACGTTCACCAGATCATGATCCTCGTTAATTCTTTAGGGCAAGGTGACGGGCTAGCTAACCAAGTCACTCATGTTATCAGGGTTCAAATGGTATCACGTCGAGAAGTTCCCGTCTGCTGTTGACAGATATGCTAAGGAGACCCGTCGTGTTATGGGTGTCGTCGACTTGGGATTGAAAGACAAGGAGTGGCTTGTTGGTGGTAAGATGACCTACGCCGACATTTGCTTGGTTCCATGGTTCTTCTGGGCAAAGAGAATCGGCGGAGACGAGTGGTATGCCGAACAAGTTTCCGAGCTTCCCAACTTCCAGAAGTGGTGGAACAAGATTATCGAAGTTCCAAAGATCAAGGAGTTCTGCGCTGGCATTGCACAGTTCGACCCATCATATGTCCCGAAGGATGTTCTGGACAGACTGAACAACAAGACTGCCTAATTTTGGTTTCGGGGTGGGGTAGTGAGATATGTTGATTAAAAGGGATGTTCTCCTATGGCTTTGCTTTTAACTAGGTAGAGTCATAATGGTATGCTTGTCATCTAGAAGCTAGCTGTAAATAGCAGTTTAATATCAAGGCAATTCACGCTCGCTCGCAATCAGTCAGGGCTAGTTGATGGACCGGTAGTAAATACATGCGGATAGTAAGAAACAATCATAAGTTAGGGACTGCTGCAGTTCTGCCTTGACCCTGCTCAGTCCAAACCAGTACCATCATTGAGGAAGAAGGATATGAGCTGTAGTCAAGGAGGTAGTATCACCTGGCTTGAACGGGAGGGAGCCAAGCTAGTATTATGATACGCGGCGTGTGCTGGTCGTGATTTGTCCGAGCAGAAGGTGAATGAAGGCCCTCTTCTGTTTGATTTCTTCAATCGTAGAAGTTCCCAAAAAACTGTATGCTCGAAATTTTAACACCGATGCTCCGGTTAGAAGTCGGATGTTTCGCCGATCCAATATGCCCGTAAAATTTAATTGATATGACACTGACTCGGCTCTAAAGGCCATCAGTTGCACTATAAATATAGAGAAGGTTTCATTCCTCCAGAATAATCAATTGTTTGGCGCTTGCGCGGGTTTTCCTAATGACTCGGAAATAAGTATGAATAAATGGGAGAAAATGGAGAGATTCCATACCGTTTCCACTGCCGCTGCGGTGAATTATATCTTCCCGCTCTAGTTTATTCCATGCCCAATAAGCAGCTTGATAGCAGACCAAGGAGCCTATGAATATCTTTACAAAGGGGCGGCCGAAGTTCTTGTATACCATGACCTAAATGTACAGATTAGTGAGCTTGTTCCTGGAGGTCGGGATTCATCTGGTGTACCTACATGAGGCGAGGATAGCTTGGAGTTGCTGCTATAGCTCCGTCGGCAAATGTAGGTCATCCTGTGTAAAATATCAAATTGTACCAGATCAGTACTCTGCGTGAAGGGGTTTGATATCAAGCTGTCATAAGCTGAAGCTGCTAAAAGGTTGGAATGTTTGTATCTTCATCTCCTCGTCATCTTTAACTTTAATCACAGAAAAAGCAAAACACTTGGCAAGATAACATAATCATGCAGATGACATAAGCGACTGACATCATGAAAGATGCTCTCGTGTTCACTTTCGATATTCGAACGCACATCAATGATCACCGACGAGATAAACGGCCAGCAGCGCTCTTTATGACCCAATTCGCCTAGAGGACCTCCAGATACACTCGATTTTTGTTTTAAAGCCTATCACTACCTTTATTTCACCCACACTCCACCCAGGATTGGTGCCTCAATTAGAGGACAGTTGGCCAGTTGACCACCCTCGCCCAACACTGTGATATATATACACATCCAGTTCAGAACCGGGCGATACCCTTCGATACACACTCTTTCACATCCCACGAAGTCCCTTCTTGGGCGATTCTTGAAAGCTCTTGCGCCAATAAGCGACAACCATCCACCCCCTTGATTCTATTATCTATATTAACCTCCCAGGTCTATAACAAAAAATGGTATGTCGGCTATGAAGCTTCCTTATAATTAGCTGCTTTGAATCAATCAATCTAACTTTCTTGCTTACAATCATTAGGCTCCACAAACTCCCCAGCAGCGAAGGGCCAACGAGAGATTTGCCAAAAAGGAGGCATCCAAGCGCGGAAAACCAGAAGCGGCGGTTAAGACGAAACCAAAGGCCAAGTCTCCCATATCTATGGGCTGGGTTGGTATGTGATATTATATAGTGGCCAGCATATACTGCGATTTTTATTTCTCCATGTTTTCGGATATCAAATACAGCTGCTAACTTGTCTCCTACCGCCAGTCCTACTACTTTTTGTCCTATGCGGCGGTCTCGTTTTCGAACTACTTAGAGTTGTCCCTGCCATATGGGGTTATTTCTCTAGTTTCATCACCAAATGGACCAGCTAAGAGATACACCTTTACAATCTTTTTATCAACCTCCTTATACCTTCAACCTAGCATTGCCTCGTTCCATTGTTGATATTCTGCTTTAATTTTCATTCTTTCAAAGCGCCATTATTTGTGGCGTATTCTCTAGCTTTTGTATTTTAAGAATTTAAGACCTATTATTATCCCTTCGGTAAAAAAGGGGGTTCGGTTTTGACGGAATCAATACCTTTCTGATAGCTTGAAGTAACCATAAATACAAAATTCCTGATAAATATTCCTTTAGTTATGTAAACTATGCAATACTTTTTCAACTCTAAAAATATGTCATATCTATCATGCATATCCACAAAGTTAGCCATCACTTCGTTGAGATACGTGCATATTACCCGCTTATGCAAATAAAAATCCAAAAAAGCTTCCTAGGTCGAATAAACCGAACTCCCCCTAGTTGTATAGTATGGACAAACTACTCCTGACCTTCCGTTTGCACGGGCGCCTCCTTCTGAGATGCAACGACTTTCTTCTTCTTCATTTTCTTTACCACAGGAGCTCCAGCTTCCTCATCTGCAGCCTTCTCCTGAGGCTGAGAGGATTCACCCTCTGCTTCCTGGGAAGCAGACTTGGTTTTCTTAGAAGATACAACCTTCTTCTTCTTTTTCCTCTTGATCAGCTTGCCTTCAGCAGGAACCTCCTTGCTGCCGTGAATGGCTTCTGCTTCCCGTTGCATTTCTAGACGCAGTCTTTGGATTTCTGCCATTGCCTTCATCATTTCTGCATCCTCTGCTTCTTTTCTTGCTATATCACCGACACCAGGTGTTAGGCCACTATCTTCTTCAAGAGACAACTGTCCTAGTCCGCTGGAATCAACTTCCAGCAACGATTTCTTGGGTCTTGTTGCTCCGGGCCCTGTTGGCGCAGAAGCGGGTCGAACGGTAGGTGAGGACGGGTTTTCGAATTCAAGAGTTTCATCTCCTATGATTTCAACTTTCTTAGGCTTCGTTTTGCGTTTTGGTTTGCGTGGCTTTTGGATATCTGGGTTTCCTGAGTTCTGTTGACCAATTGCTAGATCAATGATGGGAATAGAGTCAAGATCTAGGTCTTCTTCGTTGGCACCACGTAGCGCCTGGTTGAACGGTGTAGCTGAATCTGATGATTCCCCTTCACCTTGTCCGAGGCCGATATAGAAAGGATCATCCTTATTGCGCTCTCTTCTTGCCATACGCCGTTTGGCGACGGCATCTGCAGGTTCAGATAACATCCCTTCGGAAAGATTCTGATAAGAAGTTGGTTGGATAGGAGTGGGGGAAAGGATCTCCTTTTGTGGCTTGGTGACAAAGGATGTCGAGTCTGGTATGTGGTAGAATTGATAGCATTCATCGTGGGTAGAGGAATCAAGCCAACCATTGCTTGATTCACGTTGGATGTGGATATACCGAGGATTTATTGGTTGATCTAGGTCAAGATCACTTGGAATCGGGACTTTCTTCTGCGCGCCGGCTGCTACAGGATTAAGGTCTAGGCCAGTAAATAAGCTTGGTATAGCCGAGGAAACAAGAAGAGGTACATTCCCCGATTCAATGTCTGATGTTGATACCGCCTCCTTTGTCAAGCGTAATAGTTCTAAGAACTCGATAGCCCGTTCCTGCACGTCCAACTCTGGGTGGGAGGAAAGCTTCTCCAAGAAATCGGTGATCCGTGCAAGCAAGAGCGATACCTCTCCCTGTCTGTCTATGTTCCAGTCATAGAATTGAGATGTAAGTTGAACAAAGACTTTGGGAATGGCTTGAATATATCCTGAAAGAACCTTGGGAGAAAGACTCAGGTTGGATGAATGTATAAGGGATGAAAGTGATTGGTCCGGGAAGTTAAGATACTCAGCATATTCACCCACTATCCAGGCAATGGGCTCTAGTAGGTTTGTGCTTGAAGTACCAGAGGAGGGAAACAGAGCGGCTCGATTATCTATAAGCACCAGTGTTTCGGCTGCGCGAGTTGCCTCAGGGCGGACGCTCCTGACTCTCACAGCCACATTGCGGAGCTCAGAGCCAATTCGATTGGATATATCTGCTCTCTGGTCATGGGCGTCCCTGGAAGAATGCTCATCATTTGTTTTGGAGGCACTGACCGGTGGAATTAGCCGGACCAACTGCACTAGGACATCGACATACCACTCGAAGTCGGTGAGGTTGGAATATGTATCCCGCGAACAGATGTCTAAGATTCGGTGGAGAACTTCCAGACGATATTCGTTCGGGAGTGGGGGTGGAGCCATCCTATCCTGTCTAGCGAGCTCCAGGTGAGATTCCGGGTCTTCATCGTCCTGGTCTGCAGCCGGGGTAATGTGTGCAAGTAGAGAAGTAGTGGCAGTAGGACCGTCTGAAACAGCAGAGGACGTCTGCAGCTGGGTAATTAGATGATTGATTACAGACTGCAGTGAGTCACTAGCGACCATCCCTGAAACCAGTTCAAGGGCCTGAAGTCTGATAGAAATATCGTTGTCGTCAAGACATCCCATGATTACATCCTGATGCGCTGAGACTAGCATGGGATGAGTCGTCACGATCCTGTTGAACGCGAGGAGCGCAACATATTTCACTGAGAATATGTTAGTATTAATCCATTGTGCTTCCAACGAGGGTGAGCTTACAGTTGGGATCCTCTTCCAACACAAGCATGCCTCGGAGCTTGTCTACACATAATTGTGCAATGACCTCCCCTTCACGGATCCCTTCTACGCCGTCAAGAATGCCACCCTGGATGATACCGTTGATGCATTCATATAATAAAGACATGGCGGAAGTCGTTTGAATGATGTTAGTTAGAGGCCGTATGAGCTTCTTAACCAACCTTGGTTCAAGCGGAGTTAACGAAGCAAACTTATTTCCCCTGTTAGCTACTATATATTTCTTGGTTAACTTGAGAAAGGTCAAACTTACAAGCTTGATTATTTTTATGGCCATCCAATTATTCCCTCCGTCAACCAGCAGTTCAAATAAACGTGGTGCCAGAGGTAAGAAGTCCTGTGGTCTCCTCCAGCCTAGTTCACAGACGACATTTATAACGGCTGCTGTGACACTCCCGTCTTCCTCTGTGTCCATTAATCTATCCTTTATCTTTGGCCACGCTATGCGGAATGCCTCCGGATATACCAACGACAGCCGGTAGAGATTAACCACCGTTTTCTTCCTTACTACTGAATGTGAGTGTGTCAAGCGAGGTAACAGGTCTGAGAGCAGTGACAATGCAAGAGAGGGCGAGATGATATGCGGAAGTGTGATTAGAGGCAGGGACATTGTAGGAACCTGAGCAGATACAATATCCTGTATGATATCAGCAACCGTAGCTTGTAAAAACGGAGTGTACTATGGTATGCGAACCTTTTTCAAAAGATTGGTAGCCAGCATGAGGACTTCAGTATCAACACGGAAGCTCTGCACGGCTCCAAGGTATCCAACACGCTTCTGGTGGAATTTCGGCGAAGACATGACCTCGAGGACATGGAAGGAGGCCCAGGACATATCGTAGCCGAACATCTCGAGGTATATAAGTTTTAACAGCGAAGTGGCCTTTTTATCTGCCGGGATGTCAGCTTCCACACGCCGGTACATTTGAGGAGTTTCGGCAAGACTGCCAGCAAAGAGGCAGCTGCACTAACCCATATCCTGAGACTTGATCTCTGCACGGCATTCCTTCAAGCTGTTCTGTATATATTCGCCCTCGCTTCCCTTGTGGTTCCGCAGACCTCGGATGAGGTCATACAGCGACTTTTCGAACCTGCACAACACATTAGTAGCTGCAGCTGTAGAAATCTGGGAATATGAGGCAGTTTACATGGCGGTAGATGGCCTCCGCAGTATCACCGACGGTCGATATAGAGGGCGGTCGATGGGCTGTCCGAGTATCCCGCCGGGCTGAGCAAGCTGTGGTGGGATGGCAGAGGGCGGGTTCTATTTCATATTTAGCTCTGCAGGGTCTGTAATAAATCTCCGGCCGGGAAAAGCATGCAACAGCTCAGGCCGTACGCCGTATCTGCAGTTGTTCGTCTCTCTTGGTGGTCCCAGGGTTGATGTTCAGAGCCGAAGTCTTCGCAAGGGCGACGTTGTGTTGAACTCATCGCGTGGACTTCTTAGCGCTCTCCGACGTCACTCGCCGCCGATTTGCTTTTGGCTGGATCGCAACTACAACTCCGGAGTTTAACTGCGTGGGTGTTATGTGACCGCAACACCAGTCCCGACGACCCGACAATTGGATGCTGCTACTGATATAATATTTACGATGTCTACGTCTCTCCTGCACACACAGCTCGGGCTAAGCTCGTCCGACCCCCAGGCCTCGCTGCGCCTGTCCCAGCAAGCTCCCTCATTCCTGCAGACGCAGCCCTCCCGCTTCCCTTCATTCCCCTTCTCGATCTTCACCCAGCGCGAAACACCGGAGCTATGGACGAGCTACGAGCAGCTGCTGGCTGCCTGCCTACGGACGGGAGACGACAAGTCTGCGCGGGAGTGTCTGGATAGATTGTCGAGTCGGTTTGGAAAGGACAACGAGCGGGTTATGGGGCTGCAAGGGCTATATGATGAGGCTACTGCGCCGGACGAGGCGGCGCTGAAGAAGGTGTTGGAGAAGTACGACGGTATTCTCAAGGAGAATCCAGTCAATGTTGTGAGTAATGAGACATTTCTGAGGCGGTCCGGACATGGTTTGCTAACTATTTGTGTAGCCAGTGTTGAAGCGACGGGTTGCTGTTCTACGGTCTCTAGGCAGAGCTGGTGAGGCTATATCCAGCATGGTAGAGTTCCTGGATGCATTCCCAACTGATGCAGAGGCATGGTGTGAGCTGTCGGACCTGTATCACAGCCAGGGTCTCTCTTCACAGTCCATCTTCTGTCTCGAAGAAGCTCTCCTCATCCTGCCAAATGCATGGAACGTACGTTTTTGTCCTCGTCTACTGGAATTTGAGCTGAAATTGGACATTGGCTGATGAGTGAATAGTTGCATGCACGGCTAGGAGAGTTGCTGTATATATCAACACACTCCCCCGAGTCCGCAGAAACGACGCTAAAACCCCTGGCGGAGTCTGTACGACGCTTCTGCCGAAGCATCGAGCTCTGCGACGATTATCTGCGCGGGTACTACGGGCTGAACCTGGTATGCACTTACTCCTTTATTGTACTACTCCTCTATGAGTGGCTAGGCTTACATGGTCGTAGAGTACCGCTCGGCTGCTGGAGAGGCTAGGCCCCAAGTCGAGACGAGACGAGACGCTGCCAACAGCCGAGACGACACAGAAGCTCAATGAGCTGTCCGTGCAGAAGTTGCGAGAGATTGTAACGGAGAGATGCAAGGACGGACGGAGCCCGGAGTTCAATGAGAGCGAGCTCATCGCAGCCCAGGCGCTGCTTGACCGGCTGTCCAAGTCAAGCTGATGGGACAGTACATACGTGCATGCACCATCTTCCATCGTCGTCGATCTTCTGTCGGTATCCGAGTCTAAGTATGGAGTAGCTGAGGGTGTGCGCGAGAAACAGCTCCAGAGTTCGTCGATCTACTTAGCATAGCACTCCAAAAAATATGCTTATGGCCATGCTTGATGCACATAGCTCTCCCTCCCTCTCTCTCTCTATAGACAGGCATACAAGCAGTAGATCGACGGGATCTTTCTTGAGTGAACTATTCTCCTAACTTCCATCGTCTGTCTCCCACCAGTAAGCAAGCCTACCAAATAACGAGCACCCAAGCAGGCACGCCGCCACGCGCAAAGCAAGCAAGCAAGTGCGAAGACAGCATGACGTGGCACCACAAGCAGGAAGCCGGTAGGAATGAGTAAGGGAGAAGCAGTGGTGGAGGAGGAAAAGGAGGCGTCCCTTGGTCAGGGGTAGGGGGGCAGGTTCCCGGTCAGCAGTCAGTCAGTCAATCCGTCGAGTATCCGTCCGAGGGGAAGTAAAAAGCGTCTTAAGTTAGCTCTTCACTTCGGTCTATTCAATTGACTATGGGGAATATCGAATATTGACGTAATAGCGAGGACTTTAAGGCCTTTTCTTTTCTTTTCCCTTGCGTCGTTTCTTTTGGCGCTCAGTCAATATATCAACTGTCTGCTTATTTAGTTCTCTACTTCTGGCTCGTATTTGATATTGACATCGACACCGATGAATCGACCAGTCAACCGTACCAGCAGCAACAGGTCAGTCGTCGTCAATGAATAACAGCCAGTAAATGAGCGAGTGAGCTGAAGGCTGCCTGAGATGCAGTCAGTCATGGCCGCCAGCAGGCCTCCTCTAGGCAGCAGAATAGACTCGAAGTACCGACGCCTCACTCTGGCCGCCTCACTGCAGGCGGTGACATTCCCTCTGCCTGTCTCCGTCTGCCTGTCTCTGCCTCTGCTCATGTATCTGTATCTGTATCTGTATCATGTATCTATGTATCTGTCCGTGTATCACTCTATGTATCTGCATGTCTATCAGATCTATGCCGAGTCTGTATATCGATCTATGTATAACCTGTATAAACCTACCGTTCCTCGACCTGCCTTTTCTTCTCCTTTCCTTTATCTCGTCCTCTTCATCTTTATCTTCATCTTTATCTTCATCTTTATATCTTTTTATCTTTATCTTTCTGCCTTCGTCGTCGCCAAAAACTGTGCAGACCACATGACCTTTTCCCGATCAGGCAAAAGTAAACATCAACTCCTCGACTTCAACTTCAACTTCGACTTTTCGCTTCTTCTTCTCGTCTACCTCTCTTCTACTTCTTCTTCTTCTTCTTCCTCCTCTTCTTCTCTCCGTCAAATCCTCTTTGCTGCCGCGTCGTTCTTCTTGTCCAGCGTCTCCGCCGGCTCCAACCCTGGCTGGGTACCCATCAGGTCGTCTCCGCCGTTGGGTTGGGCGAACCTAACTACGTCTGCCCTACCAGCATCCCCCGCCAACAGCAGCGCAAACCAGCAGCCCAGCAGGCCGCCAGCCCATCTAGATCGATCTCACGGTCAGTCGCTGAGTTATGTCCGTCACTCGCTCTGCCATCACTCACATAATGCATGTCCTCGTCCCCTGAGCCTCTGCTTAGCCGCCTTTGTTTGCGTGGTGCTGCTGCTGCTCCTCGTCTGAGGGGGGGGCTTGTTCCCGAGTATCGACAGCCTGCCTGCAGCGTCATGATACAGATTGGGCAGCAAAGAACACCAGGCCATAGAGAGCGAAGCAGAACGAGCAGAAAAGAAGAAGAAGAAAAGAAAAAACAAGCAGACAACAAGCAGGCCAAACTCCCCACCTGTGCATCTCTCACCCTGGCCTGGCCCGCCTTGCCCTTTCGCCCTCTTTTTCTTTTTTCCTTTCGGTTTTATTTAAATTGGTTACCTCCCGCCGCCCGCCGTCCGTTGCTTTTGCTTCCTGCTAATGCTCCGTTATTCCTCTTTATATACCCCGTTGTCTCGTCTCTCCGTTAGTTGTTACTGACTGCATAGCATAGCGTACAGGTTAGCCTTCTTTTTGTTGTTCTCGTTTGGCTCTTAGTCCGTCGTGATACCAACCAGCTCCGCTGTTTTGTCGAACAGCCAAGGCCGCCCTTTTTCGATTCAGTTTATATAGACACAAACACAGCTCGCCTCCAGAAAGAAAGAAAGAAAGAAAAAGCCGCCCCTAGCTGGATTCATGTTCTGTTCGCATACCCCAGGAATACCGGATATACTATACACGTTGACTTGCGACGAGACTCCCTGTTTCAGCGGTGACTCGACCTTGGACATCCGAGTCTCACACGGTTTTACACGGCTTCTGCAGTTCCAAGATTCGACACCAACTTCCACGACACCAGCATCGACACCAACTCGCCTCAATTATCCTGCCGTTGGCTCTTAGTTGAGGATATATTCTCCCAGATCGTTCCGTTCCCTGGAGAGATCTGGCCGGATACTTCCTCTTCCGCCGCAATCGTCCCATGCCGTAAGTCTTGTTGTTTATTTACTTTCTGTGTGTATATGATCAAGACCGATGTAACGGAATGCTAACGGCTCAGATTGAACCGTCGCGTGGCTCCCGCCTCTGATCATTCATACAGCGACGACGACTCGTCTGGCACAGGTGTACAGGTCTCTCCGCCTTCCACCTCGAGCCACGAATACCAGGACTACGGAGTTGGAGGTCCTTGGTCTCATCTCCAGTACCCTGACGAACTAAAGCCATCAGACTCCGCCTCGCGACCTCGCACCTCAAACAGACTGCGCGAACCCGTCGATCCTCGGCCATCTCGCCATCGTTCTTCGAGGCGGCACCATCATCACCAGCAACCCCGTGCGCATACACACGCGCACCAACATCCTCACCCCCAGGTCCAACAAGTCCACGCGGTGCCTTCCCACAGGTCAAGACGACCTCTCGCCCGAGCGGCGCCTCCACAGCCGCCTCCGGTCCCCGTATCTCCTGAACCAGACTCCTCCGAAGAGGAAGAGGAGGACGAAGAGGAGGACGAAGAAGACGACGAAGAGGAGGACGAGGACGACTATCTAGACTACGCTCCAAATCCGGCAGACAGACGCTTCTGGCCAACTCCACCAACCCAGGGTCCAGCCTCGTCTGCTCCGTCGTTCAACCCTTATCCTCCGCACCAGCACCCTCCAGCACCCCCATCCTTCCCCCAGCCGCAACATGCTAATGCTGCTCATCCTGGAGTACCTTCAAATCAGCTTGTTCAATTGGGATCTATGGGACATCAGAACCCTATAGGAGGACACATGGGTCAATACTCGCATCAGCAATACCCCTACGGGGGGCACTATCCGCCTCCCCCGCAGGGACACCATCAACAACTACCTCACGGATACTACACTGGTCCAGATGGACTGCCACACCCACACCATCCGCATGCCGGTCAGCGCATGCCACTTCATCACCCACACCACCCACCGCATCACCCGCATGCTCACCTTCCCCGGCACCGTTCACGCAGCGGCTCCCCAGACGATGAAGAGGACTCGCCAAAGCCCACCATGGCTCACCCGGTCATGAGCCACCCACCGTCTTTTCCCGGCACACCGCCTTATATGTCTCCGGAAATGGTACCGTACGGCTATCCACACGCTCTTCCCCACCACCCCATGCTACCCGGAGCCGGACACCCACATGCTCAGGCCCAGGCTCAAGCACAGGCTGCTGCGGCGGCGGCTGCTTACTACCAATATATCCAGCGGTACCCTCATATACCTCCGTCTATGTTCCCGCCTCCGCCATTCTTCCAAATCCAGGGTCGCGAACCGAGCCCGGCTAAGAAAGAGAAGAGTCGGAGTCCATCTCCGCCCAAGTCGCCACCTCCTCCTCCGCCGCCTCCAGCTCCCGCTGAGCCCCCACCCCCGGATCCAAAGGATGAAGCAATCGCTCGACTTGAGAAGTTAATCATTGAAGAACGAAAGGAACGGGAAGAGCGCGATGCTGCTCGCGAAGCTGCCATCAAGAAAGCAGCCGCTGACAAAGCAGCAGCTGAAGCTCTAGCCGCCAAAGAGAAGAAAATTGCTGCCGATGCTGCCGCTGCCGCCACTGCTGCTGCAAAGGAAGAAGCCAGAATCGAAGCAGAAAAGGCCGCTGCCGCTGCCGCCGCTAAAGCTAAAAAGGATGCTGAAGAAGCTGCTGCTGCTGCAAAGAAAGAGGCTGAGGAGGCTGCTGCCATTGCGCTGGCGGAGGCTACAGCCGCTGCCGCTGCGGCGGGGGATGCCAAGGCTGCAGAAGCAGCTGCAGCAGCAACAGAGGCTGCCCTGAAAAAGCCACCGCCGCCAAAGAAGCCCGTTCAATTCAAAGATGCTATAGGCAGGAAATTCAAGTTCCCCTTTGCCCTCTGCAAAACATGGCAGGGTATGGAAGAACTCATCCGCCAGGCCTTCCTGCATGTTGACTTGATCGGTGAACATGTCCTGAATGGACACTACGACCTAGTCGGTCCCAACGGAGACATTATCCTCCCACAAGTCTGGGACACTGTTGTCGAGCCCGACTGGTCAGTTAGCATGCATATGTGGCCTATACCCGAGAAACCCAAGGAGCCGGAACCCGCACCACCACCTCCTCCCCCCCCAGAGGAAGAACCCCCCGTTGCGGTGGTGGATGTTCCAGCTCCTCCACCGCCTCCACCTGCACCGAAGAAGGTGGTACGTCCTGGCGCACCAGGAGGGTTCGCCAAATGGATGACAGGAGGAAAAGTCAAGCCTAGACCAAACCCGAAGGCTGCTAAGAAGGCTGATGCTGGTGGTACGCCTCCTCCACCTCCACCACCGCCTCCTCCTCCACCATAGACAATGATTTGCACTCCCTCAACAATCACAACATCTGCTCTGATACCACAATGTCAGATCATCCAACGGGGATAGCAACATAAAACCAAGAAAAAGAAAAAAAAATCATCACTGGCGGTGGCATTTTGCTTTTTATTTCATTGACATCTCATCTTTTCATTTACACTCATTTTTTGGCCCCTTCTGATTAAGTTTATTGAGCGTGTTGATATTTGACTTCTGTGCCTGTTCCTGACCCTGATTTCAAACCATTTATTAGCCTTTTTGCTTTTGATTTTACCTTTTACAACGCCTTTTCTTCTCCTTTCCTTTGATATCCGGCGGCTTGATGCGAAAAACGACATATAGATCTCTGGTTGTTCGACACTTCTCTTTTTCCCCTTTTTGATTATGCCCTTCGCTTCGCTTACTTTTACCCATCCCCAACACTCTTTTATCACCCCCCGATCCGAGGTTTCAGGTTCATGTTGAGGATGGCATGTATGATTAATGGCGGGAGTTGTGTGCAGACTGAGAGCGTGGTAGGAGGAGCAGGAGGAAGAGGAGGAAGCGGAAATCCACGACATGACGATGAATGATAATGACGGTGGACGCAAGGAGACGAGAAGAAGGTGGGAATGGAAGCAGACATGCGAGGAGAGGTGAGAGATGGGTGGGCTGGTTTCTGTTCTTCAATTCTCCCTTGTGCCTGGGGATGCCACTCGCTCACCTTGCCTCCTATTTACTTTTGATTTCCCGCCAGATGTAATACCCATACCCATACCCATACCTATATTCTTATATGCATTTTATTTCTCAAGTAACTAATTGATTATCTTCTTGACTTTAACAACCTCTACTTACTCAGTACTGCTTCCAAGTTTTTCTCTAAATCACATCCCACATGCGAGATGAAAGCTCGTCACTTACCTAGGCCCCCTGGTGCTGAAATCTTAACCTTACGCGCTCCCTTGCCAGTTTTGTCCTTGTCTTGCCCTGGCAGATCCCGACAGACTTGTTATGAAGCTCATCTGCCTAACCTTCCCTGGCATGTCCTGCCCTGTTCTGCTTAGGTTCTAGCCCTGGAGGAAGAGAGCAAGATTAGCAGCAGGCAGGGTTGGAACAGGGAGTGTTGCAACCAGATGGCATGAAGTGTCTCGCCTATATATATCAGTGACCAGCGTGACGACCGGGGTATACAAGTATCAAGCAAGCAAACAAGCCGCTAGCTGCTCATCATGTGTTCGGCTCTTTCGTATGCGCATACGAAGCTGGGAACCCGTTGAATGAGCGCCGGAGTGTAAGTATATCCCATGCGGAACATGGTTAAGTCTACCATGAAACGCCAACACAACTCAATTAGCTTGTGGTTGTCGACCATGTATAAACTCTTCGACCGAATTGGCCATGCATAAGCGCATAAATAAGCATCCTTCCACCCAGTCAATCTGTAATAGCCGACATCTGCCTGTAGATACCCGACTCACATCCGTAAGTGGCTGCTCTACCCCCTAGCCACCACACTCCACAAATCAACATCTTCACATGGGACCTCTCCGCCTGCTCAGCCTTACCTTTTACGCAAAGGTTCGTCCCGCCCGTTCATTTCCGATGGCAGAGAGGCGATGGCAAAAGGGTGTATGGAGCCGTCCGTATAAGAAGTATCAATTGGCACGCCTGGTGTGGATGGCTCGACCCGTCTGATCCAACGGTCTCAGAGGCACAAACTTGGCAGCGAATCGAAGACTCGCCCTCGCCCGTCCCATCCATGCCCTTACACTCTGCTCCCGGCGCTATATCGCAAACCCCGTCCGTATTTCGTCGTCGCTTGCCCTCCTCCTCGCCGTCCCTTTTTTTTGGTAAGTAAAGTAACGCTTTTTAATCTTTTGATATTTCTTTTTCTGCGTTTTTACCCCTGACAGCTTTACATAAGCATCCACGTGACCATGTTGATATTTTTCCGCTTTTGGCATTTCGCGACTTCAGCCCATCGACTCTTCAGCTTCAGCGACGCTCAACAGCCGCTGGACACGCTGAATCTGCGCTGGCCTGGCGAGATCAGACGATCGCGGCCGGAGTTCGCGCAAGTATCCGTCCTCCCAAGCTCCATCTGATGGCCCCATGCTGACTTTTACATCTGCTCGCTCTCCCCACACCGGCCAATCAGCTCCGCAAGGCCCGAGGATCGCAAGGGAATTACAAGCCACTAAGAATTTTTCCCGCCCCTTAAGAAACAAGCCAAAGCAGCTGCTCGATGGGCTTGCTCTCAGGCAGCTTTATTTTAGTCTTCACACAAGCCGCAGCAGTAGCCCTGCAGGCACGCTCTGTGTTGTGCTGGTAACCAGCGAGGCCAGGCCACTCAGCGTGCATCTGCATCCGTATATACTCCGTACATAGACAGGAGCGGCAGAAGGATTACTTACGGTAGTTAGTTTGGCCTCCCAGGGAGACCGAGCAGACCGAACCTAGCACCGCCCCCTGCCCCGAACGCAACCACTCGACCTGTCGGATCCCCGTCCTTGGTCCCCATCATCTGTGTGCCCATGCACGCTGTCACGGCTGTGAGTCCCGTCGTTGCGCCTCCTGGCTCTTTGTACGCTTCTGGCGACGGCCGTGGTTGGGTAGTATGTGCTCGATAAGACCTTGAGGGACCAGGACTGGAAGAGGTGTGTGTGGCCAGACGCTTTTTAAGCTCGCACGCCTGCATGCTTTTAAATAAATCAACTAAGATTCGATATTTCCTGCTCACTGGTTCTTGGGGATCAGATATTTTTTTCTTCTGCTTCCCTTCTTCTTGGTGTCTGTTTTTCGTTTCGTGTTTTCGCTCCCCCATTATTTGATCGAAGTGTTCTGGGTCTCTCTCTTTTTTTTTTTTTTTTTTTTTTCAACCTTGTCCGTTTCTGTTTACCCCCTTCTCTAAAGTCCCCGCTCTCCCTATCATCTTTGATTCTCTCTCTGCCCCTTTTTTTAGCGCTTCTTAGGAATATCGCACCCCATTATCGTCTTCAGCCTGCTCGCAATCCATCTTTTGCATCGGCGTGTTATTATTTTGGGTCGTTGCGTCCCTTAATGTGTTTTGTTTATATGTTAATTGAATCGACGGAGTGATATACTGCGTCGCCCACTGCACGGCTCCTCCACCCGCCTCACTCGACTTTTCGCCTCCTCCCAGTCCCAGACTCTTATCCGATTCTAAGAAAAGAACGGCAAACAAGCACGACTCGACACATTGACGGCCATCTGTATGTAAGCTTGTTTCAGATTATTGCTCTTTTTCTCCCATTCTTCGAGGTCTAGCTGTGGTGATATACATATATCATGTTTATGTGCATTGATATATAATGCCCGGCTACTCCCTTGCGGGCGAGTCTCTACATATATGCAAGGCGAACGGCCGACATCCTAGAGGAAACCTTGGTTCCCTTACCGCCCGGCCACCCCTGCGCAGGTCTCTGTAACTGATGCCCAAAGATTACACAGCGTTCTCCGGCAGGCCCCCCGGCTCACCTTTCGACACATCTCTTTACTGCTGCTGCTGCTGCTGCTGCTGCTGCGTCTACGGAGTATTCCTGCAGCTGTTGTTTCTGCTTGCTTGCGTGCGTGCGTGCCTGGGAGCTGGCTGGCTGGCTGGCTGTTCGTTCCGGCCTGCTGTCTCCGTCACCCTTTTCCTGCTTGGGGGGTTTTCCGGTGATCCCTCCCATTCCATGCGCCTATACTGGCCTCCTCGCATTGTCCGCTGCATGCCATTTATCGTCCCTGTCGCACAAAATCTCGAAGATGTCTCATGCAAGTCGTGAAGCATAGTGCAACCGGCCCATAGCACAATCCCAAATCCACGCGCAACATCTCATATTACACCCTGATAGACGTCGTCATACCATCCCTCACTCAACCGAAAGAAAGATTGAGTGAAGGGGAAAGAGACGAACAGCGCTGTCTAGCCGAATTCTCGCTATCTTTGTCGTCGCTCATAGCCATTCTAACCCCATCTTTGATCATCTCTGGCAGATATTTGGGTGAGGTTATGGTTATATTCGTTGCTCCCTCCAGATTGCAAACATGACTTCGACAATACCGCAACCGACTCGGTTGCCTTCTAACCCACCTCCTCGAAGCCCTCCGAGATCAGCCCTTCCTCCGATACCAGCTTCGAAAACCAGGAAAAGCATGCCAGGGCCCGGCGACTCGGTTAAGCTATACGCAACTTCCCCCCTTCCTTCAAAATTACGAACTCCCTCCGCCGTCCAGACCAAGTCTGCGGTTCCATCTAATCTCGGAATATCGTCGCTTTCACCGAGTAAAAGCTCGTTCAGATCCCCCTCGGTATGCCTTACCCCTGGAAGCCCAGACAAAGCCGTACGCCGGACCGTGAGCATTGCTTCATTCCCCCAACCCCCCAAGGCCAGTCGACCCTCTCTCTCCACTCAATCTTCTTTCTCAGGAAATCCCCCCGATAGCCCAAGGTCAGTGCCGAATCCCAGGACGAAGAAAAAGGCTCCGCGCATAGATACTGGCGCGGGGTCGCAACTGAAGAACTCAAAAACACCAAGTCTGCTCAACGGTAGCGGGGATGGTAAATCGATACCCAACTCTCGTAACTCGGGAGGCCACGCTAGTATAGTATCGCCCACCCAAAGTCGGTGCTCATCCGCCCAGGACTCGTATTCGACCAGTGCCACCACGTATGATGATGAAGAAGGCACACGGCGAGGGCGAGATGGTGTTGATGACTCGACTGGCGGTTCGAATCGAAGTCCCAAGGGCAGAGAGGGCAAAGGAAATGTCCTGGTAAGTGTGCGAGTTCGACCAGACCTGTCGTCCGGAGAGGGCAAAAACTCTGAAGGAGAATGGTTGGTCGACGGTAGAAGGAGTTTGGTGTCGTATAGAGGAAAAGAAGGCGGCGATTATTTTTACGGTAATTATCAATCTTTACACTCGACCTTTTCGACACAAACATGGCTGGATGAATTAACTGTTCGATAGATAATGTTTTTACCACGCATGATAATAATGCTAAGGTGTACGATGCATCTGCGAAACGACTTGTCCGCCGTGTCATGGAAGGTTACCATGGCACGGTTTTTGCTTATGGAATGACCGGCACTGGAAAGACGTTCTCTATGCAGGGAACCGCTACATCTCCCGGTGTCATTCCCCTTGCGATCACAGATATCTTCTCATATATCAGAGAAACACCCCATCGCGAATTCTTGCTCAGAGTTAGTTATCTGGAAATATACAACGAGAAAATCCACGATCTGTTATCCATGTCCGCATCGGGGCAAGGAAATGGAACTGGGGCCCAAGGCCAGCAACAAGAAGAGATCAAGCTTCGCGAGGATAGCAAGCGAGGAGTTTACGCTACGCCACTCAAGGAGGAAATAGTCCAAAGCCCAACCCAATTGCTACGTGTTATCGCCAGAGGAGACCATTCCAGGAGAACGTCCAGTACGCAGTTCAACTCACGAAGTTCTCGAAGTCATGCTGTCGTCCAGATTGTTGTGGAAAGCAGAGAGCGAGCTCCTGTAGCTGGGCATGAGAAGCGGGCTGCAATTGCTCCCGGTGGAGTCCGTGTATCAACCCTCAGCCTGATCGATCTCGCTGGTTCCGAGCGTGCTGCCGAAAGCAAGGAACGCAGGGCAGAAGGTGCCCATATTAACAAGAGTTTGCTTACCCTTGGAACAGTCATTGCTCGTCTAAGCGTTGAGAAGGAGGGCAAAAATGGAGACAAGGAAGGAAAACATTTACCCTACAGAGACAGCAAGCTCACTCGATTGCTACAGCCCGCACTCTCGGGTAACTCCCTTGTCAGTATTCTATGTACGATCCAGGTTGGGTCTGGCGGAACCGCTGCATCTTCCCAGTCACATACGAACGAAACCATGAACACGCTCAAGTTCGCTGCACGAGCAAAGAATAACATCGTCAGCCACGCAAAACGAGCCGAGGAGTCTTTGGGCAGTGGTACAGGCGATGCAGGCAGCAGGGTCTTGCTTGAGAGGTACAGAATGGAGATCCAGTCTCTACGTCGTCAATTGGAGAATCAAGCCAAAGCGGAGACACCAACCACCACCTCCGAGACAGAATCAAAAGAAGAAGAGCGTGCCAGAGAAAAAGAAGCCGCGCTTCGTCACGAAGAACAAATGCTGGAGATGCAGCTTGCTCGTACCGCGCTGAAAGAACGAATTGAGCACTTAAACAGGTTGATCCTATGTTCAAAATCAACTGGCGTCAATGCAAGTCTAGCTAGGTTCTCCTCCCAAACCAGCCCAGGCTCCGTGGATATTCGATCACTACGATCCTCCGTTTCTCATTCTACACTGGGTGCCGGTACAGCATTGAATCGCTCTACATCTCTTGCCTCAATGAAGAGCAGTGCAAGTGCTGGCCATGCCAACGCAGTTGCCCCCTTTGCCCATCACCAAGATGACGACGATGAGATGATCGGTGAATTCGCGGACGGCATGGCAAGCTTGCAGGTCCAAGTAAATGCACTCCAGGCCGACCTTGCAGACAAAAACAGATACATCTCAACGCTTGAGCGTCGACTACTTCAAGCCCGTCGATCAAGTCATTCTCGTGTTTCCATGGGCCTGAACCATCACCACCATCTCAAATCGTGTAGCACGACATCTTCAAATAATGATTCGGACCTTGCCTCTCTTTTGCGGGAGAAGGACATGGAAATCGCAGACTTACGATTACAGTTGGACGACAAAGATCGAATGGTGGCCGCACTGAGATCGGCAGCGAGGCAAAGGGACATGGCACACCTGACTGGCGGGAGCACAAACGCAACTAATCGAGCAGATGCTGCGCCTACACCTCCACCGCTTCACCCACCGCCACCTGTGGGAGCAGATTACAAGATCATGGGCATCAACAACGCCATATTACCCCATCACAACAGCCACAGCCACAACAACCATCACAGCGAGACGAACTCATTATTTAGCAATAGTGGCGTTGGCTCTGGCTCGGTATTGGGACGGGTCAGCCCCAACCTTCTTCCGCCGGTGAAGTTAAGCGCCGAAGATAGAGATAGGAAGCGAAAGAGCGTTGATGAAATGTCGCGCATGCTGGATGAGATGATTCAAGATCGAGTCGAGAGCGGCCATCTCATTAAGACTTCCAAGGGTCATATGCGAGTTTCCAGTGCTGGTGTATCCCCAAAGAGCAACGATGGAACTCCGCAAAAAAATAGCAGGATGTCAAGAATGTCAACTGGCACAGTTGCAGACCTGTCGTCCAGCAATGGCCTCTTCTCGGACGTCACCTACAGCCATTCTCGCACCAAAGACTCCATTTCCACCAATTCCGACAATCAGCTTCGGCGTGATGAAGAGCCCTCGGAGCAAAATGCAACGAACATGGATACCTCCGTTGACAAACCGGCTCCGAGGCCTATGTCATCGTAGTCATCCCTACACTACTTGCCCGTCCAAGTAATGCTGGTCACGATTCTCTCGATTTAATTCCATATACAGTTTACCAGTTAACCTTGGTTGCTTTTACCTAGAGCTTGATACATTTCTCTACTACGCCTTTTTACCATTTATTACCTACTTATTTTTATGCCTTGGTCATGCACGTTTTTCTTGCGAAAAGGGTCTTTCGATTTCATCTTATCTTTCCTTTTTCCTCTCCACAATTTCCCGCCATACCATCTTCGCTTGCTTTTCCCCGCCGGCAGCCTGCGTACTCCGTACATTGTGCTATTTCTACTTCTTTGTACAAGTTGGATATCCTGATTTTTCTCGTTACTTGTTTGTTTGGCCTTGGTGGTCAACCTTAATTCGCTGGTGTTTTGATCAGTCAAAAGCCAGATACGATTGGTTTGCCGCATTTTTCCTTGCTTGTTTCTTCTTTTTCAGACATGTCAGTTATATATCCCCATTCTCCTCTTTTGCGTATCTTATGACTATTTTTGTCGCGGTCTCCCTAATTTTTTTTTTTTTTTTTTTATACGAGCTTTGCTCTTTGTTCCTCCCAATCATTAGTGAGCGGAGAATTGAAATGAAGTACTTATACAGCATGATGTATGAATAGAATACTATTCGTTCTCATCTCTTTCCGACGTCTTTACTGTTTCCCGTTCCAACCTAAGATAAAGCAATCGATGTACTTGTATATAGCGATACTATTTATAGCGCTGCAAGTTCCTGGGTATCTTTAAGGAAATCGAAATATGCCACTAATTTTTATAAGATAACTAATCCATCGAAAAGGAAAGAGAAGAACGAAAGAAAGCTGGGCATAGTAGTTGACCAATATACTCAATAAGAGAACCCGTATTACCCAGCATTAGTTGTGCTTTCTGTATCAATGGCGTCATTGGCATCATGATCATGAATTGCACCATTTTCTATCAACACAGCACGTAGCTTGTCATTCTTGGATGCAATAGCGACTAACCGTGGAGTTCGGCCAAATTCATCACTGACATTTACAGAGGCTCCACGCGCAATTAAAAGGTTTATCAGGTCCATATGCCCAAAAATCGCCGCTGTAAATAACGGTGTGTGCTCACTATCATTCCGAGTCTCTATATTCGCTCCACGATCAAGAAGCAGAGTGGCGGATTCAAGGAACCCTTTTCTTGTAGCTGATGATAAGGGGGTATCTCCGGCTGAGTCTTTAGCTTCTATATTTGCTCCATGTTCAAGAAGCAATTTGGCAAATTCAGTATTCCTAAGACCAGCGGCCACATGAAGCGGGGTGCTACCTGTGTCATCTTGTAGGTCTATGTTAGCCCCCTTCTTAAGCAGGAGTTCGAAGGCTGACATTTGATTTTCCTCCATTGCAATAGCTAAACAGCAGCTACCGTTGCTGTCCAGAAAATCGATGTCAGCCCCATTATCAATCAGCAGTTCCATGATTTCCACATTCCCGTATTCGGTAGCTCCACCTAAAGGGGTCATGCCATTCTCATTCACAATGTCGATGGAGGCTCCTTTATGTATCAAGAGCTTGGCAATCCCCAGATATCCATTTTCAACTGCCAGGGATAAGGCAGTGCGATTTTCCTTATTCATATGATCTAGATCAATATCTTTCTCAAGTAGGAGTCTGACAATCTCTTCGTTTCCATGTTCTGCAGCAATTGTTAATGCAGTATCACCGTGCGGTACATCAGTCTCGAATTTTGCTCCATGATCAAGCAGCCATTTTACTTTTTTAGTGCTGCCTTCCTCTATGGATTCAGAAAATGGGGTATTGCCTTCATCATCACCCAGATTGATATCCGCCCCTGCGTTAAGTAACAGGGCTGCTAACTCTTCATTTCCCTTCACGATCGCCCAAAAGAATGCTGAATAATGACTACCAGGATCCCGGATGTTTATATTCAGATCAGGGCATCGCTTTATCAGGAGCTCGGCGACATTATAATGACCGCGAGTTGCTGCTAGAATCAGGGGTGGGCCGGAAGACGCAGCGTTAGGGTCGGCCCCGTGATCTAGAAATTTTCCAACTGCGGCAGCATTGCCGGTGTCTGACGCGCGATACATTCCGCTTCCTCCAGAGTATCGAATACTATATTGATACAGGAAGGTATTCAGCCCCTGGTAAAAGCGCCGGCAGGTTCGGGCAAGGGTATTGATATCGTGTGCATTTCGTGACGCTTTGGCAATAGCTATTACCAACTCAAGAGGTAGTTCAGCCAGCCCCATGTTTGTTTTTTATGCTGCTCTTTATCTTGTCTTCTTCTTGCTCATTTCCTCTCGTCTTTTTGGCTTTGATACTGCGAAAAGGAGAACCTTTCAACCTTTTTGGGAATTGGGAAAAGCTGATATCACGTGCCTCGGCTGCTGAGTCATCACAGAGCCTCAACTTCTCCTTTTTTTTCTTTATCTCAACATCAAAATGACAAAAAAAACGGACGAAGCGGAAGCAAAAGGCGGGACAAGATAGTTTGCGGCTACGCGATCACAGGTAATTTTGCTAAGGGACGCTGAGCGGTTTCAGGGGAGAGTTGACGCGGGGTGTTTGCTAGCTCGGACCCTCGTTGGCTGCCGTCGAATCCAATAGTTAGCACTGTGTACTCCGTACAGAAGCTTGTCGGGAACGGAGTATTTCCTACGGAGTCAAGGTACTTCGAAGCAATGGGAGGTCGAGTATCAGGATTGTCAGCGTGCATGGAGGTTATTAATATCCTGCAGAATTATTCACCATCGCACGTAGCCACCAACGGCGACAGAACGCTCCGTCCTTAGTCAGGCCAGTCTGAGAGCAGTGCAGCCTTTCGTCTGCCGTTCCCATGCCGGTTCTGAAACACTGGCGGCTCCACCACCGAGGGCCATAGTTCGGCTATCACGAATCACTAATCGCGACACTTTCATGTCACGGTGCGGGCTGGGATGCTCTCCCTCACTGCAGAGTCTTCAAACGGGTGAATCGCCCCAGGACCATGTCCAATCAGCTCCTGTCAGGGCACTTTTTCGCTGTTGTCCCTGTACGGAGTACCTGGAACCTGAAGCTTGAAACGCGAGATGAGGTGGAACATGAGGGATTGGTTTTTACCTGCCTGCGAAGAGGAGGGTGTCTCTTCCTTAGCCACTCAGGATGGACATATCAATTATTTGATATACGGAGTATGGATCATCGATGAGAAAAAAGAGTGCTGTCCGACCTCCAGCCGTGGCACCAGAGGAGACCCATCTATGGATCGTCTCCCAACTCGTCCACCACATCGTTCGGATTCCCACTCCCCCCTTGCTGTTTGACGTCACTCCTGGCCGCCTGTCAAAGGTGATACGCTGCTGCGAAGGTGCTATGGAGTAACATGGGTCCCGGTTATGATTAGGATCCGCGGTCTCAACCTCTTTTCCCCATATTTGGTGTCGTCCGTCCCGCTGGTCTCCTGGGTTGGATACGGTACCTCGTACGCGGGCTTTATCGCTCTCTCTTAGTGGCGAAAATCGCTCTTCTTTTTCCCTAAATAATAACCAGGTCAGCTTCGTCTCACGCGATTCTCTCATCCTTGTGTGTGCATGTTTGATATAGATACAGATATCCAGGAGATATATTTCCACCAGATAGGGTGCTGGCCTGCCCAAGAATAGATATCTCTTACCGCGCTTATGGCTCCTTGATCCAGGGGCTGCCTCTCATTACATACTCTCTTCTTGTCTTTCTGTTTTTCCTTCTTCTCTCCTGGATCTTCCTTTTCTTCCGCCTTTGGGAGATTTACAAGAACTATATACTTAGTGATCGACTGGCATCGGTTTAGCCTTCCACTCGTTGTGCATCGTGTCTTTTTCATATAGATAGCCGGGTTCCACCGCGGTTACATATATGCTTCAATCCATATATGTACGCTGACCCCTTGGAGGCCCTTTTGCTCTTGTGCCCCGTGCCCCCGCAGTGCCTTTGCTAGCCTTAATTGCCGTTCCTTTTAAATATTTCGCTCTGGGGTCGTTTTCCCTTTGTCTCTCCCTCTCCGCCCAAGACTGTGTTGGAGCCCACGCTCAACCATATTTTCCTCTGGCCGGCCTGGTGGAAGATGCCCTCTCTGAGCCTTTAGTCACTCCTTTATTTGCACGTCTGTTACCGGTCTTCTTTCCTTTTGGAAGGGAAAACGTCTCTCCTTAGCCGATATAACGAATGTTGCAGTCGTTTTAACGAAGGCTCAACGTGGAATTTGGATTGATAGTTTGCCCATCATCGACATCAAGCATATTTGGTGCACTGAAGGAGCAACGAAGCTGGGCAACAAAAGTCGCGGCCTGACTGTTTCGCGACGCCATCCATCTTCCAAGGAAAAAAGACACTCCCTTATTCTGTGATTTTCAACATGATTATCGCATCTCGACGAAATTTGCATGACATGAGTATGCGCAGAGCACCGGCTACCTTATCCAGTGGCAGCCTGCGGGTTCCCTTACTCGACTCTCCGCTACCATCTCCAAGTCTTCCCGCTGCCGTACCTCGACAGGGTAAAAAACCATTGCCAAGATGGTTGATACGGCTCCGGAGGCTTGCTCTGTGGATTGGGTGCTTGGTTGGAATATTCTTTTGCATACAATCTACCCCTTGGTTCGCTCATCTTGACCCAGTTACGCCTGTAGGAGCTACTGGAAGCTATGAGATTGTTGAGAGTGATACATTGCCAGAAGTAGCTGGCCCAATTCTAGTGGACGACGAGCGTGGAAGGGCAAGGTGGACTATTTCCTTACCAGAGAATCTCGATTATCCTCTCTCTCCTGCAGAATACTCGAAAATATGCAAGGACGCCGAGGCAATGTCACTCCATCTAGCCGATGGAAAAGAACATAGTGGATATTACCACGTGGATAAGAATTATATCGATATTGACGAGGCGAAGCGGCGAGATATCATCCCATCAAAACTCAATGGACGCATTCCCAAAAATGTTGCAGATAACGTTGTTGGTGGAGAGAAATATCTCAAGATGCGGGATACCATGCCTGTCTGTAAGAAGAGCTTGACATTTGTGATGCAGACGGAAGACGCAGGTCTGGGGGCTACCTTGATGGGTTTATGGATGAGCTATGGCCTGGCAAAGAAAGAAGGACGTTCATTTTTCATCGACGACAAGAACTGGTCTTACGGTCGATATACCAATTATTTCAAGCAACCTCCGTTGCCAGACTGCCAGCCTCCCCCAGTTTCGCATAGAACCCCATTCCCTCACCACGCACGCCATCTTCTCATATCATCGGCCACTACTCAGTGGACTTTCGGAACCAAATTCAACGAGCGGTTTGAAAGCTCACGAAAAACAGGCGCTGACAGGCAAAAGGAGATGTTCAAATTCCTCCGCGCGGGATACGAAGCACTCTTCCATATCGACAGCGACGATGCAAAGTACATTGAGCAACGAATGGCTGAGATACGAAGCTCTATTCCAAAGGGCGGTGGCCCTCTGATCAGCATCCATGTCCGCCGTGGTGACCGCCATCCATTTGAGTTCCAGTACGAGAAGTCCTACATCCCGCTTGATATATATGTCGATGCGGCAAACGAACTCGTCACCTCCTTTTACAACCAGAGGTCTATATTCTCCTACAACATCAACGGCAGTAGTAGCAAGAAGGCCTCCGAAGCCCAGTACAGAGCTACATCGAGCATGATTCTCGCCTCTGATGACCCAGAGACTTATACTTCTCCTGAGATGAAAGGCATCGTCAAGGCGCAGTCAAACCTTGTGTCAAGTGGTGACGGACCTCTGGACGGCTCTCGAGATCTCCCTGAGGAACCCAGTGGTAAATCCGCTAAAATTGTTGCTAAGAAGCCCCAAAAGGACCCCAAAATTGACTGGGACGGTGGTTTTTTCAACAGCATTTTCTGGTCTCTTGGGGATACCTCGCTTATCCCTTCGGCGGAAGGCAGCCCTTCCGCGTCTCAGGGGACGTCTTCCGTATTCCCCCCACATCGCGTTGTCCGCGAATCGGAATACGAGAGACTTCGTTTCAACCCATCTCCCGAGGCTCTCCGGTTGCGCGAGCTTGTTGCTAAAACATACCTTAACGACCTGTCACTTCTAGCTGAGGGAGATGGTGTTGTTTGTGCTGTGAGTAGCACTACATGCCGGCTATTAGCCGTCATGCTGGGATGGAATAAGGCAATTACCCATGGAGCTTGGAAGAACGTTGATGGGAAGATAGACTGGATGGGAATTGTTTGATCAACGGGTCTCGCCCTTCTTATTTTCCTTTGATGGAATACACGGCTAACGGTCTGTTCTGGAAGAAATTCCTGGCGTTTTGTCTTTATTTTTGGTTGGGCTATTCCACTGAGCGCTTGCAGCGACTTTTGAACTCATCTTGTTTTCTTCATTCGTTTACATTTCTTCTTCCTCTTTTTATTGTTCTTTTCTTTTTCTCCCCTTTTTTTGTTTTCAAGCAACATGATACCCTACATATCAGATGTCTGTCACCCACATATGTTGCTGGCCACAAATGTCATAGAATATTTTATTTCTGGGTTTCACAGGCGACACCACACGGTTTGTGTACCGTACCTGGAATGGTTTACCATTTCCCAGCGGATATTGATATCCGTCCGGAATGCAGTATTACGATCTACCCCCGCTATGACACTACCGCGAAACAAATAGACAGAGGTAGATGAATCAGGAATACATATGCTTCCGACAGGTTCAAGTTCGAGTTACTTTCATTTCGTGTAGTAGCATGATTATTACTCCGTATTCCCGTAGTAAAGATTAAAAGGTAGCAAAGATATTGTTGTGAACTAATATTTAACTAGCAACTGAACGCCAACGGCCCTCCCCTAAAGAAAAGAGAATAAAAGGTTGTTGTTGTACGATACCAAGAATATCCGCGCCATCTCCCATCCATCGATTGAAACGGCTTCCAAAGTTAGAGCCAATACAAAGAAAAGTAAGAAAGCTAAAGAGAGGCCAAGCGAGGGAGGCAGAATTGTAGTGTATTTGAAAAGAGTTTTCAAGAAGCGATCTCGAGTTCGGAGATACGGCCAGGAGCAAAAGTATCCTTCCATTCATCCCACATCTTTTCCAACTCTTGAATGTATTTTTCATGCAGTTCATCGATATATGAGTCTTCGACCTTGCTCCTATCAGTCTGCTGGATGACTGGAATTGGCCTACCAACAACGATGTTCAATGGTCTGCGATATGGCATCAAGCCAACATCATAATTGAAGACGCCTCGAGCATGGAAAAGTGGGATAGTGAAACCCATAGAGCTTTTAAGCAGCATCTGGAATCTATGTATAAGCGGATGCTGGTCTGACTTCACCTGCTCATACAGCTCGTTTTCGCCAAATGCGAGTACAGGAACAAGGTCTGCGCCAGTGCGGATTGCAAGCTTGACAAACCCCTTTCGTCGGCGCAGGATTAGTCGGAGGGTATGTGGCTGGGCATCAAGGGATTCTCGCGCACCGCCTATCACAATGGTAATTGCACGGCCCATGCCTTCTTTATTCATTCCACCCTTTGAAAGGATATTTTCGCAGGATTCACGGGATACGCTACCTAATCCCATTGCTAATGCCCAGTCTCGGTAGAAAGGAAGTCGGAAATTGGAGTCCAGGGTAAGCAGGGTATTTGTGATTCCCGGGAAGAGCTTTGAAAAGCCCAGCCCTTCAGTAGCGAAGGCCGCGAATGCTCCATGAGAAATAATTCCATGTGGGTGGTAGCCAAAAATATACTTCCTGGTTGGTGGGAGAGGGACTGTTCGGTGAAGGCGAGCCGGGAAGTACGAGCCAAAAAGCTTCCATATTGGCAGGGACCGAATGAAGTTACTTCTCCTTGAAAGCCTACCATCTGTCGCAGCCTTGGAGAAAAGTGATATATAAACCACGTATGGGAATAGGATGGGCCAGAATAAGGGGATGGCGCAGCAGAAAAAGAAAGACATCAAGCAAAATGCGATCGAAATGGTATGAAGGAGGACGACGAGGGTCTGAAGCCGCCGTTTAAGACTGATATTCAACGGAGCCCATCGAATTCTATCGTAACAAAAAAGAACTATCTGTTAGTTTCGCTATATTCCCTGCGGTTTGACCCGGACAAACGTACCCCATACGCTGAGTATAGTCGCTCTCAGAGTGAGGTAAGAGAGTTGTCGTAGTATTCGGCTTGAACGGGTCTGACCTCGTCCTGACTAGGCCATGGCTTCTTCGAGCCGGCAGAGAGCTAGGCATAGCGTTTGCTACGCTGCTCGTGGAAGAGGAGTCATTGAATAGCGACTCCGGAGCCGAGTTTACTAGGGTGCGGAACTGTCGCATGGAGCCCGAATAGTTTTCCCCCGCTTCGCCCTTCATTTCAGCGAACACTCTATCAATGTCGGGCATGGGGATACGGTGACGTAGAGGCGTTTATTTGGGCCGGTGGATCGAGCGCGGTGCTTCCGTGATGTCTTGTGTGGGTGTTTCAGGATCGCAGCTGGGGGGCGCGAGGTTGGAAAGTCGTCTCCTTGGGCTCAGAGATATATGTGAGCGTCCCCGAGCCGCAGGTGAAGATTAAAGTGACTCGAGAACAAAAGATAGACCGTCGCCTGGCTACTGCTGGGTGAAGATGCGTAGAAGGGATGGCGTTGGTGAAGGCGAAGCGGCTCTTGGTTTCTAACTACGAGGTTGGGCTTTGCTCTTGTGGTGACGTAATAGCTCGACTTCATAACGAGTTATCGCGGCTATCGAACTTAGTTACTCGCGTCTATTTATTCACATGCATGAGCCTCCTTTTTGTTTTTTCCTTTTGCTCCTTTTTGTTTGACCCCTTTTGATAGGTGTAAGAGGAAGAAATAGATACTGAAATAGACAAGTCCTTCCTTCACTCTAGCCCGTAGTTTGTGATCCAGGTGCGGCGATACTCTTGAATGACTAGCTCGATGAATCTGCAGGTTGACTCATGGATATCAATTGGTCCATCGACCAAGAGGGAGTTGTAGTTCCTCAGCATGTTGCGCAGATGAGTACGGAACCTAGCAATCATGATAACATAGTATGTGTGCAAGGGATCGTTGACCTTCCAATTAGCTGGCGGAGGGGAAGTCGGCTTTCTGACGGTGTGTTGCAGTGCCTGAACAGCGATTGCACAGTTGGGAGTGTTGATGGTAGTTCTGAACCCATCAATCGAGCCAAATGGGGAGTAATGCCATCTAGAACGGATGTTGTTGAAAATGCTGACATAGTGATGCTGACATTCTTCAATGAATGTGTCCTGTTGGTAGCGGCCTAGGCTTTGGAGCTTCTCGCGGAAACAGACAGTAAATTGGTCAAGTATCGAAGAATAGAAGATGGGGCATTTTTGGCTAGGTAGCCAGCCAGCTGGTGGTGGTTGTTCAGGTAGCTTTACTGCCTCCTGGAGTGCGCGTGCAGCAATGGCAAAGAAGGACCGTTCGGTATTGTTTTTGAACTCAAACCCCGGCGGAGTAGGAGGCGGCGGGGTTAAAGGCGACGGCAGGGAGGGCATTGCTGGTGATTCCGGCAATGTTGGCGATGATGATACCGTGCTGGTAGTAACAGGTTCAGATGGAGTAGTTGGAGTAAGGATGATCCCTGGAAGCCCCTATTGCTCAAAGTGAGTATATTAAGGCCTTGCGCGTCTATGTGGCCCAAATACTCGAGAAAAAACAAAAGCTAGCAGAGTAGATACCTTGTTTGCATCACCAGAGAAGAGAACAGCCGGGACGCGGATCATGCCGTCGCTGTCAACAACGTAGAGGCCAACGCTAGTATATTGGAGTCTTTCGCCCAGGGTGCCTTCAAATTCGAGAGCAGGAGTCAAGTGAGCAGCATCCTCCAAAGTCAACTCAGACAACGCTGCCGCAATCCAGCTCAAGCTAGCTCTTTGAGAGTCAATCATGGTTCAAGAACTGAGTGCAGGAGGATGGTTGCTGCACAAAGAGCCTAGCAACAGGACAAGTGCTGACGTCACTCTCAATTTCCACTCTCAGAATGAAGCAGTGATATATAGGCTAATGCTTTAAAAACCCATTCATTAAAAACCTAACCTGGATTTAGGAATTTGGTAGGCAGCAAAGAAAGGAGGGTGAATATATCCAAAGCCCATTTTAGACTCTAACAGGGACGTATGGCAACCAGTACTGTGAAGGTTAAAGATATTTTATAGACGCTTCTTCTCAGGTCCAAAATGCATCCGTAAAGATGATTCCAGGCTTTTCAAAGAATATTGAATATAGGTATAGATATATAGAGATTGAGATACCAAAAAGCAAATTTTCAAAAATAAAGTAGAATTATAGCGCTTCATGGGTATATAAGATCATCAAATCACTTTTCAGTTGGATCTATTATAGAGAATATTGAAAAAGGAGCCTGTCCATGTGGGAGAGATATGGGTAAAGTAGATGGTATCAACTTGTGGTCATAAATATCTGTCTTTTCGTCAGCTAGAAGACCTTGACATGACAAGTAGTAAGAGATAATACCTCGTTCAATGACTTGGAGTCCATAACTGCTCGTCTCTTTTGCTGTATATACCGTCCTCGGAGAAGCTGTCGAGAAATAGGGATAACCCTTTCCTTGACAGCAATAGGTGCTGCTGGTGTTGATGGAGAAGCCTCCACTCTCTTGGTGTCCTTTGTATCTTCTTCACTAGGTGTTGATGAAGTTTCAGCCTTATCAGCTTGTGCTTCTTCTTTTCGTTTCCGCTTTTTCGATTTCTTCTTATCCTTCGACTTTTGTTTCTCGGTCTTCGAATCAGTCTCGGCATCGTCAGAGGTCTCCGCTCTTGAAGCGGGAGCAGATATCTCCGTTGCAAATCCGCTATCTGCAATTTCCTCGGACTCTTGCGTTTCCTTTTTCCGCTTCTTCTTCTCCTTGGATTTCTCTTTCTTCTCTTTTCGTTCCTTTTTCTCCTTCTTTTCCCGTTTCCTATTTTCCTTCGTATCTATATCTTCATCCACTGATCCCTCAGCAGGCTTAGCATCTGCAGGGCCCTCCACGTTCTTATTTTCTTCTTCATTTGGTATCTTATTGGCTTTGTCTGGTACCAGGAGTCCGCCACCGATGAAGTTCATGCAACCCCATCTCCGCTCAATATATGTCATGGCTTTAATATCCCGTTTAACCTTCATTTCTTTTTCTATTTCAACTTCACTCCTTCCATTGAGTCGTCCCAGTAGGCCTTGGAATGCGTCTAATCCTGTGGGCTCATCGTCTATCAGTGGCCGGCGGGGTTTAGCTCCCAGCCCTAGGTTATCGTCTTTGAGGGATACTCGGATGTGGCCAAAGCTGGCAGCGGTATATGTATCGGTCCGGTTACTGTTTGCTGCACCCAAAAAGTCGCCAGGCGCCCAGCCCTGGGAGGTCATGATTTTGTGTCCATAGCCGGACGTTGATCGAGTCCACGTTGTGTTATTCGGGTCATTTGAAATTTTGGTCCTCCTGATAAACAGTTAAATTGGCACCATGGCATTAATCAACAGTTACAGTCTGCGGACTTACTTCTTAGGAGCGGCTAGACCCATTGTGACGGCCTGAGGACTGCGTCTACTAGACAAGAGCTATGGACTTTCGAAATCGTTTTTATTTTATTTTTTATTTCCTCAAAAAAAAGTCGAAGTTTGATAAGATATTCCTGTGCCGCCGCTTTAAGCAGTGTTCGTAGGCGAGGAGTTGTGGCCTCCTCTCACATCCACCAACAACGTTTATTCCCGGAAATATTGCAAAAGAGAGCACAATTGTCCGACCTATGTGTGTCTAGCCGTTATATCTTCCATGCCGTCGTCCGCGAGGATACCAATATCGCCGTTTATCTTCCAAGCAGAAAGTGACGCCGCAATAACATGATTACTTAATATGTCATGCGGAATAACTTAAAACCGAGTGCTCGCTTTTGTCCCTTTTGGGTAATCCTGGACTTCCCACCACACTATTCAAAGTCTTCAACGTCCAGCAATTTTGACAGACTCAAAGGAGTTCAAAGGAGTTCAAAAGCGGTTCAGAGAAGTTTACATGCCCTGTTGTATCCTTGAAACCAGTCGTCAGAGGGGTAAAGCATGGCTGCGAGACAATCACAAAAACGGAGACAAGCAAACGCCCGCCCCAGAAGCAACCGGAGGGCAAACACGGCGGAGAGCGAGAGCGGGCTATCTGCCAATTCAGGTGCAGAAATGACCAATCTACTCAAGAAACTAAACAATTCTGTGAGCAGCAAATGCTGTTATTAGCGCTGCTTATTTCGTTGATGTCTGCGAAGATGATAACTGGCTTCCAGCGTATTAACCAATGTATCCTCGCATGTCTAGGTAGCAGGAAGGAAGTCAGCTAATGACGGGCGCCAGAAGTTTCAAGCCCAACACAAAGCGAGTGTCAGGAAGATTGAGGACAGGTTAAAGGAGGTCTCTCGATCGAACAAGCAAGCCATGTAGGTGTTGTACTTGAATTTAGATTGCTAACTCTAGTATTGTGCCCGGTTTTGGTACCCAACAACTCCCACTCAAAGACACAATTATCGCTAGTTTATTGACATATTAACTAGTCTGGAATATCGTAAGACACAGCTGGATCGGCTCCAGGAACTGGCAAAGAGAAAACTCGAGATTGAAAATGAGATAGCTAAGCGTGTGCTATTGCTGGAGAAGGAGTACAAGGAAGCAAATCGAACTGTGCAGGCCATGCTCCAAGAAAAGATCGAAACTCTCCAGGAGTGAGAAGAAGGGTGGAGCATCGATCTTTATTGTTGCATTGTTCATCTAAGGAATAAAGTAGAACATGCAGGAAGAGGAGAAACAATAGTGTTTGTTTCTATAGCGACCAACTGACTGATTGCTATCTTTTACTGTCAAACAACCGTCTGAAAGGTCATCTTATAATACACCTTAAATCAATACAGCTGCCGCAGTGCTGTGTGTTTCTTATTACTATTATTGACCGCGTATAAAGTGAACTGGAACTCTCCATCTTCCTAGCTGAACACTTCCTTTAAGACTAAATAAAGAAAAGCTGCCAGTCTTCAAGCTATATCATGTTTAAATTGCTTCCTTTAAGCCCTTTTCTTTTCACTTTTGCCCAACAGAAAAACTAACTAACTAAATCTTATAACTATCAAAACCCAGCTGGAACTCTGGAAGCAGCATCCTACTTTTTTGACCTAAATAAAGATATATAAACCTACAGCCGTCACTTACGCCTTCCTGTGATATTCGTCACTTGCTAGAGGAAAGCAAAATAGCAGGAAAATAAAAGGGAAATTCACTTGCGACTCACTCTGGCGTTTCTGATGCCACGGATGGGTGAAGGAAAAACATGCAACCTCTGGACACAGCCATCTGCGCAACAGGATATGCAGCTATACCTCTGCTGAACAGACAGTCCATGCGCTCGCAGTATTCTCTATAACCGCTATACTCCAGCCCAAAAAAAAAACTACCTCACGCGATGGCTGTGCGAGTCCTCTGCAAGGATGCGCCGGACCGCACAGTTGTCCTCGTGGCAAATGGCTACGCCCTCACCATGCGCCATCACCAGTCAAGCGAAGAAGTATCCGGGAACGTACAGGTTCTGAGCATTCCAAAATGTATTGTTGAGTTTACTACGGCCGATTCGATACCCCTGGCTGAGTATCGCACGTTGGGAACTGGACTTGGAACGCTCGGTCTCATCGCGCTCGCGGCTGGTGAGGTTTTTATATGCATCGTCAACCAAGCAACCAATGTCGCCAGCGTGAGGCCCGGAGAAACAGTCCAAAGGATAGACAGTGTTGACTTCTGTACGAAATCTCCAGTCTCCTACTTCTTGCGGTATTCCATTGATTGGATGAGGCTGACAGATATAATATAGATTGCTTGAATAGAGCCGATTATGACCTGGTCCAGGATCCTGAGTCTGATACGTATAATAACCCTTATGGAAGAGGTTACCAAGGATACGAATCTCCAGCAGAAAATCCATCTCTAGCATTGAAAAAGCTTCTGAGTGACGGAAGCTTCTATTACAGCTCTGACTTTAATCTGACCGAACGCATTCAGGACAGGTAAGATCACGTATACTCAACGGACTGAACTTGACGTCGGCTAAATTCATATTTTTTTTTACTTCGCCAGAATTGATGACCCGGTTGCTTACGATGTTGAGAGCCTGGATGAAGATTTCCTGTGGAATTCATTCATGATCAAGCCTTTACTACAGCTCAGAAGCGGACTGAGTCTGAATGATAGACAGAGTCTAGACTCATCCCAGCTTCTTATATCCGTCATTAGGGGCTTCGCTCAGTCCTTAACCATACCTGCTTCGTCACCTCTGTTCCCACACATTGAATCTAATATGCCCTCGAGCTTAACAGTAATATCGCGCCTTTCCTCTCGCCGTGCCGGAACTAGATTCAACGCCAGAGGTATTGACGACAATGGAAACGTTGCCAACTTTGTTGAGACAGAAACCATTCTATGGATACCTCCTGCCTTGTGTTTTTCTTATACCCAAATTCGAGGCTCTGTACCTATATTCTGGGAACAGGAAGCTGGTTATATACCTGGACAGCAGAAAATAGCTATCGGCCGCTCTGCAGGCGCTACGCAACCCGCATTTGATAAACACTTTGAGGCTTTAGCTGAGAAATATGGGGCTGTACATGCAATTAACCTGCTTGCTAAAGCAAAGTCTGGAGAAGCGGAGCTGTCACAAAGATATATGTATCATGTTCGGGGCAGTCCTTTGCGTCAGAATCGTGATATAAAGTCTAACTCAGAGCATGATATATTGAAACTAACAGAATATGACTTCCATGCTGAAACGAAAACAACGGGGTATGAGGCTGCCCGTTCCATTCAGGATGTTATAGCAGACTCTGTTGAAGGATTTGCTTATTTCCTATCCGAGGCACCTCAGGGCAATGAAATGGATCTCTCAGCGGCAGAACTCAGACTTCTCAGACAAAAGAATATTGTACTACAACAGGAAGGTGTCTTTCGAACAAATTGCCTGGACTGCTTGGACAGGACTAATCTGGTCCAAACCATGATTAGTAGCATGGCAATTGACATGTTTTTTGCACAGTGGAATGGCCATGCATCACCGGATTTCTGGATGAAGCACTCGACTCTATGGGCTGATAGCGGAGATATGTTGTCAAGAATATATGCTGGAACTGGAGCCTTGAAGTCTTCGTTTACTAGGCATGGAGCAATGTCAGTCGCTGGTTCCTTCGCAGACATAAGGAAGAGTGCCACTCGTCTTTTTGTTAACAACTTTACCGACCCTGCGAAACAAATCACTATAGATACCCTACTAGGCCTTTCGACTAACCAGGAGTCGGTGTATCTGTTTGATCCAGTGAAAGATGCAGTGAATGCTGAGCTTACTCGGAGAGTAAACGAGTTTACCTCGTCTGAAAAGACTTATATATGGGTTGGAACGTTTAACATCAACGGACGCCGTGAAGGAGCTACTGAAGGACTGGGCCCATGGTTGCATGGCTCTCTTAACCAGCTTCCTGAGGATCCTACGATAGTTGCTGTTGGATTCCAAGAGATTGTTGAGCTTAGCCCCCAGCAGATTATGTCCACTGACCCAAGCACGCGCAAGATTTGGGAGCACGCAGTTATATCATCACTCAATGCCAGGACCACGAAGAGAAAAACGACCGAGTACGTTTTGCTGAGGAGTGGCCAGCTAGTAGGCGCAGCACTCCTGCTGTTCGTAAAAAAGGACGTTATAAATAAGATAAAGAATGTGGAAGGCAGCTTGAAGAAGGTATTCATCCTGTGAATATATATCTCTTGGGAAACAGGGCTAACTGGACCGAATAATAGACTGGCTTATCCGGAATGGGAGGGAATAAGGGTGCTGTTGCTATCCGCTTGGACTATAGCAATACGTCGATATGCTTTATCACTGCTCATTTAGCTGCTGGCTTCTCGAACTACGAAGAAAGAAACAGAGACTACCACACCATAGCTCGGGGTCTTAGGTTCCAACGAAACAGACCTATTGTCGGACATGATGCAACCATCTGGTTCGGTGATTTCAACTATAGGATTGGCCTTAGCAATGAGCGCGTGAGACCTCTAATTGAATCGGGAGATATAGATGTACTATATCAGCATGACCAGGTATTTTTCTTGATGTGCGAATATATGCCCTGATCACTACTAACTTTCAATAGCTTAACCTCCAAATGGTTGCTGGCCTTGCATTCCAGTATTATATGGAAGGGCCTGTCACATTCCCTCCAACATATAGATACGACAATGGCACAGATGAATATGACACCTCGTAAGTTTGAGAGGCAGTCCATCCGTTTGGATCTTTAAAGACTGATAATATTTCCAGAGAAAAGCAAAGAATCCCCGCCTGGTGCGACAGGATCCTTTGGAGAGGAAGAATTCTACGTCAGCTAGCCTATAAGACTGCACCCCTGAAATTTTCGGACCATCGACCCGTATATGCAACATTCGAGTGCGACATATCGACGGTAGATGAGAAGCGAAAGGAAGAAATAAGCCATCAGCTTTATGAAAAACTGAAGCAACAACCTACCACCGCAGCTACAAACCCGTTGTCTGATGATGAGGAAGATGAGAATGAGCCAATGTACCCGATAAACCCAGGCCTTCCACCTCCTAGCTCCGAAAAGCGCAAGTGGTGGCTTGATCACGGTGAGTATATTTATTTGACTTAGTCGACTGTTAGCGTTGATATGTTAGAGCTAACAATTTTATAGGCCTTCCTGCTCGATCAACTATTACTCCACCCCTTGGTGCTGTGAGCAATGTCCGGCGAAGTGCCAATCCTTTTTCATTTTCTCGGGGGTCTGATTGGATTAATGTCGGAAGAGATGATGCTTTGAGCGAAATGAGCGAGCAGGACCTACGAGAGTCGAAAAAGGCATCCTCCACAAACAGAGAGCCATTTAGATCTGTGGGAGAAGTTATAGGCGGCCCTGAATCGCTTTCCACAGACATGCCTCAAACCTCTAAGGTTGCCGTCAGCAGCAAAACAGTAAAATCGGTAAAGATACCGCCTCCGATACCTAGGAAACCAGCAAAATTGAGACGACATTCATCCGGCGAAAGCGATCGGAAACCCGCCTCAAGTAATGGTGTCTCCAGTGGATACGAAATGGTTAACCCATCCACTCTTCACCATATCAAGGATTACCAAGAACAAGCATATACTGGTAAGGCTGGCGGAGCCACTACCTCGTCAGTATCACAAGCTACGAAATCACTACCAACGAACGAGCTCATGGACTCAGATGCAGGAACAAGAGTACCTTCGTGGGAGCCGCTTCAACCGAAAAAGTGACCGGATGGTCAGGTGGTTTACAGCTAGTCATAGGTTTATGTTGGAAAGCGATAACTCCCATAGAATTATATTGAAACCATATCATCAACGTCTCTATGCATGGCACGCTCAAGGCCAATTCTATCAGATTATATATGATGCCAAGTACACACTGAACCCTGCAGCACTGAGGGGAATTAGACGTTATCGAGTAGTATGCTGCTTTTTGAAGTTCAACCCATTACTTTAAGGGGGCCTTCAAATTAGGCGATATTCCGTTTTCTTTGATAGATCAGTCAAGGCCAAGCAACTCCACCTGATTTGTGACCATCAGGGAACTATCTGGCTCTTGAAAGCATATAGTTACCTATATCTGCTTCCTGAGTGCGGTATAGGGGGGTTCTACTTGCGTCTCCTCCGTATCTGTAAGGCTGCGGCTGGTTAACAATGTGGGCTCTTATTGTGGCCAGTGCTCGCACAGCACTGTATCCCCAAACAGGATCAGTTCAGAATGTTGAGCATCACTTTTCCTGTAGCATATATTTTTGGGTATGCGATATCTGCTTGTTTTCTAACCACGGAGGCGAGAATCTGTGGGTATTATATCCCGGTCCAAGGAAAGTCGGATCCCCTCACTTCTTCATAGCTCCAAAATCAAGTTGACGGGACACTCCTTTAAATTTTGACTCGTCAATCTCACCAACTCGTCTGCCCATATCGTTGCCCATTTTCTTTTCTCCCCCTGCCTTCCTAGGCAAGTCCTCGTTCTTAGTTGGTTTAGGTTCGGCAAGCCACCACTGATGCTGCAAGACTTGAGTGGCCGTAATTCGTTTCCTTGGGTCAAGTTTTAACATAGAGGCGAGTAGGTCGGCCCCCAAAGGTCCAGCTGTCGGAAACTGGCGGAGGAAAAATTCCCGGCCTTGTAGGGGTATGACATGGTTTTCCTCAATTGGGACGTAGTTGGGTAGCTTTGTCACCCCAGGCCAGTTTTCTTCCGTAGGTGCCCCAAATGCAGCACAAATTTTAGATATTTGGTCCATATCTGTGTTTCCAGCGGCGAAAGGGACGCGCAGAATAAGCTCAGCGAACACCATTCCCATAGACCATATGTCGACTGCACCGGAATATTGCCTGGCGCCGAAGAGTAGTTCCAATGGCCTGTACCATCGTGTGATGACTTGGTGTGTCATGTTGAGGTATGGATCAGCAAATGATCTGGCGAGACCGAAATCCGCCAATTTAACTTCTCCATCCGATGCAATTAACAAGTTGTTAGGTTTAATATCACGGTGTAGAATGAAATTCTTATGACAGAACCAAACTCCACGTGCAAGCATGCTTATCCATGCTTTTATATCAGCCACACCGTACTGGATAGAGTTGTCTTTGATCAACATTTCAAGATCTCCAAGGGGTAAAAATTCAAGAACGAGATTTAGATTTTGGTCTTTGGAGGAGAAAACGTCATGCAATGCAATGACGTTCGGATGAGACAGCTCCTGAAGGTATTTTACTTCACGGATGGCGTCCATGGATAGCCCGTCCTTGTACTCGGCGTTTAGTTTTATTTTCTTTATTGCAACGAGCGAAGTGGGATCGTCTCGTAGATGGCCTAGGTACACAACTGCATATGTACCTTCACCGAGCTTCTTATCTTTCAAAATAACCAGATGTTAGCATATGAGACCCCCGATGGTTGAAGTACATGTGCCCGCCCACCTTTGACATATTTCCGCCGTACATCAGCGTTTAACTGCTCTGCCAGCTCTGGTTCAGGCATAGAAGGCTTCGAAGCTGCAGAATCACCACTAGGTGCTGTTCGAGGTTCTTGAGAAGCAATATTTCTCATAGCTAGAGATTTTGGAGCACCTGTAGTAGTGATGGGAGGGAATTGAGAGGGGAGCGGCGACACTGCCATAATGTCAAGAGAAATTGGATTCCGCCAATTTCTCGAGACAAAGGATAAGGTAGTACAATAGTGAGACACTGAACCGAACAGTCCTCCTAATATTTAATCAATACACCTTTGTCTGTTAGCAGAATATATATCGTCGTCTTTCATCTTTGAATGTTGCGATGGAAGCTTTGGTTGGCCCGAGCTCAACCGGAGATCGGCGTTTTGTTGATCCGAGCGAAGTGTTAGGTAGGTCCCGTCGGGCAATTCAAAATTTTGGTGCAAAATCTTGTTGGAACGAAGACGAAGAGCCAGTTGAACGTCTTCTATACAGCACCATTGGGCATTGGATTGACTCGCTTTGAGGCCCTTACCGGTTTACCTACGCCCTTGGTGTTGTGCCTGTTTTCGCTCTCGTCACACCCGCCGATGGTGTTCTTACAGCACGAGCAAAATTAAAATCCTCACCCCCGAGACCTCGACATTGAACGGTTTGATATAAGGCGATATAACCACCATGGCTGCGGCGCGTATACCGGGCTTTAATGCCAGAGCATCCCTTCCACTACGACTCTTCACTTCCGTCACAAACCCTCCTTACCAACCTTGCGTACGATACCTTCACCATTCTCGAAAACCCGCAACAGTGCCATCACCTACCCCATTCGTGCCCGATGTCGAAACATTCCTACGCCTAATTGGGCGAAACATGTCCAGATATTCCAGCAAAATCACTGGATGGAAGCAATTGTTTACAGCGGACTCGGCTGAGCTTCGAGAATTGGGCATAGAAATGACAAGGGACAGACGATACATACTGCGGTGGAGAGAGAAATTCAGACAGCAGGACTACGGCCCAGGAGGTGATTTCGAAAACGTTGTTGACGGTGTTGCTGAGCTGAGAGCTGTTGAGGTTCCCGTCGAAAAGTCAAAGAGTCCAAAAACTACAAACGCCGATGGAGAGTCCCTAGATGTCAACACAATGGGCACCGCTACCCTTACACCTGGAATGCGTTATGCGATTGTCAATCTACCGCCAGGCGAAACAGAGCTCAAGGATACATCTAAGCCGCTCAAAAAGTTTGCCCATTATAAATTGCATCACGGCAATATGATCAAGGGGCCGTATGCTCAGATTATTCCAAACACATGGAGTACCGCGGTCAAGGTTCAGGTTACTGACGGCATGTGGGAGCATAAGCGTGGTAGAAAGATTGATGGTGGTCAGAGAAGACAGAAGGAGATCAGGGCGAAGAGAGCTTTGGCGGAGAGAAGGAATGCTCAGGCAGCTGCTTAGGCGTTTCGTAGCGTCGGAGTTGAAAGGGGAGCACGAGATTAACGACGTTGCTGGCTGGTTACTTCCTGATGTTACTGGCTTGGATATCGCTGTTTAGACGCTAGATTATCCCAGCTACGGGAAGATGTACTATTTCCAATGTATATTACCATTTTTTTTGTACCAAAGCTAACGGAGTAACTGCAACTTTCCTGTCCACCTAGAGAGTATTGTAATAAACGGTTGTATTAGATTAATACTGTTATCTACACCCCCCATCTTCGAAGCATGGTCAAAAGAAAGATTTTATTACATATGCTCTATCCGAAATCCTATTTGCATGACCATAAAGTGCAAATATGGCTCGGTGTATAAACGTAAGAAAAAGAGAAGAAATAAATGAGCAAGAAGCAAGAAATTAACATGATTCAATCCGCAATCGTGATTATCATTTCTGAGAAGGCTGCTTTCGTTTCTCCCACGAGACCATTGGGTTGCCAAGTGGCTTCGAGAAGAGGGACTATTAATGACAAGTTAGTAAAATCGAGCAAGAAAAAGGAGCGTAATATGCGAAACTTACCGAATAGTCAGTTGGCGGCACCACATCTTTGGTGCCTTCAACTTGCTTCCATTTCATTAGTCTGGCCAGCGTAGCTGTTACGGTTCCAAGCTGAACATATGCAAATTGTTCACCGATGCATCTGTGTCTGCCTGAGCCGAATGGGAGGTAAGGACTGTTGGCACCCTTGCTAACCAGACCATATCCGTAATCTGTCTTTTCTTCACTGGCCTCGACTACGGTGACACCGACGTTGTTCTCCCATCGGTGAGGGTTCCAGACCAGGGGGTCAGGGAAGTACTGAGGGTCTCGTGATGGAACACCGGGAGCAGCAAGGAGGTTGTGAGAGATCGGGACAACATAGTTGGTTCCTTCAACGGGCATAGGGGATTTGACAGCACGGAGGATGGAGTGAATTGGAGCGTGAAGGCGGAGAGTCTCCTTGATTACATTGTTGTGAAGGTCGAGTTTCTGAAGGGATTCGTAGGTGAGTGGTGGAAGATCCTCGCCGAGAACACGTTTCTGTTCCTCGTAGAGCTCCTCGAGAATATCTGGACGGCTGGCAAGGCGGAGAACAATCCAGGAGCCGGTGGAGGAAGAAGAGTGCTGGCCAGCCATAAGTAGAGCAATCATCATGTGGGCAACCTCGATATCTGGAATTGGCGTTCCATTCTTGTACACGGACGACATCAAGTTCCATACCATGTCCTCGGAGTCTTTCTCTCCACCAGCCTCACGTCGCTGACGGATGATGTCGGTGTAAACCTGGGCCATCTTCCTTTGAGCACGGTCACGCTTGCGGTTGTGTGGGAAGGGGAACCATGGGAACATGAAGTTGATGGCGGCGAAGCCCATGTCGAGATCGGAGTAGAGTTCCGCAAAGCTGGAATCGAACTTTCCGCGCACCTCTTTACCCTGTAGAGATCGAGAGGCGGTGTAGATGGTGATTTCAGCCATGACCTTGCTGACATTGAAAAGTCCGGAGTCGCCCTTGAAGATGGGAGAGGACTCGAAGAACTGCTCGACTTCTTTGGTGATCAGGGTGACATAGGATCGGAGAGCTTCAGAGGTGAGGCCGAACTTGACGAACTAGCAGGCGGTTAAATTAGCAATGGATAGCCAGGAGATTGAGACGGGAAAATAAATTGCTGTACACACCTTCTTCTGCTCCATGAGCTTGGAGTTTGGGCAATCATACACCACATGTCGTCCGAACACCGGGGTGGTGAGAGGGGAGTAGACATCCTCCGCGCAAACATCCTTGAGCTTTCCGTTCAAAATGAAATCATTTCCCTTTGTACCAAGGAAAACAGTCGTCTTCTTGCCCAGGAGTATGAATGTGAAGATATCTCCATACTAGAATACCGAAATTATGTATACGTTAGCTTTGCGCATTCTCCTGGTATAAGCTAGCTAGTTGAATTCCGCCAACTAACCTTCTCCTTGCAGTCGTCAAAGAACTTGTATGGGTCAATTCCATAGGAGATCGTGCTCCCAATGATCGGAACCCAGTGGAAGACCACCGGAGGCTTTGTAGGGTCCTTGAACAGGAGCTGCTGCAGGACGTTGATAACAATGGAGAGGACGATAAAAGCCGATACGGCACTTGCGACGAGGGCGGCGGTGGACAGGGTCGAGCAGTTCTCGCAGAAACGAGAGACAATGTCGGCTAAGAGGCCCATGGTGACTGGTTCGTCTTCTTATCCTCCTGCTTCTGCCTCTTCTTCTGCTTCCGCTCGAGACTTGTTCGTTGTTTTGGTATGCCTGAAGCTGCGGACGAAGCAAGGAAAAAAAAAATGTCGACCTTGAGATCGAACTCGCATTTTATGCAAGGGGCGTACGGTATTGTAAGATAATGCATTGTTCCTGGTATTTTACGTGGTTTTAATTGGTTTACGGCTGTATCTCCAATACCAACATTACCGCAGCTTCTCCCACCCCCCTTTTCTCCCTTGCGGTGCGCAGGCCAACGGCCGTCGAGATGATTACATTTCGAGCACGCGACAGGCGGAGACGGCCTTGGACGGTGTTCCTGCAGGGCGTCACCTTGTTCGCGGGATCTCTGCTGCCTGAGAGCGACCTGACGGTGGGCGCATCAGGCCATCGCGGCTTCAGGGAGGCCGGCCGGCTTAGTCATGGCAGCTTAAGCTATTAACGGCTTTCAATATCAAAGCCATTATTATTATTGTTGTCTGATGAGCGAGAAGAGACTGTAATTACATTGCCCAGTGGACGCTATTGTACCCATAGTTATATCGCACAAAATGGAATCCTTAAACACGAGAATCGCCGTCGTCTCCAAGGCAGTGACCAAGCCAAGTTTTGCTTTTCGTTTAGGTGGCCCCCTTTCACCTTTCAACCTGGGGGTATAGTCAAAGAAAAAATTAAGAAAAAAAAACCACAATATAAATGGAAAAGGTATGAAAGAAAAGAGAGTTGAAAACAAAATTCCGGAATAGCAGGGTGTGGCTAGTGGTATCATCCCGGGACGGATGGGCTTCTGCTACCTCTTGCTTCCTCGTGGAGTCTTGTCTGCGTCGTCCTGATGGACAACCGGCTTCCGTGCCTCACTCTCAAGCTCCAGCGAGTCGTCAGACTGCTCATCGAATAGCACCTGGTCTCCACTTCCACCGAGTTCCATGAACTCCTTTGAGTTCCGATTGCCAGCCGGTTTGGGCTCCTGGGCTTGAGGCACGGGGTGATTCTGGTATATAGTTATGTTCTGGGAGGAAGGGTCGTCTTCCTTTGTCTTCACCACTTGCTTGACCGTGACTTCATGAATGTCACTCAGCAGCCTGCGGACCATAGTTGGTCGACGTTCTTTTGACACCCTGAGGCCACCGATAGCCCCGGCGAGGTCATCGGTGCTGTCTGCGACCCTGGGCTCATCGGGGTCGATGCCAGTGATCCATGGGTGCTCGAGACATTCATCAACTTTCAAACGCTCCTTCACGTCGACTTCAATCATAGAGTCGATAAGGTCCATGGCGCTATAGTCGATTGAGTCCCAGTACGGGGAAGGATACTTGAAGTATCCGAGCTGGATCTGCTCTTTCTGAGTGTATGGGTACTCTTTTGGGTGGTACAGCTCATCTGAAAAGGGAGGGAATCCGCACAGGCAGATGTAGAGCACCACTCCAAGTGACCAGATGTCAACGGCCCGTGTGTACATCCTGGCTACAGCATTTTCTGCCAGTATCTCAGGAGCAACATCTGATAAGAAGTGTTAGATGCAACAGGGTTAACAGAACAATAGGGAAACTTACAGCCAGGTGTTCCACATCTAGGTTGATAATCTTAGTAAAATTGACCCCAATTTGGACGGCAAAAGATGGTGAACTTACAGCGTGGTGGTGAAGGAGTGTTCACCGACAATCTTTGCGAGGCCGAAGTCTGCTAATTTTACGGTAAGATCTTTGTCAACAACCAGAATGTTCTCCGGCTTTATGTCACGGTGAATGATATTTCGTTCATGCTACGATAACCGTTAGCCGTATACATTGTCACAAGTATGGTTGAACGAAAAACGAACGACATACCAGGTATTTCAAGCCTTCAAAAAGCTGAATGAATACTTTTCGTGTCTCCTCCTCGCTGAGTTTCTGATGCCTAATGATCCAGTTGAACAGTTCACCCTCTGGCGCAAGTTCAAGAATCAGGTAAACACCGTCACTCTCGTCAAAAGTATCCTTTAGACACAGCATATTCGGATGGTTGACACTCATCAACATCGAAATCTCTTGCTGTAGTGCCTCGCGGTCTAGCCTCTGAACAGCGCCTGGGCGTTTCTCGAAATGTTTGACGGCATACTTCACCCCAGTAGAACGTTCAGCGCATAGATAAACCGAGGCAAAGTGTCCCCTGCCCAGCATGTCGAAGAGCTTATACTGCTGTCGGAACTTGCTTGTGTTCCGACTCCGCGGGTAGTTGAAGATGAATCTGGATTCTTGCAAGATGGTAATCTCGTCGCCATTTTCGAGCTCTCGGCGTTTGTTCCTGCCGATGATGGCGTCGTTGATGAAAGTGCCATTGATAGAGAGATCTTCTACAATTGCAACAAAGTCTCCTCCTCTGTTTTCGTGGAATATCAGACAATGGCGGTTGGATATCGTGGGGAGCTTGATCCTGAAATCTACAGTACCAGATGGTTAGCAATGGATCATCACTACACGGCGGAGAGTATGCGACGGGTAAAACATACCGCACTCTGCGTGTCGGCCTATAAGATATCCAGCGCGGTTTATCTCTCTAGTTCCACGCTTCGAGGTGGCGCTTTCCGGTGTTGATATGTCTGATGCCGCTCCAATTACCGGTGTAGTATTTGTGCTGTCCCGCTTCTTCAGAACCAATTGGCCTCCAAAATTGTTATCTAGCGGAGTGAGGTATCCCCATATGCCCTGGGCCGCCTCGTCTTCCACATCGTCAATGGATTGGATTGGGGGATACTGAGAGAAACCCTGGGTGGGACATGAAGACTCGTCTGGCGATTGACCTCGAGGCGCCTCTTTTCGGCGGCCTTCTGGGGGAGAAACTGTAGCAACTTCACGCTTTTCTTCTGAAATTACCTCGTTGACTAGGGGAGAAGGTAGATATCCGGCATCCTGCTGCAATTGAGATGAGATTCGGGGGGATCTCCGTGGCTTCTTTGATTCATGGTCTGGAACTGCGTTGCCCTGCAGGTTTGGCAAAGAATGAGTTAGCAGCAGCTTGAATATTTGTATTTCCTGAGAAACCAATGGCTATAACGTGTTCGCATCTTACCCTTTCTCTCTTCAGATTGCTTCTCTCCCTCTGTGGAGGCATGTTTGGTCCAATGTGAAGAAGTTGACGGTAGTGACGAATACCCCGGATGGACTGCCAATGGCTTCACAACGCCTCACCCCCAAGTCGATGGCAGGCAAAATCAAGTCCGAACACACTCTGCCGTGGCAGTAAGGTCTAACAGTGCCGCTATTGAAGGTGGTAGAAGCAGTCAAGGGGAGAGGCCAGCGTGAGTGTACCTGCTACCCCGTACTATATCCCAACTATGAGACAGCCGCCGAGGTAGTTAACTAGGTGTGCGGAGACGAAATAAATATCTTTCGGCTGCCTCAGTTCCAGGCCGGACAAGCCCAGGCCAAGCTGCAGCAAGCCCCCAGGCAAGAGAACGACGGCGCTTAGAGTCAATGGCAGGCCAGGCTGAGCGAACTTCTTGTCGACCCTTTTTTTTTTTCGAAACATGCGAAGTCGCTCTTTATATAAGGTTGGCCGCCCGTTAGAGCCGCATCCCGCAGTTTTTTATCCTTTATTTTTGCCTGTTTTTACTTTGTTATTTCAACTCCTGCTTGGATGCGAATATCCAGCCATCTTGTAAAAACGTTTCCGTATCATAACCTAAGGCGTAAAAGTCGATATCGAGGCTTTTCTCGCGCAGACTGTTTTTCAATGCTGGCGTGCATGTAGCGGGTTTCACGCACCCAACACGCCGGGAGACAGAGACAGGCCCAGAGGCGCAAAAGAAAACCCTGTAGAGGAAGAGTGGCTTGTTCGGAGCAAGTGGACGAGTTCGTAACCCTGGCTGTGCTCCCCTCCCTCCCCCCGTATCGAGTGTATCAAATGCATCTCGCTTTGCCGTCCTGCTGTCCAGTCGTTTCTCTGCCCCGGCGTCACTAAACACTCGGCTTGGCGGGTTGATCCTCTCAGCAACTCGCATCTCCAGCAGGCAGAGCACTTCTGATACACTTCACCACCGCCCAGAACCCACGACGGCACGCTCGCTGCATCCCTGGAACCACGAAAAAGAAAAGGCCTCCTGGATGACGGCGAGGCTGGTTGACCGGATATGTAGGTGTTCTCGCCCTGTGTTGGTGCTACGTTGGGCGCAGACGTTGCTAACTAACCGCCGGGGGAGAGCTTCAGGCATCATTCACCATCGTATATCCGGCGTGCGGCGCTCGAGAAACTTGCGATACTAGCCACAAAACACCCCGGGCAGGACGATGATCAGGGCAATTCAGACGTCGAGAGGCTCATAAGTGCCTGTAATGGCTCTAAGGCGGCTCCCGGTGGCTCCCAGGCTCGCTGCGCCTCGAGTGTACTGCCCCCTTTACTGCCTCATACCTACACTCCCCCCCTCTTTCAATGGCATCTGCGTGAGAAAGTGGCTAATTAGGAAGATAGGGGGTTCGAGAACTAGACGTCCTGGTTGCTCTGTGCAGGGCAGCTGGCTCTGTTCAGCGTGGTGACCATGCTGCAAAACTTGCCTCTCTGCTGGCTGGGTACCTACCTACGCTCCATACGCTCCGCATCCATTCGTCTCCCTTCCTACATATTTACAAACCCTCGCCGTGGGAAACCCTGACCCATGATGTTGTTACGGCGTTGCTTTCATTGGGCTCTAGGCACAAGTCGCTGCAGGATGACGTCCACGAAGCCATTGACGAGTACTTGGAAAATTGTCACCAGGCAACAGACCGCCTGCCGGCCGTTTTTGATGCAGATGGGTCAGGGATACAGGTCGAGAGCCATGAATCTACGGATGTGACTACTCTAATGGTATCGCTAGTGGGATTTCTCCGGGCCTCGTCCAAGTTCCCCCATTTTTGGGCACCACTGGATCGCCTTGCTATTGTAAAGCAGTTACACATCATTCTATCAGAGAGGTTCCTGGTAGCTGTGGAGACCATCTCTTCCGGCATACGGAACTCTCGCTCTCCAGATCCTTTGCTGCACGACTGGAGACGGTACACCCGCCAGTATGCGGCTGATGGACGGCCCCTTGGCTCCATGCTGCTACAACAGGCCTTCATGGGCTTTCTAAAGTCCTGCACATCTCCTGTTGAAAATGATAAAGCCCCACCGCTGCCAGATGATACCCTTCTCTCCCGATATGCAGACAGTGGCTATGTAGCTAAATCCTCAGACCGCGGGATGATGAGTCTGGTAAAATACGCTGCAGAAATCGCGGGTGACCAGATCAATCTCCTCGAAGAAGGGTCGGATTACCTACAAGTTAGCTCCACTTGGCAACAGCGCCTTGCATTCTTGGTCAAGGCTTTGTCAATAATGTGCTCTATCAACTGCATCATGGTTGACCAGGATTCTGTGGATCTAGACCTGCTCTTCACATCCCTAGACAATACCATTTCAGATCCAGACCAAATGATGAACAAGGACCTAGCTACTGTTGTCCTTAAGGCTGCTGTAATTCTAGCAAGGCTATCCCGAGGCAGTGCAAACGGGCTAACCCGCTCTCTTCTTCGCTTCATTGTCCAAAATGGCCAAAGCAGCCCTGTTGTCGCACTGGCTGCCCAATGTTTGGCCCAGAACCTCCGGCTTCTTTCCCAAGATACCGTCATAGGCACCCTATATTCTCTCGGAAACGTCCTTAGCTCTGGGTCGGCAGCTGACAAGGCTGCCACTGCTCTAACTGCCGAGTCAGGCACTGGCTATTCTCATTCGATAGAGACTCGTGCTCCCCCCACGAATGAGAGCTTCTTATCCCTTGCTATTGATGGAGAGGGTGATACCTCTGTCACAGCTAGAAATGTGGTACATGCCATTGTAACAATCGCCACTTATAGTGAAGATAGCAAGATTGTCGCCCTTGCACAGTCGATTCTGGTGCAGAAGATTGGCAAGGCGAATGTCGTAGTCGATGCATATATTATCCAGGAGACTGCAGCTCTTTCATTGAAGAGTGAGCCTGCGGAGTTCCGTCTCTTGCTGAAGTTCTACTCTCGTCTACTGCGAGATACTGTTGCTCAGGGGAATAACCTCATGCTGGAGGCGGTAAGTCCCAAGCTCCTTTCATCTAGCTATTTAACTTTATTCTATGGATTTCTAATATATCAGTAGATACACAAAGCAAGAAATTACCTTGCAGCAAATCTCGACCGAAATAGTGAAGTGTTCAAGATCTATCTTGTGTTCCTCCTTGAGAGCTTAGTTAACCAGGGAGCTGCCGTCGAACGTGAAAAGGTCCATCCAGAGGATCTTGAGGCAACTGCTAAACAAATCGCCCCAATATTGAAACCTCTTGCTATACTACTAGCTAGGGCAGGTCGTCTAGATCAGTTAGCCTCTGGAGTGTGTGACAATGACGATATCACAGATATGCTCCGGGATGCGTGGTTCAACATTGCAGCCCATGATATATCACTTCACTCAGAGCTTGGAAAGGCGAACTACGAACAGCTACGTATCCTCGCGGAACACTCTCCTCCGCTTGTCTCCGAGAACCGCGCTGAACTGCTCGAGAGTGACATTGAGTTGAATACAATTCTAAGGCGTGGCCAGAGCCCTCAGACAACCGTTGAAAAGAAAAAGAACCTAACTGCCGAGCTGCCGGCACAAGAACATGATATCCGACGCTTGAACTACCCCAAGGCACTCTTCCTCAATGCAACGCTACTCATAGAAACCCTCCGTGCTAATTCTGGAGATTGCACCAAAGTGTTCACCTACTTCCTCGACCCAACCTTGGGTGCCTCGGAAATGGGCAATTGCATGAGAGCAATTGCGGATAAAGTTGTGACCGTCTACCTTGAGAAAACTCTCCGAAGCACATCCGTGAAGTTCTCGGCCCCTTATATCGCCAAACAGCTAGCTGATACTTTTACTGCTTGTTGCCATCGTATCGTCCAAGTCCAACAAACTGCTACATTGGCTGCAAATAAGATAATCATGCAATGCCCGTCAGCCCTTTGCCAGAAGCTCTCATTGTTTACTCTGCTCGACTTAATTACTTTGCTCTGGTCATCGTGCATGGACGAGGAAATGGATGAGTTTGCATGGAACTCTACTTTCACTTCAAGCAGGCGGACGGTCCAGGTTGTTTTATCAGACAATTATGATTTTAGGAGGCGCACCTTGAAAAACCTCCATAACTCAGCACGCACTTGGATCTCAAATGTTATGAACATCGCACCTTTAGATATCAAGGGGCTACTGCAGGTGAGATATAAACCCCAACCAACGCAACAAATTTCGCTAATATTTTTTCTCTCATAGACGTACCTTTCTGATTACGATGATGATGGCGTGTACGGAAATATAAACATGGGCCGTTCGTTAGCGCTTGAGATGGGTTCGGCAATACCCTTTGCCGACCAACGATTAGGTATATAAGTTCTTATATCAATCATTTATACTCTGAGCTTTCATTAACGGCCGATAGGATCGATTGATAACCCAGGCGGCACTGTTCTCAATGTTGCTTCCGACTTCATTTCTCAGTATACTACTCGACAAGAGTACCGGTACTCTGAAGCTGCCCCAGCTCGCAGAGGAAAGTCTCCTCTAGCGATATCTTATGGTATTTAATTGTTTGATTTGGGCTATGGTATCAACCTTCTAATATATTCAATAGGTCAAAGCACCACCGCCCGGGTGACTGATTACCCTGACACTGTGCAGGAAGCTCTCGCAGCCCTCGAGCATCAAATTAGAACAGAGAAGCATATTTCTCTGGACCTTCCTCGACACATTCTTCGCCGCGCCGCTGCTCTCTTGTGTAATACGGATGATAGCCATGCGACAATTATCGCTTACCTAGTCAGCATTCCCTTCCAGATATTTACGAAGGAGTCCATCAGGATGGGAATTGCTCTGTGGCTAGGAGTTATCAATGAAAAACCAGCTATGGAATCCAGAATATTGGTAGAAGTAGCGCAGGCATGGGAACGTACTATTCGTCGCAAGCAAGGAATCTTCGATCCGAACTTCAAGTAAGCTATCTTCTGTCAGTTTCTTGAATCCTGCCCTGGCTAACATTTCTTAGACATAAAAATCCTTTTATGAACAAGCTTGAATCATCCCCATCGGATAAAGAAGCGATCGTCCGGCGTCACAAGAAAGCTCAGAACGTCATATCTCCTCATTTCCTGGCTTTGCAGTTCCTAGAAAGCCATTTCAGCGCAAGCAGGCTGGGCAGCTTGAATACCCAGCAGGTGTTTAGACGCCTGGTCAGTGAGACATTGATTGCCTTGAGAGATTCTACAGGCCACCCACTAGCTCGCGAGATTCACTTCCACATCGTCCTTTTCAGTCTCAAGGTGCTCCATTCATTCTCCGGACAGAGTAATGTTAGTTCCTGGAAACTCAAAGATCAAATCCTCTCTGCTGCACTGAGCTGGTTCAGCCACTCTCCAAGGTAAGTTATTATTTTAATCTCACTTCCTAGGATGATACTAACTAAATATTTTTAGGTGGTCGTTCGGAGGAAATCGCTTGCAGCTCAAAGCTGAAGATCAGGTCCTCCACGATATAGAGTCTATGCTGGAGACAGTATCTTGGAAAGAGGTAGTGGATTCAAAGTCTCATAAATCGCTGCAAGCAAAGCACGACCTACTCCTCATTCTGATTGGAAATGAGCGCTCTCGACTTAAAGTCTGGCTTTCTCCACTCGATTTAGAAAAGAAATCGTACTTCTTCTATGGAACTGGTAACAAGACCGTCACCGAGGTAAGCTCCTTACTTTACCGCCTCAGAATAGCCAGTTGCTAATTATTTGCTTTAGGAGACTGTCGCGGGACTTCTTCGATTGGCATGGAATGAGAACCCAAGCCTAGCACTTCAGCTAGGATCACGGTTCCCATCTGCTAAACTGCGAACTGATATCAGATGGCTTCTACTTAACTTCCCTGAAAAGGCACTTAAGGAACCAAACGCTTTGGAGATTCTACTTGGGTCAGCTCTTCCGGAGGATGTCTCATTCCAGCTCAAGGTAAATTAGACTATTTCCCCAAGGTGTTTGTACACTTTCCTAACGGCAATGCAGTACCTCCTCTATTGGGAGCCGATCGATCCGATCTCAGCTGTCACTTATCTGTTGCCAGCGTATGGTAACCATCCGTTTATTTTGCAATATGCCCTTCGATCCCTCGAGAGCTTCCCCGTCGATGTTGGCCTTTTCTATGTTCCACAGCTCGTGCAGGCTCTTCGCTATGATGCACTGGGATATATAGAACGTTACCTTTCAAATACAGCCCAGTTGTCACAGATGTTCGCCCACCAAGTCATCTGGAATATGAAAGCAAACGCCTACAAGGATGAAGACTCTCAGATTGTAAGTACCTCGAACAGTGTTATGGATATCCAAAGCTAACGAACAAATAGCCTGATCCACTCAAACCTGTGCTGGATAGATTTATGGACTCTGTTATTGCCAGCTTCACGGACGAAGACAAAGAATTCTATGAGAGAGAATTCGCGTTCTTCAACGAGATCACCGGTATTTCAGGCAAACTACGGCCATACATCAAACGTACCAAACAAGAGAAGAAAGAGAAGATCACGGAGGAGCTGCGAAAGATAAAGGTCGAGGTTGGCGTGTATTTGCCAAGTAACCCAGATGGGGTTGTTGTCGGCATCGATCGAAAGTCCGGAAAGCCCTTGCAGAGTCACGCAAAGGCGCCTTACATGGCAACGTTCCGAATCAAGAAGACGAGGAATATCGAAGACGGCAGCAACGCTGCTACTCCCGCCGAAGAGGCGGATCACGAGGAAGCAAATTTGCAGCTGTCCCAGGTTAAAGAATCCGCTGTACAAAGCAAACGTGAGAGCCTAGCTGCGTCTCAAGCGGGAACATATGAGGTATGGCAATCTGCTATATTCAAAGTCGGAGACGACTGCCGTCAAGACGTCCTCGCACTTCAAATGATTGCTGCATTCCGTGAAATCTTTGCGAGCGTTGGATTGGACGTCTTTGTCTTCCCATACCGTGTTGTGGCCACCGCCCCTGGATGCGGCGTGATCGATGTCTTACCCAACTCGATATCTCGAGACATGCTGGGCCGTGAAGCTGTCAACGGTCTGTATGATTACTTCGTATCGAAGTACGGAGGAGAGCAGTCGATTAAATTCCAAGAAGCCCGAAGCAACTTTGTGAAAAGCATGGCTGCATATTCAGTTATTTCATACCTGTTGCAGTTCAAAGACCGACATAACGGCAATATCATGATTGATGACGCAGGCCATATCATCCACATCGACTTTGGGTTTTGCTTTGATATTGCGCCTGGCGGTGTACGGTTCGAGCGTGCTCCGTTCAAACTAACCACAGAGATGATTGCTGTCATGGGAGGATACCATCCGTCTTCGTCAACGGCTGCCTCAGCCACAGCTTCTACAGCCACTACATCCACCTCTCATTCCGCATCGTACAACAACTCTCAATCATACCGTTGGTTTGAATCACTTGTGGTTAAAGCTTTCCTTGCTTCAAGACCTTATACTATGAAGCTCTCAAACATCGTAACCCTCATGCTGGACAGCGGTCTTCCATGCTTCACGCCCCATACGCTGACCAACTTCCGCGACCGATTTGTCCTAGAGAAGAGTGAACAAGAGGCAGCGCAATATATGAGAGAGCTCATCAGGAAGAGTTACGCCAGCATGTCGACCAAGGGCTATGATCAGTTCCAACTCATGACGAACAACATCCCCTATTGATTGCCATCCCGCTTGGCATAACCAGTCTGTTTCCAGTTCTACCATCTTTTGTTTCATATCTTCAGCTTTTCTGCCATTTGGGCAACTTTATAGACTTTATTTGATATTTAATATAGAGTATTTTATTCAATAGCATTCGCATCTTTGAGTCATTACCACCATCAATCCCAAGTGGTCGATGGTATCCACTGATGTTTCCACCTGCGAAGACCAGTTCCGTAACCCCGAGAGCCTTTCGGGGACGCTATGTACGCTGTCACACTCCGAGTCTAACAGCGAAGAGGCCAAATGACCTACATAGCAGTCTTCCCGGAGCGTATTGGCCACGCATTGTGTGTGGACAGCGCTGCGGCTTCGCTTTTTGCCGCTCGTTCGAACCTTCGTCTGTCCTCCTTTTTTACTCCTTTTTCCTTTCCCTTTATCCGATTTCCTCTTATGACTTCTTCTACTTCACCTTTTTTTTTTTTTTTTTTTTTGATATGTGGTGCATGGAGCGAGCGGCATGTTGAAAATGGCTTATGGTTATGACCCGACGAACTCCCAGTTAACTGGTTAACTAGGCCAAGTCTTCAGGGCTGAAATCAAATCAAAGATGCATCGTAATACCTACCATCTCTCTTCACAACTTGAGCCTCTTGCCACCCAGATATGCAAGTATAATGTGTTTGAGGGCCTCCCAATCGTTTGTTGGTCGTCTAGGGCGCTACACTCTTGAATCTTGTGTGTCTCCAGCCGTCAGTCATGTTTGGACTGCAAAAGCATATAATGGCCAAAGGTAAGTTGAATCTATACCCTGATTTAAATCTAGCTGGCATTACATTAACTAGTATCTAGAGTGATCCTTAAATTTCAGAAGCAAGTCGAGGATGGCTGCTTACTTGATCGTGAAAGGCAGAACCTACTAAGGTTTCGTTCTCCCTATATCAGGGCCCTCGTTGATGTGCCGGCAGAGAAGCACAACGGGACCCCTTTTCTGGTTTTGGAGCATATGGATGTTTCACTACCCGATATGTGGCAATGCCGACAAGAACCACCCTTCAGAGAAATGATCATCTCTCTTCTTCACGCTTTGAATGTGATACACACTAGAAACTACGTCCATACCGGTATAGGATCAGTCTTGTTGCTCGCTGTTATATTCATAATGGAGCCCAGTTAACGTTGTTCCTTTTCTTCAAGATATCGAACCAAGGAATATCCTCCTTTCCAAAGTAGGGACGCCTGATATGGAAGTTAAACTAGCTGATTTTGAAAATGGTACCTATATTATAACTCTAGAATGACTGGAACTATTATGGCAGTAACTAACAGCTTTCCTAGTTTTTGAATCCCCAAATGGCTTCCCTATCCAACCTCTTGCTGTACGCTCCCCAGAAGTTTGGCTCAGGCTTCCCTGGGGTCCGTCTGCAGATATTTGGAACCTGGGGCTGTTGGTAAGCATGATAAAAAGGGCCAAGATTACTGTCGGCATATTCTGATCCCATTTTACGCAGTTTGTTAGAATACGATTTCAAGCTCTACTTCTTGATCTAAAGAGTCCTGATATTGATGAATTCCGGCGCAAAATAATGTACTTGACTAAAATGAAACGCCTCTTTGGTCTCAATAATCCATGGCCTGAGGCTTTCCTTGAATCAGATTGTGCTGATGACCTTGAACTTGTCGACTCACTTGTGGCTCAGACCAAAACACCCTCCTTAGAATCCTTCCTGGCATCACGAAGTGGATCCGAAGTCGAGATCGATTTCGCTACTCGAATGCTACAACTTGATCCGGCTGAGCGCTGGACCGCCCAGCAGCTGCTAAGCCACCGCTGGGTGACAAGCTAAAACACTCCTAGATGATATTCCATGTGTGAATGATCTTGGAACTTGTGACTACTATGTCAATCATGTCGATATATGAAGGAGTTATATAGACTCTAGAGTCACGAATACGAGATTTTGAGCCTCAACCTTAGTCAGCTTTCCTTCTTTGGACACCGCCCTTTTCAGTACATTCAACGGTGCTTTTTACCAGCGAAGAGGCCAACTAACATACATGCGATTACCTTGAGTAATTGAGATAACGGACATTAGTCCAACTTCGCTTTTTGCCCCTGGTTCGAATCAGGAGGAAGATTTACTTGTATATTTTTATATTTTTGATATTGCTAGTTAAGACGTTCTTATAACTACTAGGACAAGATGTTTCGACGACTGGTTCACTGATGTTGTTCGTGTTGATAGCCAGCTAACTAGATAACTAATATTCACACCAGAAAGAAAAAACTGAGTCCAGAGCTTGCTTGCAAGGCTTGCTTCAAATATAAGAAATAGACAGACATGCTGATAAGAAGGCCGAGGTGTGATGATATGGGCATAGGTTTACACGGTAAGATGTTCCAGCCGTATAGTCGGTGAGTATGCAGCATAGAAGAAGGACGCCAAAGAAAAGTGAGGTAAACATAAAAAGGAAAAAGGAAAAACAGAGGGGAAGAGTTCAACTTCACTCCAGTACCAATATTCGAATATCCCACCACCGCCTTACTTGTTATATTTGATTCGATGACCGATCTGCTTCCATGCCTGACAAACTCCCATCATTCCAAATAACATATGAGAAATATGAGAAATAAAACACGGTTCCTTGAGATATGGTGGCTAGATGTGAGAGAGAAAAAAAGAGAAGAAAAGAAAAGAGAATAGAAGAGAAGAGAAGAGAAAATCGGTAAGAAGGTCCTACTCGGCTATAGTCAATCCATGAAATCGGCACGCAAGATCTTCTCCTGGAAGTAATCCGGCTTGGGTCGTGGCTTGGGCTGCTGCTGCGGAGGCTTCTGCTGCTGTGAAGGTGGTGGAGGGGAAGAGGGGTGACGCTCTAGTAGCTCCTTTGGTGGCGGCTTGTACGCCTCCATAGTAGCAACGGAAGCCGATCGGTGATGTTTGCCTGGGAACGAGGCCGATGAGAAGGAAGATGAGAGCGATGGGGACGAGGAAGGGGAAGTGTTGGACGTCGAAGAGCCAGAGACAGAGGACGGGTGTTGCTGCCCCTGCCCATGCCCCTGCCCTTGCTGCTGCTGATGCATGGAGAAGCTTCCGGCCAGGGACGGAGCTCGCTCTGCTCTGGATCGAAGAGCTTCTGGCCAGTTGAAGCCTTCGCCTGTTGGTAGAGTCATGTTAGCATATAGACTTTCTTCTCGGATAAAATGTTAAAGTATGCGGGGTATTGAGATAAATCTTTCAGAAAATCGCCGCTATGACTTTTGTGGTATCAAAACGCGGCTGGTGCTCAGTTGACGAAAAAGGCTCCTACCAAGGCTACCACCCCTGCAATAAATGCTAGGGGTGATAATGAGTTGTTTGAATGAGGGAATTGAGTGCTTATCCGGAATGGAAAGGGATTGATATATACCATTTAAACTGGCGGCCCGGTCCCGGAAGCTGAAGGATACCCGTCTTGCAAATGGGGGTGGAGATGTTGGCATTGGTGTGTCTTCTTCGTCCTCTTCCTCGACAACCGCCTGGTCCCGTGTTGGAGAACTCGAGAGAATCGAGCTGGAAACACTTCCTCGTCGGCGTCGGCCATTGGGAGGAGGTACCGTGGTTCCAGCTGCTGCCGTCGGCGTGGTTGTCGCCGCAGTCTGTCCAAAGGGAGCAGACTGGTTAGTGGGGGAACCGGATAGTCCAAGTGTGGTGATCGACATTCGCCGACGATGTGGTTGTTGTTGAGCGTTTGATGCCGCTGCAGTAAAGAGAGGGGCGGTAGTACTCGAGGTATTGGTGTTCAATGGCGGGGGTGCAGCGTTCCCGGGCCGAGCAAACATCTCTGTGATCGAGGCACGACGGCCTCGAGGTGCAATGGGTGTAGTAGGGGGTGAGTTTGACATATGAGCGCCGTTCGACATGATGGTGGGCGTTTGTAGTATGGTTGAGAAGCGGTGTACGTTAGCGTTTCAAGTAGAACTGTTGAACAGCCGTTGAAAAACGGCGGATTCGTTACGATATCAACCAGTAGTTGAAATCGCAGAAAACGGCGGTTTGAGGCAGTGAGAACAGCGAAGAATCCGGTTCTGTGTTCTCGAAGGCCGTTCTTGTATCAAACAGCCGGTTTGTCGTTCAAGATGACGTGGATCTGCAGATCTTCAACCAAGCACTCAAGCGAACCTCAATAGCGATGGAGCACAGAGTATGGGGTTATGGGGTAGACCACAGTCGTCGTCAAGCAGTGAGTGAGCGGAGTAAAGGGGAAATGAGTCAATGATATCTCTCTCCAGTGGAAGAAGAGAGGCGAGAGGGAGTGAGGGGGAGGTCCCAAGGTGCCCGTTCACTGGCAGGAGCTGGAACGGAACTGTGGGGAGCTTCGGGTGGCAAGCAAAGGTGCCTGATCACTTCGCAACTAGCGGATACTCCAAACCACACGGTTATCGCGGTGAATTCCAGGCTGCAACTTCGTCTGCAACGCCCGTCACTGAGTGAGAAACGAGAGATGAAGTCGAGGTCGAGAGAAAGGAGGTCGAGGAGGAAGATAAAGAAACAGAGAGGTTCGCTTATGTCAGCCAGCCCCCACAGAGACCACGCCACTCTCCAGCCAATCAGCGTTGGGGGTTTACTCTTCAGTCACATGCTAATTACGGTTACCTTACGATACCGCTGATTCGCGCCTGTTTAGCGTGTGAAGGCCCAGGCCGATACACCCCATTTCATACATCGCTAGCGGTAATTTACCCCGGATTTCCATGACTAAGCTTTGCTGACTAACGGCCGCTATGGCGGATTACCGATGATCCGGTTACAGGTCTGCCACGTGACTGTTCATTACGTCATTAGGTAAGCTGCACAGCGAACGACGGCCCTTAAGGCATATCAGAAGAAGTATCTTGATGGGTAAGGGGGGTTGCTTAGATATCCCTGGTTCCCAGGCTAGATAGAGTGGATATTTCCTTTTCGAGGGGCCGCTGGACTAGTGATATGGTGAAGGAGAGTAGAAGACCTTACGCTTAAGAGATAACGCCCAGCGCAGAACACACCTTACAGATTAAGGAGAAGAAAGGAATGATGAAGGGTAAGAATATATATTATTGGTAACTAATTTATACAGGTGAATTGAACAAAAAGTTAGGATAAGGAAAAGGGTAACAATATAGAATGACAGTTTAGTCAAACACCACACAAAAAAGAACAAAAAGCACCGTCATTTCTGGTATAAACAGCATAATCATCAATCAGGCATCCCATGAAGTTATTGATCTGGAAAAGAAAAGATAAAGATAAAGAGAAGAGAAAGGCAAAGGGCAATTTCAGTTATGGTGTAAACGCCGACACCTTTCCTGCAAATCGAGCTCCGGCACTGCCTCGCTTGTGAAGTCTCTCTCGTTCTTTGCTGTCGACCGCCGGCATGGACGAACCGTTACCTTCAAGTCCGCGGATAGTAGGTAGAGCACTTAGGGTATCCCCGGTGCTACTACCCCCACCGTCAAGACGAGAGGATCGAACGTTTCGTTGGGTGAGATAAAGCTGCGCGGATTCAGAGAGGGGAGAAGTTGGCAATTTTGATGGCATGATGGCTCCGTTCTGGACAAGGAGTTCGGCAATAGGGAATGGCTTAGCTATGGCGCTAGCACTGGAAGAACGGCTCGGGATAAATGGTCTTTGGCGGCCCAAGCTAGGGCTCGCTGGAGGAGAAATAGCTGGTGCTGGATCTGCTGAATCCAAGGCAGCAGTCAGAGCGTTGGTTTTGCGGTTGGTATCAATAGCATTGACATTGACTCCTAAGGCAATGGCATAGAGTACACCTTGGATGTCGTTCATTTCGATGGCATTGAAGAGTGTTTCGACAGGAGAGTTGTATTCAGGTGATTCGGGCGAGACTACACGAACGAAGGCACGCTCGCTATATTTTGCGGTGATGAATTTTAGGCGTTGCTCTCTGGTCGCTGTTGGACCAGGCTTGACGCCTGGGGATAGCTGTGCTTCCCAGACCATGTTGCTGATTCGATTACCTACTTGAAGTAGGATTTCCACAATGTCGTTGGAGAAGGAGTGAATGTCGAGTGTGAGAGATCGGACTTTGGAGATGTGTGTTCCGAGGGATCGATGGATTCCGCTGCATTCAATGCAGAGGACTATGCCGAGGTTGATGGAAACCCATTCAACCTTTGATGTTGAGCAGCAATCGGCACACCAGGTGTTGCCTTCATCAGCTGCGCGTATGGTTTGAAGTAATTTGGCGGGATCGTCATCGTAGCCATGGCTGCCACTTCTCATGTAGCCGGGCCGTGCGCCAACCGTTGTTCGACGTCCCATGTTGTTTGAGTTAGATGGAGACACGGATTTGCCAGTCAGGGCGGATCCTATTGTGCGTCCAGATAATTTTTCCTTTGGTGTAGTTTGCTTGGTACGTGGGGTGGAGACTCGTCCTTCTACAGCGCTTTGTAGGGCGTTGTTGATGGCTGTGATCCAGTTTCCCATGTCCTGCTCAGAAGTGGCTTGGTAGATTCGCTTGAACTGTGGCGTGATAACCTCGAAGCAGAAACGTCTTTCCGCATTGCGCGCTTCACGTACAGAGGCCATTCGCAAATCGATCGGATCCATGTGCAAGTCCAGCTTTTGCTTCCAGTTGCTGTATTCTGAAAGCTTGCCCTGGTCGAGCACGATCCAGAATCTATCAATGGCGTTAGAAAGCCTAAAGATAGAAACGTTAAAAAGAAAAGAAAGGGGAGAAAGAAACATACTTGTGCCACGCTTGTTTGTTGATCCCTTTCGGGTCCATATGCGACCCAGGGCGTGATAAAGCCCACAACAACCCCTCCTTCTTTTGCTGTCCGTTTGCGCCCTCTGTGGCCGCCTTACTAGTGCTATCGCGCTCTTCCAAGTCACGAAACCCTTTGAAACGGTTTTGTGAGGTAGAGACAGGCCCGGTGTTGGAGCCGGTAGGAACCGTCGCTCCTCCGTTGGGTGAATTCGATCGCCCCGAAGTATTGCCAGAATAGCCACGAAAAGTCGAGTTAGTGCCATCTGCATGGCCAAGGTCGGAATCGGACGTGTAGGATGTTGCGTTGTTATTCGTAGTGCTGTTGCCACCTGGAGTAGGTGGAGATGGGCCGGGGTTTTGGGCTGTGTCGGGTTCGATGTATTTCTTGCTGCTATTCTCGAGAAGTCTTCGCTTTTCTTCGCGTTCGGTACGTTGAGTTTTAAACTCTTTATCGACCTTGTTGACTTCATCGACGAGAGCATCAAGATGAGGTAGGAAGGCTTCAACCCCCCGTGAAGTTGAGATATGGGCATTTGCCTGACAAACGGCAAATTGGGTGAGGCTGGCGAGCAACTCCTGTTCACGTTTTCCGCCAGTTAAATCCTGCATGAAAGAGGAATAGTCGAATCGGCTTAGTTCAAATTTGCGTCTTTTCATTTGGTATTTCGAGTCACTCTCGACTCGTTTCTTTTCCTTGAGGGAATCTTGTCGCTGACCGAGGTACTTGCTAGCGTATGCGTAGTAGTCTCTACTCTCGTCATCGAATTCTTTCTTCTTGGCATCGGCTTGCTTCATGTCAACGTGGTAAAATCGCGATAGAGGTTTGACGACGAATTCATGCATGTATTCGGCGTCTAGTCGTTCGGCCGCGAGGAGCTCACGCCCCGCACGGTTAAAGTAATGGTCAAGCGCAGGCTGTATAGCTGGCGCGTTGGCCTTGGCGGTATCTCCGAGAGTTTTGATAAAGTTGTAAATTGCATCATGGCAACTAAGACGAGCGTGGTAAGCTACTTCGGCCTTTTTGAGCAGCTTCTTCATTCTCGTGCGTAGATTTCCAGTCTTTTGTTCGAGGGATTTCATGGTGGCCCGGAATAGGGGACCGTCGTCGACCGCGCACATATCCTCGCCAGGATGGTGACAGGTGACATCCACCTTGGGACCTCCCAGCGCACTGGTGGATGGCTGCACGTTCTGGACGGCATTATTGCTGTTGTGCGCTGTGAATCTCCGAAAGCAATCCTGGTATTCGACAGTGGGTGCCGCGGGGGCGAGTTCGTCGTTTGATTCATTTGGATCACTTGTTCTAGAGACGTTCGAGTGGGATGAGACCTGTCGGTTGCGCTGTGGCACCGCGAGCTCAAAACCGGTCGACTCGAAACTTGGGCTTGTTGAGGGTCTGGGGGGCCCTTGAACCCAGTATTGGAACCAGGCCAGGGTGTTCAATCTGTTGGACCTCTCGTCGTAGTCGAGAAAACTGCAGCAATTGCGCCATCCGCCGCATTTCTCTTCAATTTTGACTGGTGGCTTCCATTTCCACGACCAGTCGAATTGCACCGATGGCGACCCTCCAGTGTTGAAGGTGCCAATGTGGCGAACATTTTCGTTGTTGTTTTGGATATTCGGGTCCGCGTGAAATTCATGCGTGACCAGATTGTCAAGGTCCTTTGCATTTGCAGCGTATGCAAAAGTGAGACTCTTGACCGTGTTGTCGATGCCCGTTGGGAGGGCACTAGAGACGCCATTGACAGTGGTTGGCTTGGGGGCGGCTGTGCCCTTTTCTTGTCGAATGACGAAAGTAAAGCAGAAGTGGAGCTCGTCCTCGTTGGTTAGCCGCAAGATGAAGGACGGGCCCGGGTTGAGTGGGTTGTTGGGAGGATCAGGATCCTAGATGTAGATATCATGGTATCAGTGCAGTTCTTTGATAAGGGAACACAGCCATAGTTGCGTGCGGCGCATGCCAGAGTCCGGAACCAGAGTGGTAACAAACGCACCTGAATGAATTCAATAGGTGTGTTATCACCAGCATCTCTCTTTGCAGATACCTGCGATGCTGGGTAGCCATTTGGTGAGATCACCAAGAGAATAGCTCCACTCCGGTTTGTGACAACCAGAGAGGAGATGCTGACTATAAGGATAAGCCCAGTTAGTAGCTGTAGCCGTAGAGAGACAAAGATAGCTTACATTTTCTTTGATCCCTCAGGTAGAGGGCAGAAGGAATGGAGGACTTGCAATGGGACTGAACGTTTCCCATTATGAAAGATCTGCGAAGAGCAGAGAAAAACCAGTTGCAGAAGCAAGAGAAGACGTAAAGTAGCGTAAGAAACGCGGTCTTATAATATCAATAGAATCTCGCAAAAAAAGAAGCCTGATGAAGGCTGAGAGCGAAAAAAGAGCCTGATGAAGGCTGAGAGCGACTGCTCCCTCGAGCAGAGAGCAGTCAAAAAGCGTTCTATTGAGTTGGTTTTTTTTTTGTTGGTTTTTTTTTTTTTTTTCTTTTGAAAGAAGAACGAACGACGTTTAGCAGTTGTTTCAAACGATAGCGAAGCGGTTGAAGCGAAGGACTGATTGAACGAAGGTGGTGAGGTGAAGCGAAAGAGGGTGAGGAGGAGAAGAGAAGAGAAGATGGAGAGGACGAGGACGAGGAGGGGGATAATATCTCTGAGCTGCTGGCGGCGGCTGGGGGGCGGCGGCGGCGGCGCTTTTGCAGTGTCGTCAGCGACGCTGCGAATCCGTGGTTATCGTGATAAGGAACCGCGGGTTGAGCAGCGCCAGCAGCAACGCGAAGTCGTAATGAAGTCGCATCTGACGTCGTTGGCGAAGGCGCGAGAAGAAACCAAGGCGACAGACGGCAGTTGACGGCGGCCAGAGGGCGATGATGGTCGGCCGGTGGTCGTTGTTGCGGTCGTCGCTGATATTTCGCTCGTTGTGGTTATTTTTTCGACGGAGATGAGATGACGATGCGGCGATACGAGGTGCGGTTATTAGTTATTAGGTTGGCGGGCGAGCTAGCCTGACGAGCTAAGATCGATACGCAGCAAAGGGCAACGCAGCGCTGGGCTCGAGACCGGCCACGGACAGGGTGACGGGGGGTGCAGAGCAGTGGTATTAGGGTGTTTGTGCGGCCTGGGTCTGCGGTGGACGTCGTGGATGTCGAGGATGTCGTGGTTGTTGCGTCTTCAGCCTCATGCAGGGCGAAGATCGCTCCCTGGCTTGACCCCTGACATGTTACATAACTCCATGCGTGCAGTCCAGCTGCCGTCTGCTGCTACAATCGACATCTACATCTACATCTGCACCCTGCCGGTACATAAATAGCAGCCTGTCCTCACGCACTCAGCTAGATATCGTGAATACGACTACACACTGACGAGGCATGTGGCGGTGCTCGCGCTCACATGGCACACCCGGCAACTCGCTCCCCCGCCAGCCGTGGAGACAGAGGCTCTTCCGTCGCTGACAGCTCCATCTCGCTCTTCTCACCACCCCGGATGACGCGCACAGGGCTCTCTCCCTCGCCAGATTGGCTGCTGCTGGGCTATTCGGGGGGCTGGGGGGCGTAAACAACCAGGGCCGGCCCTTGGTAACGGCCGGTGGCGAACGTAAACCAGCCCAAGCAACGGAACCGCGGTTGACGCGACTATCCGTCAAATCAGCTTCCATCCCATGGTTTACGCCAATATCAACCTCCCCAGCCTCCTCTTTTTCCTTGCTATGGTCCCCAGCCTCTCTTTTTCCAGCCTCGCCTTCCCCCAACGAAGACCACGTCCTCACGATGTGACTGCCCCAACTGACGGACTTATAGAGCGTCACGGCCCAGTCTCCCAGGCAACTTTGGAAGCATATCGTCACCAGGCTTTGGCTTCTCTTGAACCATGGGCGTCATACTTGCCTATCCTCCCGTCGTATACCTTCCTTTCCTGTCTCAAATGGTGGCCACATACTGTGCCGTGATTCCGTGATGTGGTGCACGATAGCTGGTAACGGTGGTGACTTGCGAAGCAGCAGAAAGGCATACGTAAGATGCGAATATTCCCTCATTTTTCCTCACTTTTCCACGGCTGAAGAAAGTATCAACAACGTCGATACACGGATGCACATTTTCGCCGTCACAAGGTAGTAGATGGCAATGCTATTATGCCATCACAGACGTCTGCAGAGAATAGAATAGAATGGAATGGAAGAGAAGAGTAGAGAAATGTGATGAGGTGACGTTGTTCATGGACATCGTCATATTCATCTACTCGGCATATTGAAGTGGCTGGGAGCGTTGTAGGAGGTATCTATAGCCATCAGCGGAGAGACGACGTCAGCGGTCTTCCCGAGGTGGAAGCGAAGGGTATGGCAGGAGTGCTGTGTCAGCCAGTACGTCGCAACTACAGGATATCTGCCTTGTAGTCATGGGAAACGAACTTGCTTCATTTCCTATAGGAAATGTCCTGGTGTACAAGTTATCAGGAGAGCTTCTATCAAGTCGAAGCGCCAGGCGGGCGGCGCGCGCGTTAAATACCCGCTGCAAGCGATGAGGCTCTGCGGTCACATGGGAGCTAGCATCAAAGTTATAGGTCCGGTGGCAGTCACATGATTGAGTGAGTACGTAATTGTAACTAATGGAAATACGTATTCAATATTACTCAGAAGCAGTGATTGGTTGGTTATTCACTGTGGACAAATTTGACTATTTAACCAATCGTCGATCACCTCCAACCTCGACTTCAACTTCAACTCTTACAACCTCCATGATGTGGAACACTATTACTATAAGCCGAACTTATGTGAGCCTTCTAAGCCCTGCTTTTTAAGGCCAAGAGCATGTTTGAACGCCCCGAGGCCCCTAACAACATGGCCAAAGCTGGCCTGCTCATTTGTTTTGGACCTGGGGGGTTAGCAGCCTCTATCTTCGACAAAGTCCCCGCACATCCCCTCCTTGACTGACCAGCAAGGCACCCATTTGTCTTCCCAGCATGGTGACTGGGAAATGTACTTTGGCAGGCCTACAGGCTTTTCACCACAGTATTTTAAGGAAGGATGTAACTACGCCGCCTTGTACCTTGATGGCACAGCCAGAGGACACAACTGAATGAAACATTACCTCCCACAAAATAAATATACCCACAGCATTACTGGGGCTATCATTAGGATGGCTGTGAGGTAATACAAGTTTTCCATGGTATATACATGGCCATATCTACGCGCTCATAGACCCAAGTGGTCTCTGTGGTGGCTGCCAGGATTCAACTTGTTATTGTAAGTAATGACTGAACAAGGGGTTATGGACGCCCGCAAAGTAAAGTTATTATTATACAACGTGGTATATTGAAACAACAGGCAACAGCACGATGCCTTCCAACAACACAGAAAGAGTTACAGCGACGACATGTCCATCCTCGTTTCTCCCCACAGGTTATCCGTATATTCCGGAACGTGATTTCTACTCAGCAGCCATCCTACATCATCTACGTTGTACCGCAGTCTTACAGACCTGGGCCTGAGGTTTACAAGATGCTGGGGCTCATAAGGAGGCCTTCAAGGCAGCCCTCTCGGAGTCGGCTAGCATGTCTCACGTAATGGCTATTACTAGAGAGGCCTTGCAGGCTGGAGAACTAGCCAGCCGTGCCGAGGTTGAGGATGCAAAGGAAAGAGAGCTTCAACTCTCGAGGGGACTACTGAGCTCTACGTGTGGTTCCCAACAGATTGAAGACATCTACAGGTATTGTGCTTATCCACAAGGCGCTTTCGACCCAGCGCCTGTTGTGGTGACACACGCTACATTTGTTAGCATGTATTGGTTTCGACCCACGGTCCTCCGGGTTACGTGCGAAGCCTATATTATATTATATACTAACTAATACCTTATCAAGAGAAGCGTCGCCGGACATAAGACCTGATTGCGGCAGGTGCTTACTATCGACACAAGACTGGATATCCATGAGACATGCCTACTGCAGATGGTTGGGTTGTATACCTTTTATGCAAATGGAGAGAGGCTTTGCTATCACAGATGGAGAAAAGCCTATTGATGACATATATTACCTTTCCTGTCTTGGGGGTTTGACTTCTTGGAAGAAGAACCGAAGAAAACCAACGGTTGTACCGTTGTTAGAAGGCCCCTATCAGCGAATAACCTACCTCCCTTCTTTCGTAAGCTAACGAAGGTGCACGTTGTTCAACTGCAGAAGCTAGCTAAGGACGCTAAGATCACCAAGCGGCACTTAGGTGTTTACTGGTCCTTCAACTTTAACAAGGACGAAGCCCTTAGAAACACGGGGGTCAATGATTCAGTGACCTCTCCCACGCGTCGAGAGGCCCCTTGGCGCACTAATCTCTCGCGAAGACTGCCAGTTTAGCTGCAAGTACCAGCCCAGCAAGCTCAAGCCTCTCAGTCCCTAGATGCTCAGAGACTGGCCAGGATTTTAACCACAGCTGTTGTTCTGTCTACACCCGATAGCAGTCTGGCGAAGGGACTACTAGTTCCAACGTTGGTTCGGCTTCTCTTCTGGGTAGTGAAAGGAGAGATAGGGCATAGGGTTTACTTCATTATCTGACGCACTTGTATCTTTTATGTCGTTTGGGCCCCAGGCCCCTCCTGTATGTATCAACGATCAGTACCAATATCAGCTACACACGTACATTGCCACCCTGGCTCGTGTTGCTCGTTACTCTCTCAGGTAGCCTCCTCTTAGTCATTATGCCCTTGTCCTCACGTCTCCCAAGTCCCTCGAAACCCAAACATCACAGACGACGAATATTGGCGTGGTAGCGGGAGCTAGGCCTACCAAAAGCAGCAAGGCGAACTAGAAATGAATAACTAGTGATGTGTAAGACAACAGGTAAGCGGGTGGGCAGTTAGAACGCCTCTCATCTAGTTATGTATTTATAAAATTGGTCTAGTTGCAGACGTTATAGTGTATAATTGCAAAATAAACATCACCAATGCAATTTATCTTCAATCATCTTCCCTCCCGAGTTATAATCCATATGTGCAAGCCACATCGTCCACCACCGAACCTCGTAGGGGGTAGGAATAGCCAATGCCGTTAATATGCCCTTTTAGGACTAGCGCGGCGATCTGCCCACTGGGCTGTCTCACGTGATATTATTTTCTTTGCTTTTCCCGAACGTCGAAACGAACGAAGAAGCCAAAAGCAACGCAAGTCGACGAGATATCACGAAGCCTGCAAGTCGACCAGATCTTTTAGCTTGTGAAAGGAAGACAGGTTCTGCGTGACTTTATACCCATTCTCCAGCTCCTAGGCTAGTTACTTGTTGAAATACCCACGCCATATTTTATACGTCATCATGGCATCACAACTTCTCCCACTAGGTGGGCTCCCTCCTTGTCTATGAAGATATCCTTGTACCGCTGTTTCAGAGAAAATACTTACGAAGTATTGTTGTATTACTGTAGAGCTGATTGACAAGTGCGTTGGGTCAAAGATATGGATTGTTATGAAGGGCGATAAAGGTACGTTTGACCTGGTTTTTCTTTAAGGTGTGGTCATACGACTTGCTAATTTTATGGAATAGAATTCTGCGGAACACTGCTTGGATTCGATGATTATGTTAGTAAGTATTCGCTTGCCTTGCTGTGGAGACGGGCTGTTTGGCTAACGCTGAATGTAGACATGGTACTCGAGGATGTGACTGAATTGTATGTTGATACATACTACCTATTAAAGGCACGTTGGATGATTCAGTGTACTAACCTCTTTAGTGACTACTCTGGCGGCCAAACGAAGCTTTCTAAGATCCTTCTGAACGGAAATAACGTGTGCATGGTGAGTTTCCCCCAGCAGCTCTTTCAAGGGGTGCTTAGCTAATGAGCATAGTTAATACCCGGGGGCGAAGGGCCGGTCAGCGCGGCTCCTTAAAAACGCTTACTTAACGGGAAAAATACTACCACGGCTGTGATGATACTTAATAACAAATGAATATCATTTCATAAATTTCGTTAAAAAAATTTAATCTAAGTCATCCCGTAAGGTATTACATTAATAAATAATGGAATCGACGGAGCCCACAAAGCCATAAGAAAAAAAAATGTCATCAGGGCAAAGGGGGAAACGTAGACAAAAATGAGAACAAGGCTTGTCCAGCTGGGACCCAAAGCCAGAATGCAGCGTGCATGGAAATGTAAACATGATCAAAAACCCATCCAGTAAGGTAAGTTAGTAGTTAGTATAGTCGAAGTAGTAAAAGACCATATATAAATTTTCGCCGGTATAAACTCCTGTTTGTTCCTGCTCACGCCGTTGCTTGACCTTTTGTCGAGGGGCAAGTTCTTTTCTTTCTTTCTTTTTCATTTAAAAAGGGGAAAAAAAAGTTACTGCGAAGAAGGGGAAAAGTGATGTAGCTTGAAATTCTCAATGGTGTGCAGAATCAGCCTGGATTCTATGGTGTGTTTCTCGAGGAGGATGTCGATTGCGGTGCGGCCCTTGTTGTCGAGCGAATCGATTGGCACTCCCATGTCCAGCAGCACCTGCGCTGCCTTTTCGGGACATTCGCCGGGGGTGCAGGCGGGGGAGTTCGAGGCTAGTATGTGCAGAGCTGTTTGGCCGAGATGATCTAAAGCCGTGATGTCGGATCCAGCCCTGAGGAGCCGTCGAAGGAGGACTACGGAGGCGCTGCCTTGGGGGTCATGTGGGTTTCCTTGCTGGTAGGGACAGTGTAGCGCAGATACTGCTCTCAGCAGTGGGGTTTCACCGTTTGTGTTTCTGGCCGAGAGGTCTGCGCCGGCATCTAGGAGGAGCCGAACAACTCTTTCATCCGGCTGGGAAGTAGAGACGTGCAGATGTACTGTTTGTAGATGTTAAAATAAAAAGAAAGAAAAAAATAATAATAAACCCGGTATGTAAAGACCAAAGAATGAATACGTACGTGGGGTATTGAGTCTATCATCCAGGGAGTTTACGCTGGCACCTTGGCTGAGCAGGAACTTGACGAGTTCTGGGGAAGGCTGGTCGGTAAAGCAGGCCGCATGAAGAGGAGATTGGTATCCAAGGGCACAGTCACCGTCAATGCTCATGTTGGAATCCAGCAGCATCTCAACCACCTTGAGATGGCCCGAGGCCGCAGCAGCACTGATGGCCCTGCTGGACTTCCTGATGATCTCCGGGTCTGCACTCTCCAGCAGCAGCTTGACGACCGAGAGGTTGCCGGTCGAGGCAGCACTGACCAGGACGGAGCTGGGGCTGCCGTCTGTAGGATTATCCAGCACAGCACCGTTGTCGAGGAGAAACTTGACGGTCTCGTAGTCCGTGAACCCGGCAGCATGGCCGAGGAGAGACGGGTCCTTGGGAGACGGCGGGTTTATGGATCCTCCGTGGTCGAGCAGGAACTTGATGAGATACTGGTCGCGAGAGAGGACAGCCTCGAATAGCTTGTTTCAAGGCCTTCGTTAGGATCCAGACAAAACAAGAAGAGAATAGAAAAGAGGGAAAGAAAAGAAAGAAAAGAAAGAAGAGAAAGAGAAAGAAATGAGCAGCATGATGATAAGAAGCATACCATGCCGGACTCGTCGACCGAGAAGCCATGGTCGAGCAGGACCTGGATGGTCTCCATCTGCTTTGGCTCGACCTTGCGCGGCGAGAGCGAGTAGTAGAGCACCATCCCCAGCGCATTCCGCCCGTCGAAGCCCTTCCGGCTCTTCTCAGCGCCCCTGTCCAGCAGCAGCTTCACGATGTCCGCGCGGTCCCTGTTGGCCGCCCAGTGCAAGGGGTACGAGTTTCCCGCGCGGTCTCGGTCGAGGATGTTGACCTCTGCGCCGTGGTCGAGCAGGAAGCGGACCACCTCGACGTCGCCGTTGTGGAAGCACGCGAGGTGCAGGGCTGACATGCCCTCGAACCCGTCCCCTTGCAGCGCATTGATATCGATCTCGCTCGTGTACGCTGCCCGTATCTCGTCGACGGTGCCCTGCCGCGCTGCGTCGAAGAAGGCCGTGTAGGAGGGGCTGTCTGGCGGTGCCCATGTCGCCTCCATCGCTATGCCGGGCAGACGAGAGACGCCTATCCTGATCCCTCTTGCATGAAAGGTGCTGGAGAGGAGCGGGCATGGACGAGCATGAACAGAAGGGAGAAGGGAGAGGAACCGCCGGCGAAGAGCAAACGAGGCGTGAGGCTGGTTCGTTTGCGTATGTTTTATTTTTTATTCTTTTTTTTTTTCCTTCCCTTTTAACTAAAGGGGGGCCGCCGCAGCTCGCGATGTTGTTTTTTTTTTGCTTCCTTTTTTTTTTTCTTTGTTGGAGGTGAAGAAGCGCCAAGGCGAGTGTCTCTCCAGGCCGCTGGACAGACAGACAAGCAGACAAGCAGAAGACAGAGAGACAGGCAGAGACGGCGGCGCGGAGGGCTCATAAAGGAAGAGGCAAAGAGGTATCTGGCGAGAGGGCTGCGTTTCCTGGCTGGCTTCCTGGCTGCGTCGTCCAACGGGGGCTGCATGAGGACGGCCAGGTTGGGCCACACTGGGTGCGCGCGCAGCTGCAGCGAGCCAAGGGACAACAAGCTCATCCTGTTTGTTTGTTTGTTTACTGCCGGGCTAACTGGCTAGCTAGCTGGCCAGCTGGTGGGAGGTCGCTGGCTGACGGCCGCTGGCATGATCGGCGAGCAGGTGTTGCTGTCGTGGTGGCGGTCGACGGAGGACAGACAGCATGGATGGCATGGCATGAGCCAGCAGACGACGAGACGGCAGGATATACGAATACATTGGGCGGGCTGTTGACGAGACGGACAGCATGAAACGACAGTCTACTACGGGTACTCTATATGAAGGCCGGCCGACGGAGTTGCCTGCTCTGCGGACTATATATATACAGACGGACCAAGCAGTCGCCACTTTAACTGCTCAACGGCCGCTGAGGCAAGGCAAAAGGGCACAAGGAAGCATATATATAAGCTTAACCAAGGTACACACGCCTTTGTGGATCGAGCCGACCCTCTCTCTTGGCTGTCTTCTTCCGTGGTTCATCGGGATCTTCATCATGTTGATCGAGATGGTGGTTAGATATCAGATACGGCGGCCAATGCTGTGCTACTCTGAGCCTTGTCTGGCCCAATAACAGTAGACGGTACCATTCTATATCGGTCTTTGGACCAAAGACTGGGAAATAAGAAAGACGAAGAAGACGACGAAGACGGAAACCTGCTTGGGAAACGATAACAGAGCAGATTCAGCGTCCAGTCGGCTCAAGCCGGGTCATTGCCGGTAAAACTCCTATCATCAAGCTGGTTACTGGCGGAATTCATAGCCGGAGATGCCTTTATTACTTACTTCTACCGACGAGTCCTGTCCTTGACTTCGTGATAGTGGATGTTCACAGTCCGGCTTCATCTCCACAGTTGGCATTATCTGATCCTACTATCAAGAAATTCGCTTGACTGGAACGTCTGTCTCTCGCATGGCAGGATTGCCGGGCCAGCCTTGTGATGGACCGTTTCCTATGTGGAGAGACTTAGATATACTCCCTCTCTCGCTATTATTACAGTCTAGATGAGCTGTTCCCCTTAACTCTGACGGCCTGAGATTATGGAGAGAGCCTTGCCAAAGCTTCGAACTGCATCAACCACTGGACCATGGATAAAAAGCAACGAGTGCGAAGAAGACAAAAAGTTCAAGACAAATGTCCAGCCCCGGAGATCGCCGTGAGTGTTACTGTTGAACGATGTCAGTGGCTAACCAATTACTTGTTTCCTGGCGTTGGTCTTTGTGCATTCGGCCTTTGGGGGTAAAGTGATTTGGAAGAAGAAACGACGGAGTACGGCCCGAAGGGAAACATCAACAACTTGACTAACTACTGCCTGAAACTCCGTCTTCTCTGCGGCTTCGTAATGCTTCGGTGCAGCGGAAGCCGGTCGACCTCACTGTTTTTCTCCTGCAAGGCTTCATCAAAGTTCAGGCAGCATCAAAGCCAACCCTACTCCGCAAGTATCAGACGCTAACTACTTATGCAACGTTGCTTCCAGGTGCCTGATGCAGTGGATGCAAGCCGTATGCATAACTAGCTAGCCAAATGTGCCTCGAAACACAACACCGCTGCACTGGATGCTGGGTGGAAAGCATATTCATCAGTTGAGGATCATTAGTGAAGGTCAAGCCGGAAACCCGCATCTCACGGTAAGATGTATACATGAATTGTGTTCTTTGGCCCAAGGCTGCAGGGTCAGGGATGAGCATCTCAGTCGATTTTGCTCAACAGTTAATATCTGGCCGTGATGTATAATTAGTTCAGCTCGGCTGGGCTGCCATGAATTACCACCCCCTTCCTACCAACCACCTTTTCAAGGCAGAAACGGCCGAAGAGATGATGGTGTCCAGTGATGCTTATCTTCGCCCCGTCCAGGACAGTAGTAGAAACTAATGCCATGTAACACGTAACTGCGGTGGCTCCGGACGAGATACGGCCAAGTTTGGCCCCGAAACTAGTTCGACCAAGGGACGAAGTCACCAACTTATGCATAAAGGACATGGACTGTCTTATTGGTCTTCAACTTCTTAACTAAGATATCTTGTCGACTGGCCGGTCAGCTCCCGTCGGCCGGAGTAGTTATATCAGCAGAGTCCACAGTCCACTCTGTCGTCTCCATCCCAGCCTCATCACCCCAGCTTCTCCACCAGGCGCTGACGCTGACGACGAAGCTCTTCTCCTTCTCCCATCATCAGTTAATAATATGAGTCAATAATCCTCCAGTGGCTTCAGATTCCTCCTGCTTGACAGCCACTTGGTCTCTGTTCACCACATACAAAGCCCCAACAGAATCAACCTTGCCATGATCAACCCTCGGCGTCACTCTAGCCAACCAACCAGCCTGGCCCCCCTATCATGCTGCTTTCACAGCATACCAGGAATGCGCGGGTTGAAGATATCCACACCAGCCATGCAGACAGGGCCTTTTTGACCCCTAACCCAAGTCAAAATAAGCCCATGTTCGCCACGAGGATCGCTAAAGGCTAGCCTCGTGAAGAAGAAACGAAGAAGCAGGTGCACTCTTCACTTCTCCATACAAATTGACTAGCGGGCTACTTGTCTGCGCCTGAGAGGTGACGAAACGAGATGGAAGCATTTCACTGCCCCATGCATATCCCTGGCCCTGGACAAATACCTGTACGCCAGGTGGAGGTAATGCGTGCCGGTCATAGCAATTATCCCCGTCTTAACGGATATACTCTGCTTTTACCTTCCATGCAAGTGGAGAGGTTCCATCGGTCTTCTCGAAGGTGCCTAGAAAACACCAGCCGCCCTTGACGAAGTGTGGACTCTTACTTACTGACTGGCTGGCTGGTTGGTTGTAGGATATACGCATTATGCGGTGAGCCTTGTTTTAGAAATCCGTCACCCAGGGGGGCGCCGTATATACGGGATGTCTTGCAGGCATCATGTAAATGCACATGATGGTAATGCACGGAAAATTCCAACGGCTTATATTTATAAATATACATATCCGTTGGCCGAGATATATATTATACCCCTTGACACTTGCCCTTTTGATTGAATTCCGTTCTGTTCTATACGTCTATTTGAAACCTCTACCCTCACCATTCAACATCCTTACTTACCTCCTCTTTAACTGAGGCATGGACTCGAGCAGTGACAATGCAAGCAAGAAACGAACAAGGAAGTGGCATCAGCGGGGGTTTTCGGGCTGCTCGACATGCAAAAAGAGACATGTCAAGTGTGACGAGACGGCACCGGCATGTTTAAACTGCACCAGGCGTGGTATAGAATGTGACGGCGCCCATCAGAACGCTACGTTCAAAGTATACATGCAAACACCACCCGTACCTACCTCGAGCCAAGAAATGACAAAGGCCCGCGGGGCTGCTACAGCCAACGGCAGCTACATGCAATCAATCGATATGAAGGAGAACTACCTGGCCCAGAACAAAGACGGCTCGCAGAATAGAACATTGGGATTTGATGAAGGAATATACTATTCTTACTTCTTGGAGACGGCGTCTACATTTCTCTCCATATACGAAACACCATACCACTCGAATCCGTTCAGAAGCATGTTGGCACAATATGCATGTACGTCCAGGATCCTATCCAAAGCAATGGGTGCTGTGGGGGCACTTCACCTTGCAAACACGACTGCCGGCCAGGATAGAGCCGTGCATCTCCACTATGCCATGAACGCGTATGGGGATATTGTCCAGTCTCTCGGGCAAGCCTGGAGTAACCCTAGATGCCAATTCAAACTTGCGGATTTTGCAACTTGTTTGCTTCTATGCGTCTTCGAGGTAATTATTTCCTCTCATGGCTCGCCTTGGAGACCAGTTCACTGCTTACGCTTCTTGATAGATGTTAGATTCACAAATCGAAAACTGGAAGGTGCATCTAGCTGGAGCTCGGGATATCTTCAACTCGCTTGACTCCTCAACAACGGCACTATCACGTGGGCAAACCAATCCTCTGGACCAACCATTCAAAGATTTTCTAGTCTCTCTGATGGAGTATCTTGAAGTTGTGGGTGCGATATCCACAAATGAAGGAATGACACAGCGAGTCCCTTATCGTGAAGTCTATGGCAACGGACAGCAAATCCCTTTTGGATCCCCAACAATTAACCCAGGGCATTATGCCCTCTCCAACGACATCCGCCACGCCTGGACTGAATTATTGGGTATCAAAGCAGATATCAACTCGTTCCACGGCGCACAGGGCCATGGCATGTCAGCAAGAGACGAAGAGAGTATCCGCCGAGGCTTGGAAATCAGACTAGCATCATGGGAAGCAGCCTCATGGTTCAAGGGTATATCCGATATTCACGAGAATGACAGCTTGCCGGAAATCATAGCATTTGTCAAAGCTCATGAACAAGCAACGATAATATACTTGCACAGGGTTAGTGCCAGCGGACGCCAGAGAGCACACCACTCGCCTGCACATGTGCGAACCGCAGTGCGCCGCATCTTATCACTAGTAAAGAGGAATGCAAGGGGAATTGGAAGACTAGCCATGCATTGGTCCATGTACATGGCTAGCCTAGAAGCCGTGGATGAACATGATCGAGCTTTTATAAAAGAATGGTATGGGGAAACCACCTCCGTTGGGTTCAGAGTTCGTCGCTTCATCATATACCGCTATCAGCTCTAGGAAGACAGTAAATGCTAACGGGTTGATAGGTTACGGACAAGGCATTGCTGATGCTAGGACATGTTTAAAGTGTCTCCAACACGGATAAATACACGAATAGCCCCTTTTCCATAATTATGGACTGATTGACGAGGGCATAGAGCAAAGCATTGTAGAATCTCAAAACCAACTTGTGCTGGTCGAATAAGGGCAAGGGATGTACAATTACGTGATAGATTTCCAGCGTTTGAAAATAATGGATAATGATTTCATGACAGCCTCGTGTCTTCCTTGGGGAATGAACGTTCATCACCACCGGTGAATATCATCAGCACAAGCAGAGCATGTCGATCTCTTTGATTCGATTGGACGGAAGACAATGAACCTTACGTAAGTTTCGTGATGACTAATCTGATACCGGCTTTGGAACAATATTAATCCGCCAAACGCTTTTTCGGCCCAATTTGGACTCCAACATCAGAGCAACAACGACAACAACGACAACGACAACGAATGGACAACGGGCGATGGACGACAGGTATCCAACCACCTAGTGGCTAGGGCACTGCTTCTCCGATATTTATCCTGGGTTGCAGAAGGGAGACTGTCCATTGCCTGATTGTCGACAAGACATTAGCCTATCAGGTTTCATAAAAGATCCGCCTATTCCAAATCAAAGGTATTGACGGGCTTGGCGGAAGGCAGATTTCCTACGTTTTGGCTGATGGGCCAGATATGATTCGAGTCCTGGATCGCGTGGATGATTATTCTCATAATGGTTGATACTGACGATATGGGCTCCTTTTGTGCTGGATAGAATTCTGTCCCTGATCGTCAGGTCTGCAGAGTTATTTATATGGGGATCCAACTCGACCATCTATAGATCTGCCTACACTAATTTTCTGATATTTGAGCAGCGTAGTCCCCGACTCGGCCGGCTGTTACTCAGTACGCACTGGAGAGCAGATAACAAAGTGAGGGACTCAACCGAATTTCCAGTCACCCAGGAGTTATTCGGAAGAAGACAGAGCCAAGCGCTGCCCCGCCAGATGTTTCTGTGCACAACCAGTTTACGGACAAAACAGAGTATCAAAAGCTGGTTGCTGCTCAAATATTCAGGGGTAAACACGGGGATGCCCGTGCTCTTGACAGAAAACTGGCATGAGGTTGACCCGCCATGTCCAACATTGCTGGCCTTACTTCCCTTAGACCGTATCAGGGCTTCATAACAGGCTGACATCTTACACCGTTAATCCGGGTAGCATGTGGGTACGCATAAAGCCCTGGGGCCCACCTTCAATTCTTCCTTTGCAGATAAGTGTGGAGGATAAATCTATGGAGAGTAGATGGCTGGCTGTTCAGGCACCTTCTATCAACTGGACTGGGCAAGCCGGGACCACCTTTAATAATAATAATAGCAGGCTTTCAGAGACAGAAAACGATGTCCTGAGCTCATGAGGTTGAAGGGACCGTATCCACTCTACTTCGCTAGTTTGGTCAGCTCATGCAGATGTGAATACGAGCTTGGTAGGTTGCCGGTCAGGACGCCGATTCGATAAGAAACTCCCAACTGATTGACACAGGAATTGGATATGCTCATCCACCATCAAACAGCATCTGCATACGGAGTACGAGAAGCAACCGAGTTCTCTCGAGAAGACAGGATAGCCGAGCCAACAAATGGTCATCAGGATTCGCTAAGAAAGGCTCTAAACCGATTTATCCGATCCAAATGTCGAGCTGTATCCATGCACTCCTTTAAGCTTATACGAAGTTTCGCCGTTGAACTCACCAACCAGCCCCAACTTGCGAAGTTGAAGCTCACCCCTGGCACTCGCGCCTTTGGATCCCGGCCTCGTGTCTAACTTATGCTGTGCAACATGTCTACGGGAAAGAGTGAGTTTGATGCCGTGGCACTTGGAGCTAGATATAAAGAAACCATACGTCCTGGAAACTAGTCAGCCAGCTATCTAATACTGTTCTGTGAATCATGGCTTTCATCGGCGGAACTGCCAGCGAATAAACCAGGGTATCTCCTTGTTGTTTCTCCGGTTGGCCAGCGACTATTACAATCCCCTGGCGCTTCAGTTCGCACCTAGGGGGCGTAGCCAAAGATTATCCTACACGGCCTTGGTCCCTTCTTGGTTCTGCGACTGGGCGACGAGGGGGGGCGAACTGTCGGTTCAGCTTTAGTTCGGCCTTGTCAACCAGGGAATTAGTTTAAGAGTCTCCCTTCGCCCCCATCCGTTTTTCTCTCTGGTTCCTTCTGGCGATCGTTCTTGTGTCGTTTCAAAATATAATAGGTTGTTTGCCGATAAGGCAAAAAATCCTGTTCTTCTGAATTACCTCATATCTATTAGGCGCATCCGGACTTCTCCTCAAGCCGGTGGTTTTGATCCATTCTCGAATTCGATATTGCTGTTAACATAAGGTCGCTGTGATGGTTTCCGTCCTGGAAGTATCGGATCAAGCCATCCATCCGTGACTGAACTAAGGCTTGCGTCTCAACTGTCACTCCTTGCTTCCGCTATGCCGTATAGAGGCGACTTTGGCGCCCGAAGCGCATCCGTTTCTACAGCTCGTCGACCCGAGTCGACGTTTGACATAGAAGTGCCTCGTTCGCACTCCTATCCAGATTACAATCACCCTATAGGCCAGTTCCCTCGCCACCTCCATGGAGTCGCTCTAGAAACGCCCCTCGTCGATGAGGAAGGGCGCAGGCCAAGCGCACCGGCCACCTTCATACGGTGGTTCGTGGATGGCTTCAAGCGTGATCCTGATGCGCAGCTCACCACAAGGTCATCGACAACATTCGCTGACCGGAAAGCCTTCGATATTGCTGGCGCTGCCGCGGCGACGGCGAATTCGCCTTTGAAACGCCGATTACATGGCAGGCATCTGCAAATGATCGCTATCGGAGGTTCTATAGGTATGTGTTACTTCCCTTTATTCAGGCAATGCATTACATATATGAAATGCTTATTCCCTTGAGCTTACAGGGACTGGATTATTCGTGGGTTCGGGTAAATCACTGGCCACAGGTGGCCCTGCTTCGGTGCTGATTGCTTTCTTGCTCGTTGGGGTGATGATCTACTCCACCGTCCACGCACTGGGAGAGATGGCCGTTCTCTTTCCAGTAGCTGGCTCATTCTCAGCCTACTCTACTCGCTTTTTAGACCCTGCATGGGGGTTTGCGATGGGATGGAACTATGCTCTGCAATGGCTTGTTGTATTTCCGCTGGAGATAGTTGCCGCTTCCGTTACAGTGTCATATTGGTCGACCTCCCTCTCACCAGCTCTTTGGGTGACAATTTTTTACGTTCTGATCTTTGTGATTAATCTGTTTGGTGTGCGAGGATATGGTGAAGCGGAGTTTATTTTCTCGATTGTCAAAGTCATTTCTGTAGTGGGTTATATGTGAGTAAACCCGCTCGAACGGAACCTTCGGCTGATATCGCTAACCCATTTAGAATACTCGGCATTGTGCTTAATGTTGCTGGTGGGCCGGACGGGAGCTATATTGGCGGCAAGTACTGGCATGATCCGGGGGCTTTTCACCATGGCCTCAAGGGACTATGCAGCTGTTTTGTGAATGCTGCATTTGCCTTCACGGGCACCGAATTGGTCGGACTTGCTGCTGCTGAAGCTACAAATCCCCGAAAATCTCTACCTACTGCCGTCAAACAAGTCTTTTGGCGGATTGCGCTCTTCTACATCATAGCTTTAACGATGGTTGGTCTTCTCGTTCCATATACCGATAAACGCCTTCTCAGACCCGGGTCAGAGGCAACCTCCACGCAAACCAAAGCTTCTCCGTTTGTCATATCCATTAGAAATGCCGGTATTACTGGCTTGGACTCAGTAATGAATGCGGTTATTATGATATCAGTCCTCAGCGTCGGAAACTCAGCAATATACGGATCTTCACGTACTTTGGCGGCGCTTGCGGAACAGAAGCAAGCACCCCGTTTCTTGGCATATATCGATCGCCGAGGAAGGCCTATATTTGCAGTTGGAGTTGCATTTGCAGCTGGGATGCTGTCCTTCCTTGCCGGATCTAGCCATCGTGATGAAGCATTTACCTGGATGATTGCCATCTCTGGCCTTTCCGCTATCATGACCTGGTCTTCTATCTGTCTGGCACATATCCGATTTCGCCGTGGATGGCATGTGCAAGGCCATTCTCTAAACGAGCTTACTTTCCGCTCTCAACCCGGTCTAATAGGCTCTTACATTGGCTTAGTTTTTAATATGCTAGTCCTTATCGCCCAATTCTGGGTTGGGCTTTTTCCTATTGACTTGAAGGATAAGTCTGTCAAGGGACATGTGCAGAATTGGTTCTCCGTGTATCTTGCCGCTCCTATCGTACTGGTTTTCTATGTTCCTTATAAGTTATGGTTCAGGACCTCCATTGTGAGGTCGAAAGATATGGATCTAAAAACTGGACGGAGGGACCTGGATATCAGCGACCTCATCGCTGAGGAAAGACGGTATAGGGAGCAGTGGCCGGCTTGGAAGAAGATTTACAAGATATTCTGCTGACCTTTGGGTGCGCACGATATAATATGCTTAATGTTTATCTCATTTGGCGGTTGGTGTTTGGCGGTCTAAACTGGATGTAATGATGGATTGGGTTGGGATAGAGGATTCCTGTCTGTGGCTATTGACCCACCCGACATATATGACACGATATGCTAGCTTGTATATATATTCTACCCTAATGAGACATGACGCTTTTAATTCTCTATCGTTATCGTACAGAATAGTGTTCCATACCATCACCTAAAGCCCTATACGTCACTGTCTTTCCGCGTAACCAGATTCTCAGGCTGGCATTGATCAAAGGGCCACATGGTTCGAAGTTCCTGACGGGACTCATCATCTTCCAGATTGTCCATAAGTGTCTCGTAGAAACCTTGATGCGTCTTCTTTACCTCCTCCCATCGCTCTGCAGGCACCCAACCGTCTTCCTCAACCGCCAAGACTTCAAACATATCACGTCTAAACTCCAACATTCCGTCATATATCTCAAGCTGTTTCTCATAAAATTTCCTTTCTTCTGGACCCATGGCTGGAATGGGACATTCTTTCTCAAATCCAAGCTTTTCCCACGAATCCCTTAACCTCATCAGTTCATGAGTAAATGGGACAAAGCCGTCCCGCCAGGTGCGATGGCAATAGCGGAATGGTCGGAGGAGTGCCTCATCAATTTTTCTAGTTGCTCCTAGACGAGGAGCTAGTAGAGCCAATCCTACTTCATATGCCTGATACCAAAGTGACTCTTCTGCAGAATCTGATATCCCTTCGGCAGGAATTTTGGCAAAATCAGGTACCTCATCAGCATAATAGAATGCTGGCTCAATGCTCGCACCTTGCCAATCAATGATTCCAGTCACAATTGTAGGATCGTCTTGAGAGATGAAGATATTCCTCTTGTGAAGGTCTGGGTGGAAAAGGGTGGGTGCTGAATTAGCTTGAATCTCTGGATGTTGGACAAGATGAGGAAAAACTTTTTCGCCTGTTTTGAGCAATTCTACATGTCTGTCAATGGAACCTTGGTATGAAGCCTGCTGTTGGATGGATAGAGGTTGATTGGCGGGTGGCAGTCGGGCAAATCCAGAGTCGATTAGAGCAGAAGCGTATGAGGAGAGATCATGCCCTAATAAAGTAATCAGCGAGAGTCGGGAGGCAAACGGCATGAGTAAGAGCTACTTACACGGTCCTCTGTTTGGTGGTTTGAGTGTGTAGTACCTTGACTCACCAACATTGTTATTCCAGTAGGTACTACTTCTGCAATGGGGTCCAATGCAAAATTTATCGTTGTTGCTCAATTTATGTTTGAATTCATCGTCAAGAAACGGTGCATTGGCAAAGTAAAGGCTACCATAGGCCGAAAAATCAAGTTTAGTTATTGGAAGAATGCTTGTGCATATTGCCCCAATACATTTTACTTTCTTATCTGATGGTATTTTTGCCCAAGCCTCTTGAAGTAGGATGCCATTAGCATGTTCCATAATGATGTAGGCTGAGCCGATAGGATTGGTAGGGTCATCACTCCAATCTAAGATGTTTGGGATCGGAATATTTGTATTTTGTTGCACTGTATGTACGTACATACATGTCAGCAAGCACCAGGATATTTATCGAACCCCAAGTCAGTTCTTACAGTAAGTAATTGTTGCAACTTCAGAGTTCGTTATATGCTGGGGTGATCCAGCAACAGATGTAGGAAATTTGACGACATTTTTTTTGCCGTTGTCAGTTTCAAGTATAAATACTTTGCTGAACCCGCCCTCTATCTTCTGAAAGCTCCTAATAGAGGTAGCAGAGGGACAGAGTGAGAGTACTTTTTCACACAAGCGGTCATAGTTAAATTCGACGAATCGGGCATCGCGTTGCTGTTTGTCAAGATGCAACCACCGACCAGCAGTGTATGCGAACATTGCTATTGTTGGGTCAGAATATATATATTACTATCCAAACGTTAGACCAGAACTTACACTCTGTCAATTTCTCTCTCAACATTCTTTCTTGGGATAATTTTCTGGTAGAAATTCGAGGACGCAGCACCGAGATCGAGGGTCTCAAGACTGTCGATGGAGGCTGGCTAAAGAAATTATTTGGGCCCGGTCGTCTGAGGAGAGAAAAGAACGAGCTACCGCACCTTCTCTCCATTATTTCTATGAAAGAGCAAGGTGATCAATCCTCGTCGTCAACATCGAACCCGAAGACTCAATTGATACGACGAACGATGTGTTTCGCTACGCGCTTGGAGCACTGGGGTTATGGGGCCAAAAGTCACGTGCAACCAGTCATGTAACGGGGTAGTTCGTTGGATAAACTACCTGAACTCCTTATGCAGGCGGAATCACACGACAAAATGCCGTGACAGCCGACAGGATTCCAAACACCAACAGATACTTACTTGACTGTACGCTTCCTGCTCTGATACCACCGTCACAGAATACCCAACTAGTTACCAGGTTGCTGCTCTGACTGTACTCCCACGCGTTTCCTATACCTTAAACGAGACTCCTATACCCCCGTATACCCGCGTGCAATAACCCAGACGTCCTGTACTGGAACTGAATGACGGTGTTTGTCTTCCCGACGTAGAGATGCTTAGTGTACTACTAGTAACTGGTCTCCACAAAATGTTGATGAAGATCTAGCCCTAGAGCGATTCGAGCACATGCACGCGTACACTCAAACGGCGACGAGTATTACGTTCTCTTATACAACAACAGGGGGCTAGTTACTTAACGGTTGGCTGTACTTCACCCTTAACTAATAACAACACAGGGTTCAATATGCAGTTACGCGCCACCTTCACTAGGATAGGCATACCCTATATTTATCCTCCAATGCTCGATACATCCAACACCATGGTTTGTTGATGGCTCGGTAGGCACGCATTAATGATTGAGCTCGGGGGTTCACTTCGCCCATCAAACTACCCCCCCGTTGGTCAATGCATAGCCGCCCAGTTATGCCGCCTCTGGCTGACGCAAGCTGAAGCAAACCCATGCAGGATACATCTTGTCCATGAAGCGCCTTTGTTTTATTTGTATACCCATAACCGCTTTCTAGTCGCTGATTCTCACCCAATCACTTAGTCTTTACCGGGGGGGATATCAAACCGACGAGACAGCTCGGGCATTCGATTCTTGCAGGTTACGCTTGCTTTTCTGGCCCCAGTCAACGAGGTTCTACTATGGTAGCCACCCATAAAACAACATATAAGGGTGATAAATTCCCCAAAATAAAATGTATCCTTACGGCCCCATCCTCAACATACAATCCTCAAAGAATTGATCTTTCAACTCCCCATCAGAACCTCAAAACAAGCGCACTCACTCTTCTACCTACCAATACCTACAATCATGTCCAAGACAATCGACGCCACCAAAACGTTGTTCAAGAATATAAAAAATGGTGCTGCTAAGTTCTCCGCATTTATCACCGAAGGCGCTCGTATTATCCCATCCAAGAACAAGGACCACCTTTCGCCACTACGTATCGACGCTGGAAAGTACGACCCCGTCACCAAGATGCTGAACGTCGTTTTGCAAGTCAACGCGAATCCCAAAAGCAAGGGTCTTGAAGCATGGCTGAAAAAGTATTCCACCCACGCAAAGCTAGCCACCGCCAAGTTCAATACTGCAGCCGAAGACCAGCAGGCAGAATACCACCGGGTCCTGGACGAACTTACCGATAAGGGGAAGCGCAATCTCAAAGATATGAAGACTGCTGATGATGAGTGAATACTGAAGTTGGGAACAATGATGGAGGAGTTTCAATGGTGAATTGCGGTTGTCGAGTCTAATCATATGTTTCTTCCAACTTTCTGGCTATCTACTGGTTGGCCGTATTTTTCTGTTATTTAACCACGTCAAGCATTAACACTATTTTTTCTTTCCACAATTGTTTTGACTTACACATGACTTCCCAGGTTAAACTTGGTAATCTACTTCCAATGATGAGGTACGAAGGTAGATATAGTATCCATTAGCCTTTCCATAGACAAATAAGGAAGCACCAATGCATTTAGACAGTACTCCGTACAGTATCGCTGTACCAAAGATCTGTGGAGTCTGTTGGAAATATGTTGCTGTGTCGTTCAGCTAGTTATTTTATGTTCTGGAAGTCTCTGACTCCTCAACTTGTGTTGTACTTCCCTAATCATTTAAAGATGTTAATGAGTCGTCATCGGATTCCTCCACAGGTGTCTTACGAAACATTGACTTGTGCCGGATTAAAACAACACGATGTGAGGTTGATGAACTCACTTTATGTTGCTGTTGCTTCCGGGGTTTGCGGCTAAAGTTTGCCCCTTTTTCCGCCGTGAGACCTCCCAAGTCGAGACGCTCAACACCAAATCCTGTTTTAGACCTGGATCTGGATCAAGGGGCGCGGGAACTCTTTGGCAACCAAGCCAAACAAGCCCGGGCGGTTGAGCTGTCGTTGATTCTTGACAAGCGCCTGCAAAGCCACAAGTTTCTAATTATAATCCGCGTGTTTCTAAAAAAGGAAACTTAGCCGTGCCGGAAAAACTCTCGGAGAAACACCGGATAAACTTCTCAATACACTAAGCCGCATCAGGCTAGGGCGACTGTTACTCAGCCGTTTGAATTCACCACGTGACGCTTACCTCAGCACCTACGTAAGATACAAGCCTCCTTCGCCTTCTCCTCGAGCTTCAACCCGACTTCACGCAATCCTTCAGCTTTCTCTTCCTTCACCTTTTGCGCCGTCGACAGCTCCGTCTCTCGTTCGTGTCATTTTTACTGCCTGTCCTTTTATTTTCTGTTCTTTGGGCTAGCTGGATCTGCTCTCTGACCGCCGTTCCTGACGCATTTTCGGGCGCTCCTCCACCCTGCTTCCAACTTTCCGCCAGCTCACGCGCCAACGGCCGAGCAAGGTATCGCAAACGAATCGGACCTTCGCACCACGCCTCGTCAGGCTCTGATATATTTTAACAAGTTGACGTTCCTTTCCCTATTCTGCAGCGATGAACACTGCCGTGGCAGTGCCGGGGTTCGCGGACTCCTTCTGGACTCCCGATTATGCTACTGGGATTCATACCCTGTTCACAAAACTCCACCAGGGCATCGTGGAGAACCAACAGATTCTCACGATGGCCCAGATGCGTGCTGAAGCAGAGCGTGTATACGCCGCACAACTTGGTGCGATTGCTCCAGCTATTGCTCGGAAGACCGGTGGCTTCGATCGTGACGATGGTGCCAGTGTTCGCAAGGTTAGTTCCTGCTCCGGGAAACGTTGGCCCAACATTACGTCTGACATTTAGCAGGCTTTTGATTGTATGCAGAAGCAGATGGTCGAGGAGCAAGCCATCCACCAGAAAATATCGAGTAGCATTCAACAACTCGTCATCCAAGAGTTTAGTCGATGGGCAAGCGAGCATGAAGCCCGAGTCGTCACCTGCGAAAAGGCCCTCAATTTGCGACTGAAAGAATATGCCAAACAATGTGATGAGGTGAGCAGTCTTAATGAGAAGTATCTTAGCAAGTGCCGGCAGATCCACGACCGGGAACAGCAGGAGCTGTTCGCCTTCCAGGAACCCGAGAGTGCCACAGCCAGCCCGAAGCATAAACAACTAAAGGCCCCCACCATCGTGCTGCCCGATCCACTAGATGAAGACCCGGAGCCAGTGGAGTTGGGCGACATTGTCTACTCACCAGAGCAATTGAAGCAGTTACTGAAGAACATGCTGGAAACCATTCCAATGGGAGAGGTGAAAGTTCGCTTACTTGGGACGTATCTCAACACATCACTTGGATCGGACATCGTTGAATATCTCCAGAAACACTTGGGTGCCTCATCCCTCAGCTATGCGGAACGAATTGGCCAGGATATGGCCGATAATGGTTTTATTACTTCGATCGGCGCCATGGGCCCGAACCCACTCGTCAATACTACATTTACCGGTAGCTCTAGGTCTACATACCAGTGGGACAAGCGTGTTTTCCAGATGACCGGAGTACCGGAGAAGAAAAAACCGCTTACTCGCTCTGGGACTACATTGAGCCGCACCAGCACTGGAACAGGAAGCGATGACAGTCCAGTCGACTCGCCTACCTTGACGGAACGTTTTGCTGCATGGAACCCCCTTAGAAATCAGCTTACTGATGAAACGCCTATGGAAATACTCAAGCGCCAGGCAGATGAGGCTAATGAACGCTACAAACATGCCGTCAAACACCTGGATGCTATCCGCTGCAAGCTCGAAGAGGAAATGTTCCACACTATGAAATTTATGCAGCAGTGTGAGCTACACCGTCTGGAGGGTATCAAAACAGTTGTGATCGATTTTTCGAGCACGATCAGCAATGTCATTCCATCTCTACAGAGCACCATGGATAGAATTGTCCTTCACCATGAGGCAATGCAGCCACAGGGTGACCTGCGTTATATGCTGGAGAATTACCGCACTGGCTCGTTTTGTCCCAAAGTGGCCGTCTACGAAAGCGGTTCAAAATCCACAGAAGGTGAGCTGCTTTATTTGCTTGTCTCCTCTCTTGAAACTCCCGTAAGGCTAACTAACATTTGGCAGAACAAACCTTTGGTGTTGATTTAGAAACATTAACAGCGGCAGAGGGCAAAAAGCGGGTTCCGGTCCTTGTTACTGGTATTTTGACATACCTTGATAGGCGTAAGTAGCCCCTGGTTCATGATGCAATCATTCAAAACGAGATTGTGGACTAAATATTATTAGATTATCTTGACCTGGAAGGAGATGATGCCCGGCGAGCAATTTGGCTTCGAGATGTTCCTTTAACGGAAACTCATAAGCTCCGTGCCAAACTCAACGGGGGCCGTTCGGGGCCAATTGTAAAGGTCGATGACGAGGTGGAAGCTATTGGCGAAAAGTTACAAGAATTCGAAATGCCTGTCGTTGCGAGTGTTTTGAGACTCTACCTCTTGGAACTCCCAGGTAAATTTTATATCTCACATTGCGAGAATGATCCCTGCTAATCTTACCCAGATTCAATCGTCTCATCTAAGCTGTACGAAATTTTCCGCACAATTTACACAACAACACGCGATACCTCCGATGAAAATCGTATCAGAGTACTTCAGAGCACTCTGGGCCAGCTTCCTCTCCCCTACATTGCTACCCTAGATGCCATCACCACTCATTTTTGGCGACTCGTCGATCTTACCATTCCTGAGAACGATCAATTTTCTACCCGTGAGGAGATCTACATATCTGCCCTTGCATCGACACTGGCTCCATGCATCCTCCGTCCGCGCGTGCAGAATCATCTGTCTATGGACGAAAAGCATAGCCATCGTCTTGTTCGTGACCTTATTGTGAACCAGAAACAAATATTCGGGGAACTTAGACGGCTATCAAGCAAGTCAAGCAGCACCGCGTCTCGGCCTCGTGCTATCAGTACCGACGAAAGCAATCGACGAGCAAACATGGAAGAAAGGAACCGTGCAATTGCTAGCAGGGCTAGAGCCACGAGTCCTGCTCCGTCCCCTCGTCATCGCCGGGACCGATCTGTTGGAAGCTCTGGAAGCACCAGATTCCCGGTTAGCGTTTCCGGAGCTACTACTTCTGAACGCAAGCCGGTCCGTCAATCCCTAGAAGTACCGGATTCGTCACCAGCTCCGGTAGATACTGCACATAGTACCACCAATGGCTCAAGCGAGGGCACGCCAGCGACGGCTGAAGACACAAACACTTCTGTCGATGCTCCAACTGCTGATCGGGCGTCAACACCACCCGCTTCTGCAGTTCCATCATCTGTCACTAATGAAGTTAAGAAAACAGGCTCACTCTCTCGCTCTTCCCGATACAGTCATATTACCGGCATAAAGCGAGATGAAGGTGATAATTCAGGATCGGATGTTCCTCCAAAGCCTGTGGGTGTAACACTAGAGGACAAACCGATTGATGACTAGGTTTAGCCCGATCTTAGCTACCCACAGTCACCATTACCTTTCCCCTTTCTCCGTTCTCTTATCCCCGTTTCCTACCTTCTGTTTTTGTCATGATATTATGCCAAGAGCAACCGATTTAACGATATCCCAAGCAATTTTTCTACCTTCTCAACCTTAACAATTTACTTTAGCCTTAGATATGTCTTTTTGTACGATGTCTCTTTAAGATTTATATGTTTTGCGAACTTCTCACATTCTCTTTCTTGCCCCTAATGTGACTCCATTCTAGCGGTTGATTCATCTTAAGAGGCAGGTCTTCCGGTAATTGCGTATGATACCCAGGAATTAACGGAACGGACCCTGTTGTCTAAATGCTACGAAAGAACGTCGTTGCTGCATCATAAAGGCTTAATACAATTGTCAATGTGGTCGACATTATTCAGCAGTGAATATACAATTATTATTATATGATATCATAAAACCTCTATATATTCTGATACAAGATACAAAATACCCACGGCCAAACGCCAGAGTCAACCCGGTAACAAATATTCACTGGCGGAACTCCCCGTGCTGCCTATTTTCCAGCATTATCATACTTTCAGACATAGTCTCGTCATCACCACCCAACGGTCTCTGCTGATAAGGCTTTAGCTGCTGCTTTTTCCTAAACAGGCCTTTAATATCCAATGGATCAAGGATCTTCATCTTCAAAGGCCGAGTGTCCTCAAGAGTACCTTCGGGACTATCATCCTCTGCTTCCATACCGTTTGCAAGCAAATAGACGTGAGGATTACTCGGCAGAAGAACTCCTGGGTGGATCACATTGAACATGGCCGCATTGATGAACATCACAAGAGCTTCCAGGCACAGAAAAGGTGCTTCCGTGGCTCTAAGTGGGTGATCGATAGGAAGAAAGCTCTCTTGGGACAAATTGTCAGAATACCTATCTTATGGTTTGGGGTTTGATGAACTTACCTGCAATATGATACCCGGACCTCGCAGCAATTAAAAGGGAAGACGCATACAGAGTGTATATGACCTTAACCCATCCGGGAGTACCCCCGGACTGCTGGTGGCTTGCTCTCCAAAATCCCCGGCTAGTGGCCCGTATCTGGAACAGTAACACAACGGCAACGAAACATGCGAACAGTGCTAGTTGTATAATAACAGCCGCCCGCACGAGGTTAACACCCAGCTTTGCTCTTGCGCTGTTGGGATCTTTGCTGTCATTTATACCAGCCCCTACCCATACCCCAATTTCTGCTAGGAAGTCGAAGAAAATAAAGGTCCTGACCGTTCGGAGTGGGGATATCGGTGCTGCATATCGAACGTAACTGAATATACGGCCACATACGAAGTAGTCTGCACCTGCATAGGTCGGGCCGGCGCCGAGAGTGAACATGGTGGATATTCTCCATAGTGTGCGTGGGTCTCCTATCTTGAGAGCGCTTAGAGATCGAGTGACAAAGCCGATACTTGAAAATGTTGTGCCGAGGACAAACGGCAGGGTGAATTTTTGTGGTCGGGTGGCTCTTGGAATTATAACGTTAGTATTGCTTCAGTGTCATGATTGGAGATAGAAAAGTCGACGATGGGAACTGTCGTGAACCCACTTGTACTGATATTCATGGAGGAAAGACGATGCAATGTATAGAATTGCAAATATGATAGCGGCCGGCTTGCTGGGGAGGTAGTGGTATAGCTCTCTCAGTGTGTCTTCCTTGCTCGACATGATGATAATCTTGTGTTTGTTTTTATATTTGAGTATTGGCAGGCAACTGTATGAGTAGGACGATTTGGCTCGAGATCTATAGATCAATAAATGAATTCTATCTGGACATGGCTGGTAGCGGGATAAATTTATATATTATTTAAATACATCTTCCTCCTGAGGTATCCTTTGCAAACCCCTTGAAATTAGTCGTGTCTGTCTGCGCCTCAATACACGTAGCTGAATCCAAGAAAGCAATAATGTATATTCGAATAAATTGATGGACAAACCAAGTATACTTAGATACACTACTCAGAGCCGCGGATAAAACTGGGGCGGCGGAAGCTTATTTGAAAGCCTTGGCCAGCAAAACTTCCTAAAGGGGAAATTTCGCGGGAGCTTAACTTTAAATATATCACGTGACGTTGCCTCGAAAAACACAGCCTCATGGCGCTTTTCTAGTCTCAAGCGCTTTGTTCATGGGTTTGTATGTAAAGCAGATGGCTATGAATTACCTAAAAGAGAGAATAATACGAAATGGCTTAGAATAAAATCTGCAGAGTTTATATAAAACTAGCTTTTCGATTCACACTTTGAGTACTCCACAGGCCAGGGATTGAATGTACAGGATTGAAACTGAAAACAAAGAATAGGTAAGATACAAGACCAAAACCCCTACCGAACACCAATGCTCGAGAAAATACTCCGTTATAACACATGCATCGCCATAAATAACCATGACGTGGATAATTATACATTAATAATGATTAAAATTCTTCAATACTCGTCGGTGGCCAGCAAGGCTTTGAGAATGGCCTCGCCAGGCCCAGAGATTTGACTTTGAACCTCTTTTTCTCCGACGAGGCACACAAGACCACTGTCATCTGTCCTTGCCATGTTCTTCACTGTGGCTGGTCTTCCACGGCCGGATTTAGATGGGGTGGAGAAGAGGCCGGACACTCCTGCTGTAGGAGAGCCGGTTCCACGGCCACGAGCATCAACTTCTCCGACTAAGCCCATAGTTTCTAGGCTGCTGATAACGTCTCTAAACTCAGTGGCGGTGAGTGGCTGGAGAACATTATCGCGCCGACAAAGCCCGGAATAGGTTTCAAACAGCTCTCTGCTGGTTGGTGCAGTAGATCGTGGCGATTTGGAGGGTGTTTTATAAACAGTGTTGGCAGTTTGCTGTTTCTTGCCAAAGGAAATCAGCGCACAAAGTGCAGCTTTTTGCTGCAGGTTCAGGTCCTGGAGTCTTTCGGTTGTGCCATTACCGAAAGTAGAGGATGTGACGCGAGCAACGTGAGCTATAGTTGCTCGTGGTGCGGTGGCAGCCGTATATTCTGTGACAGAAGGGTTGGGGAGAGAGGTTGACGCTAGATTCTTGTTCTCAAGCAAGGGTAGCTTGGACGGACTAGTGCTAGAAGCGGAAGCGGCCTTTTGTTGAGTCTCACGCTCCAAAAGAGAGATGGTTCGGTAAACGATATCGAAGGCTTTCCTCAAGTCGCCAGACTGGGAGGCAACCTTGCGCGAACAAAGCTGTATGGCAGCTGGGTGGATGAAAGGGACCTGACTTGCAGCATTCTGAGCTTCTTTAGGTAGCAAAGAGCGAAGGCGGGTAGTGATAACATCAGCAATTTGTGTTGGGGTATATGGAAGGAATGGAAGTAGATGAGGCTTCAGATTCTTTGCCTTTAGGCGAGGTAGGAGTCGATCGGTCAAGTCAAGTGCGTTCGCAATTCCAATCAGGATAAGTCGCGAGGACTTGTGCAGAGACCACTCGAAAAGCTTGTACAGGATCTCGATATCTCCCGACAAGAGATGGTCGATTTCATCCAGAATGACAAGGTAGAGAGGACCAGCTGACTTCTTCGAGATGAACATTGCCTCTAGGCGCTCCACCTCGCTCTTTTTGAACACGCTGGTATTCTCAGACAAGTCTTCTATGAGATTGCCGTAGATATCTCGTGCAGAGGTTAGACTGGCACAGTTGACATTGGCAATCTTGATTCCGTCGACAGACTTCTCGAGGTCCCGCGAAACTTCGTCGATGAGAGCAGTTTTCCCCGTTCCAGGCGGTCCGCTTACGTAGATGCACCCGCCTCTTCTCGAGTCTACCGACTCTTGAATGAAGCTTTTCATCTCGCTGGTCTCATTTTCTCGTCCAACAAGCTGGCCTGGGTTGGCACTCCTAGTGAAAAGCTGTTTGGCAGCTGTAAAGACTGAACGAGTGGTCTTTGGCGTGGATGGAGTACGAGGAGTTCGAGGAGTCAAAGGCTTCCCCCCGACCAGTACTCTGTGCTTTGGAGTAACTGGAAGGAAAACATTTTTATATCTCTGAGTTGTTGGAGTGCTGAACTCGACAGGTTGAACATTTTCGTCTGCCAACAAAATTAGCCAGGCGCTTCCTTCCACCAGCACCAGAGGCAATGGAAGACTAGAAAGAAGTTAACTCACCATTATCGTCGTGAACTGCTGTCCTGCTGGTCGTCTTGTCACCGTCAATACGTTTCGTCCGTACGTTACGGCTTGGAGTGTTTGCATCGCTGGGGCGCTTGCGGGTGGTGGGCGACTGGGAGCTGGAGCGTTTTTGGCTTGTCGACGTTATAAAGGGGTCCTCCTCATCTGTATAGATCTTCTTGCTTGCCCTTGCCAGACGTTTGCTCGGAGATCGTAAAGAAGGTGCATCTACAGTAGGAAATTCGCGTTAGATATGGAGGAAGAAGCGCTTTGAGGCCAGGGCCGGCATGCAATTACCTGGCGACTCGAGAGCAGCTCTCTGTCGTTTCCCTAGAACAGCAGAAGCCATGGCTAAGCTAGGAGCGAGGGTGGTGTAGGAAGCGAGAGGTGCGTGGACGAGAGGTCTGGTTGCTGAATTGGCAAAGCAGCAGGAGAGAGCGTGGTGACGGGAGAAGTACTGGTGGAGTGCGAGCAGAGGTACCTGCACAAGTACCTTTTCATCGAGGCGGAAGTCACTTTTTTCATGGACGCGGTTGCGGGAAGCGCGCGCGCGCCAGGGCCTTAAAGTGGCAAGAAGGCGCGACTCTCGAGCGCGACGCGAGGGCGACGGAAAGGGAAGGTGAGCCGAGTCGGTCTTGGCAGGCACACTCCCGAAGGGGAAAGCAGTAGGCGGATGGATCATTCTTCCGTTCCGGGCCTAGTCAGGAAATCCCGGAACTGAACGGCGGACTGCAGAGCCCAGAGACGCAGCTTTTGTGCACAATTTGTGCCCTTCTTGGCAATATTGATGACTAATAGAAACCAGGTGACTAATGAACTCTGACTAAGCTAAACCTTGGCGGCAACGGGGCGGAATATCTTAAGCGCGGCCCGCTTGACGCTCCCGGCCCTTGGCGCGCTTCTTCCCTTTTGTGAGTGATGCTTGTTTTTCTTTTCTTCGGCTTATCAAAATCATCGGAAGAGAGGCTAAACACGCAGACTAGTTGATGCCTGGCGGTTTTTCTTATTGGTATAAATTACACCCAGGGAATCCCAGGTTGTTATCCTGAGCAGCAGACGTCGTATCTTTCCGTCCTTGAGAGTGCATTTGCCAACCTCCCCTCCCCGATCATTAATATTACCCCACGCTTCATACCTACCGATCTACCTTACGAGCACCTTTCCATCGAAGCTGATATACAGAGTTGGGCCATTTCGTTTTTACGCTACCTCATCTATACCTTACTTGTGCCCTGCCCGGAACGGGCCGCCGACGTCATCATGGCCGACACGACCGTGGCCCAGTTCGTAGAAATTACCGGGGCCTCTCCGGAGATCGCTGACCAGTACCTACAACTGGCAGATAGCAATATTGAGAGCGCCATGCAGCTTTATTTTGAGAACGGAGGCAACCCTATCCAACCTACTGCGACCTCATCCGCTCCACAGTCATCAACACGGCCTGGACGATCAACCAGTTACCAAGATGAGGATGGAGTGATACACCTAGATTCTGACGATGAAAATAATGGAGGTGTTCCTGTGAGCCAAGAGGGAGCTGCCCAGGCGGCTGGTGACACCTTTGATGCAGATTTAGAGATGGCGAGAAGATTACAACAAGAGTATTATACTGGTGGTGATTCGACAGATAATGTTCGGGCCCCAATGGAGAGAAGGACGGAGACGCTCGTAGGACCAGAGCTTGATGATGGATTCCAGCCAGATATAATGGAGCATCTACACTCAAGAGCGGCTCGTAGAGGTAGGTTAACATCCTGGTATTTCTTGATCCGTGGGTGTGACTAACGGCTGGAACAGCAGGTCGACCCGGAATCTTTAACCAGAGAGATGTTGATCGCTCCATCTGGACCGAAGATGCGGATGCGTCAAGCTCAAACATCCTTGCACGCGCAACCGGAGGCGCTTCTGAGGCGTCGTCCAAGGCCAACATGCTTGCTGAGATGTACCGCCCTCCCTTTGAACTCATGTCCCGCCTACCTTGGGACCTTGCACGGGACGAAGGCCGGGAAAAGATGAAGTGGCTGCTGGTCAATATCCAAGACTCGTCTATTTTTGACTGCCAGCTATTGAATCGAGATCTGTGGAAGAACGAGGGCGTCAAGGAGACGATAAGAGCGCACTTCTTGTTTATGCAATATTCCAAAGATGACCCGCGCGGCGCCCAGTATATTCAGTACTATTTCCCCGGCCACGACGTAGCCGACAACTACCCGCACATTGCCATCGTCGACCCACGGACCGGCGAGCAAGTGAAGACTTGGAGTGGCCCGCCTGTAGTCAAGGCCCCCGACTTTTTGATGCAGCTACACGAGTTTCTCGATAGATACAGTCTCGACCATAACGTCCGCAACCCAGTCGCAAAACGGAAGCCAGAAGTCACTCCTCAGTCAAAGATAGACACGATGACTGAGGAAGAAATGCTAGACATGGCGTTGAAGAACAGTCTTGTGGGCCCAGAACCAACCAAAGCCGAAGACCCAGACGATCTGACTCGAAGTATTGGAGATATCAAGGGCAAAGCCAAGGCTACTGATACTGGCGAAACGGGTGATGCGGGCATGTTTAACGGACAGGATGATGAGGAGACATCATCCTCAGATTCACCATTTTTCAAGATACCCTCTGACAAGCCACATACTGAACCAGCTGCAGATCCAGCAACCACCACTAGAATCCAGTTCCGCCACTCGTCAGGTCGTGTAATTCGACGGTTTGCACTCTCGGATCCCGTCCAGCGGCTCTACGAATGGCTCAAAGCGTCGCCATTGGAAGACAAGCATGGTGTGGAGTTTGAACTTGTATCCATGGGCCAGAATCTAATATCCTTACTTGACAAGACCATCGAAGAGGCTGGTCTTAAAAACGGAACAGTCATGGTTGGCTTTATTGAAGACTAGATAGGATATCCCTTTTGACGCCCGTTGTAATTCTTTTCTCATGATGCAAGATGATACGTATACACCTGATGATACCACGGCTGAACTCTATACCTCACAGTTTAAACCCCCGTCTTCACTTGCAAGCATCACCCAGAGATATATTCTTAAGCGGTCCAATTCAACTTATGGGCTTTACTTCTTCCCTATCCACCGGATCGTCCTTGATATGTCCGGTGGGTTAATGGTAATATGTACGGGAGAACTGCATATTTGTGCTCCCTCCCCCCCTCCCTGCAGCCCCTTTCTTCCATCAAAGCATTATGATATTCATAGGTAGATAAAAGGAAGCAATAAAGACATTCATTCCAAGTTGAAGCTGATTCTGCCAGTAGCACAAATACAAATGGGCAGCTGGCTGTGTGAGTGTTGGGTCTTCGAGCTTGCCTTGTTGTCTGTGGCAGGTAAACATCGGAGCATCTCCTTTTCTCCCTGTCTGCACATTTCCCACTCTTCTCCTCTGCCTCTTTTCAACCTCACTTCTGACATCTCACCACCCAACGCGAGACATCTCTGTCGCCAAAAGCCATTAGGAAACCGCTGTGTGTGAGTATACCCCATGACCATTGTGTGTTGGGTGTTATCAGCCCATTCTCGCGCCTTTTAGCTAATTATACTAACCAGCGTTTAGAACGCGTCTTTCTCATAGATAGATAAAGAGAACTCCCGTGAAAGCAATCGTTCATCATATATACCTCTGTATACTAGTCCAGCAGACTTCAATGCCCGGAGACAACGGCTTAGCCATGAGCAGGACAGCATCTTCCTCCAGCATCCAGGTGGCGGACCTCTCAGGGCCACCACCAACACCAGCCTTGGTTCCTCCAGCAAATGCAAAGAGCGTATCTCCAGCTCCCGATACAGCCCCAAAGCCTTTGCCAACCGAAGGAGCTGGAGCTGGAGAAGCAGAAGACGAGCCTGGTGCTGAGAAGTTCATCATGCATCCCACCAGCGTATATATTGTCATCTCAGAGCCCAAACACCAGAGTGAGAAGTTCCACTGGGGTATCATTGTGGCCCGCGGCCAACAGGAAGGTGTTCTCTATCACCGCATCTTCGATGGCAGCCGGTGGGAGCTGAAAATCGAAGAGAACAAAGATATCTCTGCCGACAAGGCCGTTATCCTCTTGCTGAAAATCGGAGACGTGCCTGAAGTCTCTCGGCAATGGATCGAAGCTATTCAGGAGTGCATCACCACTGCAAATGCCCCCCGGGCCACCATGGGAGATATTTCCTGTCGTACCTTTGCCCTGGCTGCCACCTACGAGCTGGGCAATGGCGGCTTCATCAGTATATACCCGAACTGGAACACAGTGAAGGGTATCGAGAGAGAGGCGTATCAGTTTGCCTGGCATGCCGGCAACCTTGGACGCCGTCTGGTAGTTGCTAGCCAATGGAGTGGCCTTTGACTGGTCTATATGGCGATGACCTTAACGGTATAGCTATAAGGAGGCCGCAGTGCAGGGGCTGATATGCAGCATCAGCCACCTATATATGACTTATGATAGATATATACATTACCGGAGCTGCTAGAAGGGATAAAGGGAGATTATAAAGGGATGGACAATGGCCAAACAGCTGGCTATGGGGATGGTGTTTTTCTTACTGTTAGCTATTCAGAGTGTTATCTAGTTATTAGCCAGCTATCTGCGCATGCAGACGACTCTATTTATTCTTATCTCAACGTCGGTCTATCAGCCTCACTTCAATACCAAGCAGTATCTTGCTATCTGCACTTCCACCCACACCTATATCTGCCTTATGTATCAACCCAACAGCCTCTATGGCAGCTCTATATCCTGGCTCTGCAGACTGATTGGCCGGTCCTGTTGCTGGGCCGGCCAGCGAGCAGCGCCTTTTCCCGCGAAAAGATGCTTCGAGGAAAAACAACAACAACAAAACAACCAAACATTCGTCCTGCGGCCAAACACGCCCGCCTTTACCACCTTTGCCCTGCTCGCGGCATAGAATTGACCGTCTAGGCGGCCGACACGTCGCTCTCTAACTTTTCGACGAGCCGCCATCGCCCTCCTTTCTACCGGTTGGGCGCTGTTTTGGTGGTGCCGCTCCCCCCCACACTCCACTCGCGCTGCACGATAATCGGATAAACACACCAAAATTACTCGAAGAATCCGGGAGATAGAAAGGAAGAGAAGAAAAAGAAAAGACTCAAGAGAAGCAAGAATACCTTTCCATGCACGCTGCTGTGATAGCTATCGACGGCTCTATCACATCTTCTCGCAGCCTGGAGTGAGCGTCCGTCATGATGGAGGGCGCCCTCGACCCTGAAACACTCTACACAAAGCAGAACTGCATCGGTATATCCCCCCTCTCTCAGAACCCGGAATCCGTTTGCAGAGACGGCTATCTAACGTGTCCTTCTTTTCGTTAGGCGGAGGAAGCTTTGGGAGGGTTTACAAGGGGTATGGGCTCCATGTGCGCTTGTCTGTTGAGATACTGGACAATATAACTGACGTGATTTGTACCCTCACAGAGTCGACAAGAGAACCGGTCAATCAGTTGCGATCAAGATCATCGACGTCGAAAATGCAGATGATGAAGTCGAGGATATCATACAGGAGATATCGATCCTGTCAGAACTCAATTCTCCCCATGTCACGAAGTACCACGGCTCGTTCCTCAAAGGATCAGACCTTTGGATCATAATGGAATTCTGCTCGGGAGGGAGCTGCTCAGATTTGATGCGTGCAGGGCGCATATCGGAGGAATATATCATGATTATTCTTAGAGAACTGCTTTTGGGGCTCGATTACTTGCATAATGACAATAAACTACACCGTGATGTTAAAGGTATGCCCGACAAAAGCTTTTTATAAGTGAAAGTTGCCTTTTGCTAACTCGCATATGTAGCTGCAAATGTGTTACTTACGGCCAGCGGACAGGTCAAGCTGGCTGACTTTGGCGTTTCCGGTCAACTTTCCGCTACAATGACCAAGAAAAACACCTTTGTTGGAACCCCCTTTTGGATGGCCCCGGAGGTCATCAAACAGTCGGGGTACGACCACAAGGCTGATATTTGGTCACTGGGTATTACGGCGATTGAATTAGCCATGGGCGAGCCACCACTCTCCGATATCCATCCCATGAAAGTCCTCTTTCTCATTCCAAAGAACGCCCCACCCACTCTCCAAGGTGCTTTCAGCAAATCATTCAAGGACTTTGTTGATCTTTGTTTACGACGTGACCCAAGAGAACGGCCGAGCGCAAAGGAGTTACTTAGGCATCCGTTCGTGAAACGAGCAAAGAAGACGACATATTTGACCGAGCTCATAGAGCGGTATGAACGGTGGTTTGCAAAGAATGGAAATCGACTTCCAGATGATGATGAAGACGATGCATATCACCAGCAAGAGCAAAATCAACCTGCCATGGCTGGAGGTGATGATGATCTATGGGATTTTGGCACCGTACGCCCTGCTGGAGGAAATAGAGCTGCGGGACTGCGTGCCATGAATGAAGCTGCAGCAAACGCAAGAGCACAAGTTCCCAACATGCACGCCCGTGCTCAGTCAAGCAGCGGCTGTCTTCCTACTTCTCAGGAAAACATACCCAGAAAGATGTCGAAAGAAACTGTCAAGAACCCCCCATCACCGCAAAGACGGAATTTCCCCGCTGAAACACCCCCAGCAACGCCAAATAGTCAAGTATCTCGGGCACCTCTGCCAACGCCCCAGGTTCCTCAGACACAGACACCGAGACAGTCATCTTACCATGATCAAGTAAAGACACCCGTAGGCCTCGGGAAACCACAACCTCCGTTGCCAGCACAAGAGGAGGAAAGCCCGAGTACACATGATTATGATCGAGCCCTCCAACGGTCACTGGCACAGGATCTTAATTTCTTGAAGCTGGCAGAGTCTCCCAACAACACACCTACACAACCTCCCCCGAAATCTCCGGCTCCAGAACAAATTCATAGGAAGCCTGCCCCGATGCAACTGCCGGAAATACCGCCGTTTAAGGGAGCGTCGAGTTCGCCAACACCTCAAGCTTCCAAGCCTCCAGGACAATACCCTGCAGCACCTCTCTCGGCTCATCCTTCATCTACTCCTTCATCATACCAACAACAGCAACACACGCTTCCCTCTACCCGTCCCCAACCACCAGTCCCGTCAACACCAGAACGCAGTCCTACCAATCAAAGTTCGCGCGACTCGCTAGACTCCATCTCCTCTCAGTCCACCGTTCATTTCTCTTCTCAAGATCAACCCAATCCTAATGAACCGATTACCGCGCTAAATGGTGTTATACTGCCAGCTTTAGAAGCTGCTCTCCATCGCCGAACCTATGCTCTCAATTCCATGTGTCGAGTTCAACCAGGTACCCCAGTCAGCCAACGGCCATCTACAGAGCAAGTACAACGCCAAGTCTACGCCCACGAAAAGCTCAAGAGGCTGGTTATCAAAGCCGCAGGCATCTTCAAGGAGATTGAACGATGGGATAATGAAGCACCACTGGGCATGGGTGGGGACATCAATGCCTTCCTTGAAGGATTTTTAGAAGAAGTCCTCGTCCGCGTTGAGCCGGAGGAAGACCCATCTGAATGATCGATTCGACATCGCCATATTTCTTTCTCATTTCCTTGGGTGTGAGGTGTTTTACCTATTTCCTGCCTGGGAGTTTGGTTATTTCCCTGGCTGCTTCCTGGCTGTTTTGCTCTACGACGTTCCCTGCGTATTTTGGTTTCCTTTCCCCACCAGCTTTCGTGAGTGTTTTATGCGAGCATGAAATAGCCTGATCCTGATATGTGTTTATGTTTTTAGCTATGCTTATGATTCAGATATGATAAACGAAGAAAGAAATATATCACCCGTTCATACACTTTTTGCACAGAGTCCATCAAGCACGCCAGGCGAGTTTGTTGCTTTTTTTTTTTTTTTTGGATACGGGATCAGCAACAAGCCTCGTTTTCCCGGCGGGAGCTAATGCAGAATTAACTTGGCTTGATAAAGTTACTCGTAAGACTATACGAGACATACCCTAAACAGGCACATTTTCGCAAAGAAGCTCCCTCAATGAGGCCATGAGTGTTTTCATACTCATGGAGGAGCAATTTCAACTCAATGTTTCACTCTTAGACCTCATTACATTTCCACGTCATGGTGGCTCAGCGAAACTTAACTATCAAGTCATCTTTTTCGTTTGAATCCCTCCCATGGAGTGTCTTAAATACCTCGAGTAATGCCTGCGGATAACTCAGGAATGATACTCAACCCACAAGGCCGCCTACTCATACCCTACTTTACTATCTGCGTTCCGGCGACCAAATCGGCTAGAGATGTCCCTATCGGCTATCAGTCTCCTGGCTATTTTTGCCTTCCGTGCCCTTGGTGATACTCCTCCCCAATTCACCAGGAGCTTTCCGCCAGTCGACTTGGGATATGCGATCCATAAACCCACATATATCAATATCACTTCTTCTGGCCTTGCGGTTGCAAAATACAATAATATTCGTTATGCCCAGCCTCCGGTAGGTGAGCTTCGGTTCCGCAAGCCAATGACACCCCCACCACAGGCAGACGGTATACAAGACGGCACTCAATACCCCTCTACGGACTGTGTCAGTAGTGCCTATCCTGGAGTTCCGTTTCCGGGCCGAAATGGGACTACCTGGGGTCAGGAAGATTGCTTGTTCTTGAACGTGCAGGTCCCAGAAGGTGTTAAGGAAGGCGATCGGGTTCCCGTCCTGCACTGGATTCACGGAAGTGGATATGCATTCGGAAGCAAGGATACCATAGGTATTACCGTGGATCCAGAGGGCCTGTTTGATAGATTGCAGAGATATGGCGAGAAGTTCGTTTTCGTTACAAGTAACTACCGGTATGTTTTCTTATGATGAGCTCAAAAAAAAAAAAAAAAGGATAACCTCTAACGATATTTATAGTCTCGGTCTTTACGGGTGGATGTCCAGTCCTGAAGAGGATATGACCGCCAACATTGGACTGCACGATAGCCTTGCTGCGGTGCAATGGACAAAGGAACACATATCAAAATTCGGTGGTGACTCTGACAGGGTTACAGTCATTGGACAGAGTGCAGGAGCCGGTATAATTAACCTTATGTTGACTTCCTATGGTGGGAAGGGTGACCTTCCGTTTTCCCAGGTACGTCTGATACCTTTGTAATGTGCGTTTTATACATTCGTTAACATGATCTGAAAATGATAGGCGGTTGTCCAATCTCCAGCAATTATGCCCCGGAGAGATGTAGCTTCCCGCAGACAAGACGTTTACAACCAAGTTCTCAAATCTACGAATTGTACCAACCCTGCCTGTCTTAGAGCCGCTTCACCAGAAGTTCTTAAAGCAGCAAACCACCATCTGATAGTTGAAGTGCCAACCGGAACCGGAGGGGCCTCATTCGGTCCTGGTGTTGGGTTCTCTCCCCTGGTTGATGGAGATATTGTCCCGGACGAACCTATGATCCTCTTCGAACAGGGAAGATACCATAAGGAAGTAAAGCGAGTCATAGCCGCAAATACCGCGTTCGAGGGAAATGGTCTTAGTTCTGATACCAATATGCCTGACGGATTCCCCGACTACGTTCGAATAAACTTTCCTACTGCAAGTAATGAGACCGTCCAGCGAATTCAAAACCTATTTCCCTATCCACCTGGCAAGCCCGAAATGCTAGCATGGGACTGGATCACCTCTGTTGTGTTTGCATGCCATTCGACCAGTATTGCAAAGGCTTACGGATCCAAAGCTTACCGATATGTGATGCGTATTCCTCCGGCAACACATGCCTTGGATCTACTCTGTAGGTTTTATGGAAATTCCATATTCTTTTCGTGATACTGATATATCTCGCCTCTAGATTTCTTCTTCGTCGATAATACAACAACTCCAGTTTTAAGCGAGGTTGCGGTAAGGCAAGCTCAAGGATTTCTAGGCCAATTCATCCATGCCAAATATCAGAAGGATGGTTCACTTCCTTCACTTGGCCACCAACCCGCACCAGCATGGGTACCTTATGGCTCACGATTTCACACCATGGACATTGTTGAACACGGATTTGAGCTCAAAACCGACCCTTGGGAAACAAACCGAATTTGTCGAACCTTACTTGATATCATTAAAGACCCCAGGAATGGCAATTAGCTTCAACAGGGGTAGTAGGAAAGTGTTATCTTCTATGGGGGAAGTACTAAGTTCATAATGGCCTATTCTTATATTTGAAAGCCAACTGGCAGAGGTAGGCTCTTCTAGAGGCTTTGGACGGCATTTGATATAGAGCTGAAAATTTTCAGTGGTAGGGTGAGGTTGATGCAGCTGCGGAAATTAATACAACCTAATTTTAATTCATGAGCTGCGTTAACATTATAGTATGTTCAATGAGTAGAATACATATGCTGGAAAACTGGCTCTCAAAAACAAATGCATTTTTTCCCTTGGTGAAACATCGTCATTCCAGATATTGAACTACGCGGTAGCTCTAAATAACCAATCTGTCTCCGGTGTAGGGACCATATAGTTAGTGATATTGAACTCATTTGTTGCCTGTGCTGCAGCCGCAGCACCAGCGGCGGCAGCATTGGCCAAATCGGTCACTGATATTCCCCCGACCGTCGCAGTCACAGCGGAGGAGTTTGTCTGTGGCTGGGCAGATGGGACCGTTACTTGCTGTGCTTGATCCATTACCGCTAAACCATTTATTGGTGGAGTAGCAGTGTTTCCTCCTGGGAGAGGAATGCGGGGTACATTGAAGAAATCAAAGACATCCAGATATTCAAGTTCATGAGGGTTGAGGTTGCGCTGTGGTGGAATAGGAGTGGCATTTGTGGCTTTCGGGGTAATCAATCCGCCTACAGATGCTATGGATCCTCCAGCGACTGGTGTATGGCTGGAACTGCCAGCCCTTGGGGGTTGATGAGATATTAAGAAGTCCAGATCAAAAGCACACCGTCTCATGTCAGCTAGGATCTTTACTGACGATGGGGCTGTACGGGTTGCATCCGCAGAACCAGATTGTTCGAACTCGTTGTATTCATCCAAGACTCGCTGTAGGATCTCGCTGTACCGCTTTGCAACTTTCCAGTATTGGCCCATGCGGCGGAGTGAGTCAACAAAGAAATTAATTGCAGGATCTAGTGTATGGGCTACAGTTGAGCCGTTAACAAGAAGGAGGCGAGCTGACACCCAGAGCGTAAATGCAAAAGGGGGGCCAAATTTGTCAAGGACGTTGTTGTCTACGACAAACCCAGCGATTGTCCGAATTCGTTCAACGGCAGCCAGACACCGCTGGATGGCACCATATGAGGGTGTGAAAATGGGAGAACGCGTAGTTGGATAGGCAGCCGAGGAGTGTAGCCGGATTATAGTGCTACATTAAAGTCAGTGGATACAAGAGATAGGGGCTCGACAAGACACATACGTTTGGTATGCTGCATGCAACATGATCCAGCCACAATGTACGGACCTAGACTTCGAAGGCGCCAAATATCTTGTGGACATGGCGAATGAATACTCTTTCGGTAGTTGGTATTCCCATGCAGTCAGTTCATTATCCAGCTTCCGGTAGGTGGATTGCCACTGATTAACATCAGTTATTGCACTGATATCAACAGGCCGTTTGAGAAACAAATGTATTTTTGACAAGATGCCTAGAACCTCCATGTAGAATCCGAAGGAGCCCATATATTGGCTGCGGCTTACGCACTCCAGCTGTTCATGGGTATCCAGGAACCTCGTTTCAACTGGTTGGTTTTTGACGAAATATTCGTCCTTGCATGGTAGTTTCCGGTCCACTTCCTTAATATCTAGTGCGAAATCGAAGGCCGTGGCTATTGTAGAATACCTATCTAATAGATAGGCAGCCCAGAATAGCCGCCGCCTGCCCTCATCTTCTACCCAATTCCTAGAGTCAGGAAGGATGTTAGCCCTAAGTGTATATATAGATGGAAACATGGTTGCAACTAAAGATGATGTAGCTTCTACAGCTAGGCCGAGCTGGACAACAGATCTAGCGATGACTGCAAGTAATTTCCACCCTGGCGGGCCATTCGATGTTCCAACGACGTCCAGCGTCAAGATTACCAGAGCCTGTAAGGCCGTGACTGAGGAATTATCCAAGCCATATAATATAACTTTCTGTTTGCACACGTCATGGTATCGTTTCTTATTTTCTTCATTGAGCCGTGTATCTTTTGAAAATCGGAGAGTCGTTGCAACTATAGCGTATAACAGCATCCTATCCTCTTCACTTAATGGCGACGGTCCAAAGAGCGTATCCAAAGTTGTTCTCCGGTGAAGTATAGGGAGCCAGCCGTTAATATGCTCAAAGAAAAGGTCGACCAATGAATATAAAAGATCATAGGGCGGGAGATCGGCATTATGATCGGCGAGGGAAACACTATCTTGATTTGAAGAGTAGGTAGGAATCCTCAAGGATGATGAGTCGCTGGTGTTAAAATGAGGCTGCTGCGTTTCCCCTGGTGGCGGCGGTACCTTTTGTGGAGAGAGGCCATTTTGAAGCTGAATTGGCGAAGTGGTATTGAATGATCTATCCGATGGCGTGGATGTGGTTTGCTCTTGGTTATAAGTTGCTACAGCCGAGATACGGCGGTGCGCTGTAGGGAAATTTGAGGCTGTTGAATGGGGATATAGAATATCCTTTGGGCTGGGTTCGGGAGCAGCAGAGCGGTCTGACGGTGAACTATACAGTGTAGTCGTCGGTGGGCACTGGTTCGATTGGACTTCATTTCCAGGTCGCTGTTGGGCTTGTATTATATGCGTTTCTATGAGACGTGCTTGCGCTTGGATAACTTCCTCTAAGCGATCTATGGAGAGGAGACATCAGTTGTACGTCTCGGAGAATAAGGGAAAGCTTCACGCAATTCTACATAGGGGGATCCGTTACCTAGCCGTTGTTCGAGCTCCCTTCCATACCCAGCTCTCAAACCTGGTTTCTTTCGTTCTTTGTATTCGCATGGATGGCCGTTCCGAGCACACCAGCCACAGCTGGGTTGAGAGCGATCTACCAGGTTGCGATGAGTTGTGTGTTCTATTCAATTCGGAATTGGTCTATACGCACCACACTTCACTTTCCTCTGCTTACAAAGTTCGCATCTGGGTTGGTCAGCGATAGCATCATGAGTTGGCTCCTTAAAAGCGTGAAATCAAAGAAAACAATAACAAGGAAGGTGGGTTGATATACGAGACCATCACCGGACGTTTCCTTTTCAATGACTGATCCGAGGACTGGGAAGTTTTTCGATCCGCTGCGCCGGCGTCGTTGCCGCTATCCTGCCCCGACCAGGCGTCTTCGGGACTTTCGACTTCATCGCGATCGTCCGCCCGTCTCCCGGTCTTGACCTGAGCAGCCGGAGGCGAGGTGTTGGCATTTCTGAAGCCGTGTGGAGAAGGAAAAGCATGCTCCATCGGCGCACATTAACAAGCACTCCGGAGAGCCGATCCGAAGTACGGAGTAGCTGTACGGGTTGGGTTATGCGCAGTCGGACTGCTGTCGATATGGCCAAAATTCCCAGTTAACCAGGTCAGGCTAAGTTAGGGGAGAGAGCTGACGGAGAGATCTCGTCTGGCACAGTCCGGCGCCAGTCCCTAAACCAAGTCGCAGCGGCATCGTCTTGCCAAGGCCTCACCCCAAGCCATGTGAGGGAATATGCCGGGAAGAGAAAAGGCGTGTCGACTGGTTGGCGGAGTCTAAAAAGGTCTGATGGCTTCAGCCCTTGACCTGGGCCTTCGAGGGTCGAGCCCTTGACAGGCCAGTTGGTTTCCGGGGGCGTGGTGGCTGATCCCACCCGAGACCACGTCGTGATCCTGGGTGCACAAGTCCTTTCATTGGCTGCGCCATGGATAAAATAGGACCTGGACAAGTCTCATATCTCGACTATATTCGAGCTTTCTAAGGCTCTTAGTGATAGCTTGACAGAATTTATTATTATTCAGTCTCAGAATAACTAACCAGTTCTGCGGTACAGAGTACTCCAACTCTCCAGACCCCAGATGAAATCGGAATTTTCATATTATCATACTCCGTAGGAGACGCCGGAAATTACCAACCAGGCATTAGTGCTCATTCGAATTTGACGCTGTCATGGTACTAGTTAATAAACCGGAGGATATTCTCAGAAACTGTAATGTTACACCAGATTTCGATATCTGAGGGCGTACATGTCTCAGGAGAATTCGGAGCAGAAATATCATTCTCGGGAAGTATTAGCGAATTTTCCGCCGCCCCATTATTATTTTTGTACGTTGGGGATGTCGCTGCGTGGGCTTGGGCTATTTTTGAAATATTATTTATCAGAAGCCCAGGATCTAGGATGAAAAGGCCTCGCTCATCGAGTCTGCCATGGTTCATCCTTGGCCGCATGAGTAGAAAATATTCGGGGACAACAACCTCCTTTTTCGATCGGACAACTTCGTTGGCTCGTTGCTCGCGTCAATTCTACCCGGAGGGCAATGAGCTGTCCGTCTGTTTCGCTATTCATTATCGATTGCTGTCTCGCATTGGGGGGGTTCCTTCGCGTGGCTTTTTGGACTTTCGCTTCTGGAAGACAATCTGAGGACCAGCGTCAGCAGCTTCATGACCTGGAGCCTGGCCAATTGCTGCTAGTACTGCTGAGATCCTTATAGCTGAGCCCATGCAGCCCACTTAGCTGGTTATCAGGACGTTCAAACGGGGGGCAACAAGCGATATCTCAATGTTGCCATGACTAGCTCGGACCTCGCGAGTTCAAAGCCTTTCGCGTGCTGGACCCATAAATTGACCTTGCCCCCACTCTCTATGGCAAACTGGGCGGAATAATAGACGAAAGCTGACCCTGTCTTCATCGTTCAATCGCAGTGCTGATGTTGATGTTGAAGAGTTCGAGGAGGTTGAAGAAGACAAGGTTGCCGTTTACGGTTGCTTACATAACTGCCGTCTCGAAAGGGGCAGCCAACGTTTTTTCAACCTCGAGGATTCAACGTGCGAAGAAATCAACATCTCGCTTCTTCAATTGCTGTCTATTGAGACCTAAAAACACGTCAGGACCCAGAATTCTCCGGATGTGAGATGTCAAAGTGACGCCCGCATCAAGCTGGCCTTATGGGTGGCGTTTTGTTTTCGGTGGCATCCTGGTTGGGTGCATCTTCAACCTCTAGAGATGACAGCAGGGCTTGCTCCCAGCTACTGAAGGATCGATTCAAACTCACATATCAAGCCCATATTTCTTCTTCTTCGAGGATTGATGTATGGTACACGATCATTCATTCAGCATGACTTGGCATCGATATCACGAGTGCATTGACGAGGCATTGATACGACCACATTCCTCCAGCAGCGTTATCAGGCGAGCCTACCTATCAACTCGGGTTGTCAGTTAAGATCCAAATAACGTGGTGATGGACGGTGGATTCGGGAGAATCGGACGGAGAGCAACCTTGACGTGCTGCATAAGCTAGCGGGAAACATTGTACGGCAATGTAGAAGCGTGATATGTCATCTTTCCAAGCTCGAGCACCATGGATACATTTGCAACTTCCCCAGATTTCACACCAACCGTCGTCTCCTTCTAGTCACCAGGAATCTGGAGAAACTCTCCACGGGGCAGGCGGAAGGCCTCCTCGGTACAACGTCCCCTCGGTGTATCTTCACCCCGAGAAGCTCTGGGGCCATGGTGGAGAATGGAACCTGTAATTCACCAAAGACAACAAGTTCGTATGCTTAAGCTTGCGAAGCGGCTAAACTATCGCTACAATTGCTGTCTTCACCCCCAAAGTTCGCTAAATCCCATGGCAATATCTGTTCAATATCTACGGGGAGCACTCTGGTTGATATGAAAATTATTAGGGTATACCTGGGCATTGCGCTATTTACTCCGATCCACCAAGGGCAGGTTTCCGCCTCCCATCAGCTTTCTCGGTGAATAACACGAGTTCAAACCGATACTTATCCACATGGTGGAATGTGGCTACAAATTGAGGAGTTATATATACCTCCTGAGGATTCCATTACTCGAGGACCTCCAGAAAGTCAGATGTTCTCAGATGCATAGAATTCCAACCCGTGTTATCCAGATCTTACCAACACGCCGTCATGGCTACCATATTTCCTACTATTAAGGCGGTCAACACGTTTATTATCGATGGTGTTGGTTCGGGAGGCGATTATCACAATGTATGCTGCTATCCCTTCTCAAGTGAAGTGTACTGTTTGTACATTAACATGTTATTCCAGGTAAAAGGTGGACATTGGCTCATTGACTCTCCCATTGCAACACCGATGGCACGATGGGAGCAATACCGAAGCTCTCGAACTAGCTGGGGTATAAATGTCCTGGGGTCCTTTTGCGTTGAAATAGAAGCAACGGATGGTACCAAGGGGTTTGCAACCGGGTTTGGAGGGCCCCCAGCATGTTGGCTAGTGGCACAGCATTTTGAAAGATTCCTGATAGGTGCAGGTATGGATCGATTGATTTCATGTATCTTCTCTCTCACAATACTGTCCCGCGTCTGACAAATGTTTACTCAAGACCCAAGAGATACCAACAATACATTCGAAAAGATGTACCGGGCCTCCATGTTTTATGGGCGCAAAGGCCTCACAGTCGCAGTCATATCAGTCATAGATCTAGCTATCTGGGACTTGCTGGGGAAAATCCGCAACGAACCAGTTTACAAGCTTATCGGTGGTGCAACCCGTTCCCGCCTGGATTTTTACTGCACTGGTCCAGAGCCGGGTTATTCAAAGGCGATGGGCTTTTCCGGTGCCAAAGTAGCGCTCCCCTATGGTCCTGATGAAGGTGCAAGTGGTCTAGCTAGGAACGTGGAATATCTACAACAACAACGGGAGAAGATCGGCCCAAACTTTCCGCTAAGAGTTGACTGTTACATGTCTCTGAATGTTCCATATACGATCGAGCTGGTCAAAGCTTGTGAGGCCGCGGGTATCAACATTGACTGGTGGGAGGAATGCTTGTCCCCCGATGACGTCGACGGCCAAGCCCTACTCAAGAGGGCTCATCCAACTATCAAGTTCACCACCGGTGAACATGAGTACTCTAGATATGGCTTCCGAAAGCTTATCGAGTCCCGAAATCTGGATATTGTACAGCCAGATGTTATGTGGGTGGGAGGAATGACCGAATTGCTGAAAATATCTGCAATGGCGGCTGCTTACGATATTCCCGTTGTGCCACATGCTTCTGGCCCTTATTCTTACCATTTCGTTGTGTCTCAGCCGAATTCACCATTCCAGGAATACCTGGCGAACTCACCTGACGGAAAGACAGTACAGCCTGTATTTGGCGATTTGTTCCTGAACGAACCGATTCCTTCCAAAGGCTATCTTGATGTCAGTGCCTTAGATGAGCCTGGTTTTGGGCTTAAGTTGAATCCCGCCGCGAAGCTCATACCCACACGTTATATTCTTACTCCCGGCCCGCAGAAATCGCTTCGAGATGATAGTATTTCTTCACGGAAGGATGGAAAACATGGCAACGAAAATTCTGTCCCAACAACCAATGGGACTGTACCATGGCACTAACTATATCACTCCGATGGAAAGTATTGTTGGCTGTTATCTCTGCTTTTTCTCAGCGGCTACACCTATATACCTATAAGTGTGTAACACATGAGAGCAGTATCATACTCCGGATATCTCCGCCTTTCGATGATTTATTGTTTGGTCTTGACAATTGCAGTTCCAGGTGAAGTTCCCAGCAGATGTTAAGCTTACATTCCCCCCTCAACCAATGTAGAAAGAGGCTGTGATTAATGCATGTGTACCGTCTATATTAAATACCTTCAAGGACTCAATACTTAAAATTAGAACCAAATTAACGACATAAACAGTCGGTAATTGTTATACAGATCATCAATTCAACTTCTGAATAATCCCGCTTCGAAGGAACGGGATCTCCACACCAACAACCCTGCCAGCCTCCTTATCAACAATAAACACAATCCTGTCCATCGGTACGCCAGCATAATATAGCCAATCCACGGTCTGCCATGACGTGCAAAGAGCCTCAAGTTTTCCTAAACCCGGAAGATCAGATGCTTGTTCATTGAAATTTGGAATCAAGTCAAAATTGATTCGCCAGTCCTGCTCAACAAGGCTCTTGTCGTTCGTAGCAAGCCTCTCTAAGCCAGTAGGATATACCCTCATTTCCGAAGCAAGCTGGCCCACTGTAGAAAGGGTAGCAGACCAAACTTTGCGAATACCTTCAAGTATATCAGAATCGTTGCGTGAGAGGGATTCCAGCTTAATGCCCGTGCCATTATCGATGACTGTTTTAAGCTTGATAGGGGCATAATCTGTTGCGTCTTCGTTGTCAACTTTCTGGCTCGTATATTCACCGACATACATTCCTGCCTGTTTGCGAGCCTCATCTTCAACGGCGGGAAGTATAGCACTGAGCACGGCCTCATTAATGATATATGCAGCCCTAGAATCTAATGGCCCGGCTGTAGACAGAACAACACCGACTCCGTATTGATCGATAACGTTGATTTGGGAAATATAACCCGGTGCACCGCCACTTTTTCCATATATATCAATCATATGTGGATATTTAGGAGTCATACCAGAAGTCCGTAGAATCTCCCAAGGTTGGCCAACGAGAGTGTTAAGTGATGAGGTAGCAGATCTTGGTTGGAGCCATTTTTTAGTAGCTTGAGGATTTTGGAGGATGGAATAATCGAGGATTTTGGTGACAAGGGTGGATAGATCGTTCAACGAGGAGTACAAGCCGCCTCCACTTATATACCGGTTAGCAGCTTGTCAAGTTAAAAGGAAGATATTAAGACATACGGAGCATTATATCCATAATCGGCGCCCCATCCCTGCTGCTCAACATTGGGGATAACCGCACGCTTATCTTCTCCAGGGGAAACACCAGTGTTTCTTAGGTTGAGTGGGCGTATGACTTGTTCCTCTAGCATCTGAGCATAATCTTTGCCGGTATCATTGGCAAGTGCTAGGCTAAAGAGTGTGAACGATAGCTGGGAATAAACTGGCCTTTCGTAAGGCTCAGAAACCGGATGAGAGTTGACAAGCTCGGTAAGAAGCTCTAAGAAGTGATTAGTAGATGAAATAATAAGGTCTCTGCATCTACAAACCTTCTGGTGTACACCCTTTATTTAAGTCTGCAATTCCACATGGAGGGTAATCAGTCTTGTTTAGGGGTGGGAATCCAAGTGCTCGATATAGGGGTTCTAGAAAGTAGAATTGAAGTGCCCCAACTAAATAACCGTCAGTATTATTACCCATGCAATCATTCGATACGAAGACGAACTGGTATTAGCTGGAATCCCAGAAAGGTGCTCTGAAAGAGAGAGCAGGGAGATATTATCCCAATCAATCGGCGAAGATGCATTTTTGAGCTGCGGAAGGTATTTGGTGATTGGATCTTGTAGATCCACGTCCGACTTCAAAAGAAGCAAGTCAGAGAATATTTTTGATACCGATCCAATCAGATACTGCGAGTCACCGTCCAGATGCTTGGTCCCATTAATATTCTTCTCCGCAAGATGATGGTATTCCCACAGGACACCGGTTCTTGGGTCTCCACCGTTGGGAGAGACGATAGAAACTGAGAACGACGTATTGGCGATATCCCAGCCTGCTTTTATCCTCCCTGAGACTGCATCGTCCAGAGATCGAGAAAGCCTCTCAGTGGCATCTTTGATATTCTGTGACTGACTCAGCTCTGTTGGGCGCGGCAGCAATGCTCCGCTAGGTACACATCCTGGGACGGAGGCAGATAAAGTAGTTGCTGCGTATGGCAACAAAAGCCATAGAAAGCAAACAACCATGACAGATTGTGGGTATAGAATGAAATCTGAATATTACTATCTTCGTTGACATGAAGAACTTCTCTGTCTTCAACGTTCTGTTATGCACATTTTATATCCCATGTCCATACCTATCAGCCAAAGCCAAAGACGGTAATTTGTCGTTTACCAGACAGCCCCCGGAATCTTACAGCCGAGACCTGGCATCTCATCTCCAGCTACGATGATCGTGGAGAGTGGCTTAGTAGTTTGTTAGCGGATGGAGAAATATGGAGAGGCGAAGTGTTTATCCTTGCCGCAAAAGTCAAGAAAGCGTATTCGGCTTCTCGTATTCCAGCCGCTAGTCGACTTCTCATCCACTTTTTATATTTAGCCCTGGCTGATGAGCCTTTCTTCACTCTGGAATAAGTTGCTTTTTGTATCATCAAGACCAAAGATGGTTTCTCCAAGACTGCTGAGCGAGAAGGTGGCTGCAATAACGGGGGGATTGACAGGCATAGGACGTGTATGTAGATCCTCTGCTCTGCCTTCCCGAGACCCTGATGTTGACCAGCAGTGGTTACATGCGTGTCTATCCCTATAATTCTGGGGTTAGACATGTAACCATTCAGTGTTTCTTTGACTTAGGCCATTGCTCTAGAATATATCAGACAGGGCGCCTACGTAGCTGTCAACCATCTCGGGCTGGACCATGAACAGGAATTGATATCAACGCTGAAGCAAGAGGTTGCAGACATCCTTGCTTCTGAAAGCAAGGAGATTTCATCTAGTCGAAGGCTCATCACTGTCGCCGGAGACGTTTCGTTGCCAGAGACAGGGACTGATTTCATCAGAGAGACAGTATCGGCCTTTGGTCGACTGGATATTTTCGTCAGCAATGCTGGAATATGCGAGTTTAAAGAATTCTTAGAGTATGTTTAGATGGCCCTAACAAGTGGCTGAACAGCCGTCTAATAAGTGTGATAGGATATCGCCTACGCTGTTTGACAGAACTACATCTGTCAACCTAAGTGGTGCATTCTACGTCACCCAAGCAGCTGCTCGGCAAATGGCACTATCCCAGTCTCCTCCAGGAGGGTCGATAATTGGAGTTTCATCCATATCTGCCCTTGTTGGTGGTGGCCTTCAAGCCCATTATACCCCTACAAAGGCTGGTATCTTGTCATTAATGCAATCCTCTGCCGTATCTCTGGGGAAATTTGGAATCAGATGCAATGCCTTACTGCCCGGAACAATACGGACGGGACTCAACGAGGAGGACTTGAAGGATGATAAGAAAAGAACGTACATGGAGGGTAGAGTGCCTCTTGGCCGTCTAGGTGAACCCAAGGATTTAGCTGGTCCTGCTGTGTTCCTAGCTTGCGATGAACTGAGTGGTTACGTGGTGAGTGTAATTACTTTGGCAGATTTTTTATCATAAACTAGACTGACTTGGAACTTAGACGGGTGCACAGCTTCTAGTTGACGGAGGGATGTTTGTGAATCTTCAATAATAGTTCTCTACCACCAAGATGTCTACTCCTATCACCGGCTGAAACGACGGATCGTACGATCTTCCTCTGACGTCAATTGTCCGCTCGGTGTATCTATCACCGAGATTAATCGGAAGCTTAACTTGACAGGTCAATCCGACAGGATAGCTTCATAGTAGTACGAGGATGGGAGGAGGGCTGTCAACTGGCTGATGGACCATAATGACTTAAGACTATGAAAGTTTTCAATAATATTTCCAAGCCCGAGATAGTAACCAAGTCATTCCTTTCATATTATACATAATTCTCTCTACCTAAACCTGATTAACGTAAATAGCTTCGGCATCGTAATCTATAAGAACCATGAAGAGCTATAACCCGACAAAATTGTGTCTAAGACGCTGAACGACGTGAACGATGGAATAAGGCCCGGGAACAGCCGCGAACCAGTTAAGTATAAACCAACCGAAAAATCAAACAAACATAAATATCCAAACATGTCCAACGCCCTACATTCATAAGCAGAACCATGCTCGAGTTCCTTTCATTCCCTAAGAACCCTCGATCTGATTTCCTCGATCTCAACCACTAATTTGTTTATTTTCGCCTGCATAGCCTTGGCTTTCTTTTCGAATCCCGGGATCACAGTTCCGTCATCCCTCTTGAGTGCATTAAGTTGCTTCTGGATATCCTGCCCCAGTGACTGTATTTCATAAAAATATTGGTATTCGACTTTCCCTTCGAAACATATCCCGTATCCTTCGCAGTAACAGACATGGTCCTCTGGACACAGTTCTGCAACTCCTGCAAAGACGTACTGCCATAAATATTCCCACACTCGCCCTGACAAGCTATCGGATAACGAAGTTTGGAGAATCCAGTCTCGATAATATATATAAGTTTCCCGGGGTATTCGTCGGATCCGATCTGCACTGACTGCGAATTGCGCACAGCATGGTTGTGAGAGCACCTGAGGGACGTCGGTACCGGGAAATAGCTCTAACCAGGAGTTCCCTATCACAGCTGCTTCAGGAATACTTGAGAGGTCATCACCCCCAGCAATTGGATGGATATGTTCGGGGCAACCGGGCTCTGAATGGCAACGAAGGTTCATATAACCGTCACGAATGATTTTTTCGCTCCGAAGACGTTTGACCATCTTTGCGGAATCCGAATCCAAGAGATCGTTATTATGCCATGTAGTCAAATGAGCATGCATAAAAATAGAAACATCAGTAAGGCTATAATATCGGTCAATGATGTACGACAGATAGACCATTACTTCGTGTCCCTTGTTTTTCATCACAGTGAGTGGAGCACTGGAGTTATTGACAACATAAACGGCCGTCTGTAGGGTTGGATCTTCTCGTTGTAGCTCGTCGACCCAAGTTGTGTTTTCCCTCTGGACGCTCGCTATAACAAGGGTACGAGTATAATTCTTCCCAGGCTTGACCACACCCGGAACAATAGGGCCGGCTGGTTTCATGCCCTGTTGTCGATATGACTCCAGGGCGCCGTTGAAACTTGCTCGGCCATGTCGCGCAATATTGGTGAGATAATAACCTGACGTATAAATGGCAAGGATGCTGAAGAGAGCAAGGCATGTCAAGCTCTGCAATCGATTTGGTCGCAGTGAGTGTTTCATCGCGACTCAGTATAGCTAGGCAACCGAACAAAGAAGAGATAGTTATTTCCCATCTAAAATTCTTTTCGCCCTTCCCCCGAGTTATCGATACTCTCATGTTCCGTTTCCCTCGAGGGAATCGATGGCAGTGCCCATCTCGATGAGATCTTGCGAAGGGGCTGATGCATCGCATCAGCTCCCGCTGATTGCGTAAGAAGGTCGCAAGCAGTCTCGGCTTTGGCGGCTCTTATAAGACATCTTGGCCAATTAGTAGACTGAACTTGCGTTGATCCATGTAAATATGTGGTCCCCGTATAACCAAATGGCCATCATCAACCAATGAAATTTGGAATGGGTGGATGCATCCTGATCGATGGTTGCTGGAGTCCTGCAAAGGAACAGTCTTTACTCCGCAGGTAAATGGAATCGGTGATGGCTGAGTTTTTCGATAGCCGGCACATCTACCTGTTGATTCAGGTGTTTCATTCAGAGTTATTCGCATGGCCAACTTGTAACGCACTGGGGAGCTGATTCAAACTCTTTATCGTGAATTGTGGCGAAACCGGCAGTTTTTGTTCCTGAAATGAGAACCTGAGCATTGTTGTTTTGCGATAATATAACCTAAAAAGCGTGACATTGAACTGATTTTGTCGAAGCTGCTTTCTACACAGGATTGGAGCGTTCGAGCTACGAAACTGTGATGCAGATACCACAAATGCCGCCTCACGAACAGAGCCAGAGACGAAAATCCCAGAGATTGTCGTAACCAGCTCTTGGTGTCTAATGAGATATTAGTGTTAGTACAGTCATGTGGGTTAAATACCTAATAATGGTCAACCCGTTGGTATAAGGAACCGATGCTGAAAAACCATGGCTTTAAGCTACACTAGTATGCTCTTGCTCGTTGCTTGCTAAAGAGTGTCGTTATGATGAACCTCGGAAGAATGACCTGGGTAATGAAATCTGCTTGCTATTTCTGTTAAACATAGTAAGCTTCATAGCCTACGGACCTATATGCATGTTACCTTGTCTGCAAAGTTGTAACTGTAACCCCAGATCGAAAGTACTCCTCTGCGCATGAGCCTGTGGCCACTTCGTACTGGAAGTGACGCTGAGTATGTCTGAAGTATGCACGCAACATTGTTTCTACAGGGGCCCATGGGGAATTGGAGGATTCTTCGCTTTAATATGCTCTCACAATTCGTGCATTGGTGGTGGCAACTATTGCTGTAACCGGTCTATTCAGAAGTATCGTAACCTCACAACTTGCTAGGGTATTCTTCTAATGGATACTCACACAGTGCTTAAGAGGCCCAGCACAGCACGCAGGTGACACAAATGATATGTGTGTTTCCAGGAAGTCGCGCGAAACACTCTGCTCTTTGTCATTGAAAATTCGGTCAACGTTATTTAGTGATCCTATCAAGAAACTGGTTCCCGCTCGCCTTTTCTGGAAAGCAGGCCATAAACAGCTGGGAGATATGGCGAAAGAGGAATGATCCGGATTTCTTAATCCCGAGGGCCCGATGCGATCCCTTGTTGATTTCACCTGGTAGCAGAGTATGGAGTATGATGCTGCAGTTTGTCCAGGATAGTGGTGCGAGCCCGGAGTTCGGCTTAACACTGGTGATACGGAACTTATTCCGTTGGGGGATCTCTGGCGAGAAACGCTCGGACAGCTAATCACCCCGATCCATGGTATAAATGAATTGGATATATCGATACCAAAGGAGCTGAATAGCTTGATAGAACCAGGGTTTTCACTAAAAGGCTTATCATACGAGTTATACCATTCCTGGAAGTTATGATATTGGACCCTTCAGCATCAGACTCCAACTGTTTTCAAGGCATGACAAAATGGAGTTAAAGAAAAAAAAAAAAAAAAAAAAAAAAAAAAAAAAAAAAAAAAAAAAAAGAGCACCGGGTGCTGGAGGAAGTTGCATGTGTTCATGACTCAAATCAAATTTTTCATGCAAGCTCTTCGGCCACTGAAGATGCCGGACGGGGGCGATTTCCCGGACCCTGAAGGAGGTCATGCAGTGAGATATTGGCTCTCAGGCCAAGTGGAATTTTCCTCTGCATCGGATCCCACGACCGAAGAAGCATACCTCGAAATCAAACACTCGGATATTTCTCGTACCGCCTTGCCATTGCAGGCACATGTATGCCGGCTATGAATTACCCGAAATGCAGGCTGCCATATTCCCAGCAAGTGACAAAAGGCTGCGAGAGCATGGGTCATCTTTTCTTCAGCGGGAAGAAAGAAATACCTCACAGACAGAGAATTAAAGCCAGCATCCGCGGAAGTGCCTGTGTAGAACGCCTCGCCAGGTCGAAGGGAAAAATCCTGCCATGTGCCCTCAGCAACCGCGAAATAAACCCCTTGTCCGTCTCAGCCCGCTGTCTCGCTTGTCTATCAATCATCGCGAAGCTTCAAATCTGAAAACAAAAACAGGAACAAACTTTTTACGCTTAGTAATGGTTATTAATAATAACAGGTTACATAATGCATTTTTTGACTTTCGAGAAGCCACTAGTAAACTTTACGTTCCGCTAAGTGGGGAAGCTAGTCCTAATTTGGCACTAGCGGACGGGTCAACCGCCGACTTTGTTTATTTTGACTTCGGACGCTTCTTGCCTCGTTGCGAGTGGCTAGCTGGCGCTCATATAGCCCCTTTTGCCCATGGATACTGATTGCTATGACACCATATAGCATACTTCCGTACGGAGTACCGAGGACTTTTCTTCCGCTAACACCACTCAAGACGTGGTGGATATCAGCTACTCAGTTAAGAGGCACAAAATTGCAGAAACAGGATCAAGGGCACGCAATCCTGCATGGACTCAATGTTCACCTCAACGAAGGAGTCTGGTCCACCATAATTTAATTACTGGATTGGGAATCTGGCGAGGCCCTACGACGGGTCATGATGCCCTCAGAAATCCGCAATTTAGGCAGGGATGATAATGATATCATGATGCATCTCGGTTCTTTCCGCCAGCCACTAAGTCGCCCTGTCCTGTCTTGATCCGGAATGGCAGGTGGACTTCAATATCAAATAAACGGACCTAGCTGGTTCTCACATCGCTGGTTACTAAGTGCTAGCTCACTCGCAGCTCTAACTCTGTCAAGGAGAGCGGTTGAGACAAAGATTTTGCCTCGAAGCCAGGGCGTTTGTCTCATGCAGTCAAGGTCGCCAATCGACAACTAAGTTAGCTTGTTGGGAATACGTCCAATGGGCTGCGAAGAGTGAATCTGTTTTGCAGTATTAGTGCACTTCTGAACAGCAGCCAACCGCTAGTATCCGACTTTTTTAATATAGGTGGCTGTTAAGCTGTCTCTCTCTCTCTTCCACACGGACCACTTCCTGTTCTAAAAACCCCAGGGATCTGCCGGAATTTTAATGCTTAGCTCTTTCCAGGGCATTGTACCCACATCAGCTCGATGGGTCGAACCTGTCCCATACTTATATTATTATTTCGCCATGGCTGCTATATCTCTCGCCATGGTGAAAATACGACTCGAGATTGGAGGGTGTATCGGGACCGGTAAGACAGCCAAGAGGCCCGAGTGTCTTGTTGCCTTCCTTGCCCTCAAAGTGGCTAACCGCAATTTCAATGATATACGGAGGGCTGGCCTAGGCATGGGTCAGCTTGGAGGTCCAGAGTTGATTCTGGCCAGAAATATCAGCGAGAGAAAACCCAGAATTAACCGGGTCAAGGATGAAAACAAAAACTTAGCTACAGGATGAAGTATGCAACGGACAGAATTTCTGGTCGATTCTCGAATTTATGCTGGGATGAGATCAGGTCGCAGCTGATGTTCCGTAAACCTCCGTGTGAATATTCACGCTCAAGACCCTGTCAATGCATTGGCAGAGCTTCCTGCAAGTAATTTTTCCATGGCATCTTAGCGAATATTCCGTGCCCGGCAATCAAGTTACCCTTGCATCTATCTCTTGGATTCTTCTTGCAGGCTTTTTTTTTTTTTTTTTTTTTTTCTGAGCGGCTCGTCTTCGTTTAGCAAAAGCTATTGCATGGGCTAACCAGAGAATATACACTGGACTTTAGAGGCGCGTAGAAATTTCTTCTCTTGTCTTCCCCATGGGTGTACCTAGTGATGAAAACACTCCGCCATTATTTCCGCTGGCGAGAGCGGGCCTCGGCTCCGGTTTCCGAGTGCAATTACTCGATGGCTGTTTGATGATGTGATTTTGTTAGTTATGGGAGACAAGGGTAGCTCAAAAAAAAAAGACTAAAGTCACCTGGTGATATATCGCGGTCGAGCTTTTTATGGTAACTTTTCCACAGGCCAGGTCATGGTGGAGGAATGGAGCAGCGGACTTAATCTAGAAACGGTGAGACCGGAAATATGCAGGCCAGGGGGAAGTGGATAATGGCAGGGATGAGCTGGCTATTATTATCGAGTTGCCTAGCGTCTAACTAGTGCATTCAATACATGAAAAGCCTTAACGATGCAGGATATTGGGCCAAGTGGTGGCTGACAGACGACCAGTGAATTGCATGAGCGAGCACCTCTTCAGTCCTGATAGGATCGACAGCGTCCAGAATGCAGACATGGGGATGCAGACCAAAATCCCGCGTCTGCGGTCCACCAAGGAAGAATACCCCCCTGCTCATTGTCTTTGTGACGGAAGGTCGAGGAGGACGGATTCATCCGCTGGCAGAGCAACTGAGTGACTGAGCGACAATTGGGGTATATAAAGGGGATCAGAATCGCCTGTCAAGTCGATATTCATCCAGACAAAACAACCAGCACTCCAGAGCCACAAGCCTCAATCAAAATCTCCAAGCACAAGCACATCTTCTTCGATACTTCTGCTCCCAGCAAGAAAAAAAAAAAAACTCCAGCTTCATCAAGATGTCTGTCCTCTCCCGCGCCGTCCAGCTTGCCTTTGTTGCACTTGGCCTCTGCCTCTTCTTCTCCAACTTGGTTGCTGCTCAGCCCATCGCCGGTCCTTCTCTCGGTGTCTCCGTCAAGTCCGTCAACGGTGTCTGCCGCGCCAGCAAGCCATGCGAGCTCGAAGTCACTGTCCGCAACACCAACACCAAGAAGCCCGCCACCGTCCTGAACTGGAACACTCCCCTTGACCCCTATGCCGACCAGCTCGGTGTCTTCGAGGTCCGTGACAGCAAGGGCGCCGTCGTCCCTCTCGACTTCATCCAGATCCGCCGCATCACTCCTCCCCCAGCCTCCGACCTCGTTGAGATCAAGGCCGCCAGTTCCGTCAAGGTCAAGGTCGCTCTCGAGACTCTCTCCCGCGCCGAGCTCCCAGCTGGAACCAAGTACACCATCACCGCTACCGGCTGGTGGCAGGCCGTTTGGGACCAGCCCAAGGAGCAGGTCGTCCAGTCTCACCTCCAGGAGCTCTCTGGCGCTTTCTCTGGCAACTTCAACTCCAACTCCGTCCAGGTCACCAAGGTATGTTCATCCAGCAGTCCGCAACAGTAATCGGTATGATCCCTTGCTAACTGCCCTTCCTTGCAGGCCTAAATGCGCTCTATCACCAACGTCTCGACCCAACCACCAACCACCAAACAACAAAAACATACAAAAGTAGTACATAGATGATGATGATGGATGGACCAACCACTGGTTCTCTCCCGCGTTCCTGACGCTTGACGACCAATTACGCTCTTTATGTCCCTGGCCTTGACGATGCTGGCCCAAAAATACTGTGAAGTGATTCTTTAGCGACGAAGCGAGTCAGTTAATTAGTTAATCAGATAATATAATAGTCATTGACACTCACTACTCTTGTCCATCTTTGAAGTCAAGTAGAGTAAATTAGCCGAGATCGACTTGTTAAGAAGTTTGGTTGTGGTTGGAATATGGTTGACTCCAAGGGGTGAACTTAGTTAGCCGTGCCCACAAGGTTGTTTGAGGATCTCTGCTAGTTAGCTATATGGAGTATATATCAACAACACAACGAGTTATCGCCTTGACAAATGTCTGTATGGCTTGAGCATGGCTACTCCAATTATTGATTCTCATGTGCATCTCTGGACAGCCTCGCAGCTGGATATGCTAGCATGGCATTCACCTTCTAATCCGCTGGGCTCGCAGCATTCGGTTGAAGAGTACCTTGATGCAGCAGTATCGTCTCTGCCAGCCGAGTACGCTCTTAAGGGCTTTATATACATAGAGACAGATCGAAGATCATCACTTAGACCCCATGATTGGACTCATGTTTTTGAGGAGATATCGTTCATCTCGCGCATAGCGTGCGGGACTCCGCTCGAAGGAGAAGGACATGTCTCGTCAGACAAGGAATTATGTCTCGCGATTATCCCTTGGGCGCCTGTTCCGCTAGGACCAGAAGGGCTAGAGCTATATATGGTCAATATACAAGAAAAGACAAAAACCGACGGAGGAGATGCGTGGGAAAAGATCAAGGGAGTGAGATATCTGCTCCAAGACAAACCAAGCGGCACCATGTTGGAAGACGGCTTTATTCAGAGCCTACGATGGCTGGGGCAACGAGGACTGACTTTTGATCTCGGAGTCGATGCTAGGAGAGGTGGACTTCATCAGCTTGAAGAAACCGTGCAGCTAGCGGGGAAATTATATCAATACGGCAGCCAAGTGAAGTTGATACTAAGTTTCGGTATCCCTTGCTCTATTACAATCGATATCTACTTCCCACAACCTGCTGAATAGTAAATAGACCATCTGTGTAAGCCGAATCTACGCATATCACCACCTGAAACCTGTAACCATCAAGACTTCGTCGAGTGGAAAAGGCATATCACTTCTCTTTCGGCTTATCCTTGCATCTACATGAAGCTCTCGGGTCTCTTTTCTGAACTTCTGCCTCTGCCTGCAGAAGAGGAGGGGCAAGGCGATGCATACCAGGTATCGGCTGCCGTAAATGCCATACAACCATGGACGGACGTCATATTCGACACCTTTGGCGCTGCAAGAATCATGTTCGGAAGTGACTGGCCGGTCTGTAATATCGGAGGTGGTGGAAACTTGGTTGCCTGGAGGAGGTGGACGAGAGTGGTCGAGCTGCTGCTAGAGAAGCGAGGGCTCAGTGACGACGATAAGAATAACATCTGGCATCTCACTGCTCGGAGGGCCTACAGTATCTCCCCATCTTGAACTAGATGAATCACGCCCTTTCTAGCCAATGTCGATATCTGTGTTCTACAGCGCAGATGTCAACCTGAAGCCGAGGTTGGACAGCGCCAGCTCTTTCTCCGCTCGGTGAACGTGCTGCGATCGCCGGCGCAGATACGGGCAGAGAACCCAACCAAGGAGCTGTCCTCTATAGCAAGGATCCCCCTCCAGACAGAAGTATCGCGGGGTGATAGTGCTTGATTTCGGGACACGATATTTAAAGGGTGAGCTTCTGTTTGCGATTCAATGTAACTACATGTTAACTACCGATAACCGAAACTAGCAAGCATCCCCCTCAACGATAGTTATCTACTTACTTCCAATTCAATACGAGCGAAAATGACGGACTCAGAGATTCCTACTCACGCAAAGGCTGCTGTATATGACAAGCCAGGCTCAGTCTCGACCAAAGTGGTGATGGTAGAGGTTCCTGAGCCTGGACCTGATGAAGTCCTCGTTAACCTGTGCGTGTGTTGTAACTACATCGAGAGCGGCCGTGAATAAGCCTGCTGACCTCCAGGTCTAGGACTCACTCGGGAGTTTGCCACTCTGACTATTCTCTCATGACCAACAGCGTATGTGCTGGCATCTTTCTCTGGTTGGCATCTTTGGCTGATTGCATGTGGATAGTGGCCAGCTCTCCCCTTCCCACCTGAAGCAGGGCAAGTTGGAGGCCATGAAGGTGTTGGAAAGGTCGTCAAACTCGGTCCTGGGGCTGAAAAATCTGGCCTCAAGATCGGTGATCGTGTTGGCATTAAATGGATTGCTCATGCCTGTGGCAAATGCCGTATGTGCCCCCTCTAATACCCCTTGGATCAGTAATGTGTGCACGGAACGAACAAATTGACGGAAACTAGTGTTCTGCGTTGATGGTATCGATGGATGCTGCATCAACAAAAAGATGTCTGGATTTTATAGCCCAGGTACATTCCAGCAGTACATTCTTGGATCAGCACACTATGTTACCCCTATTCCAGATGACCTGCCCTCCGAACAGGCTGCACCCATGTTATGTGCCGGCATAACAGTTTACGCTGCACTCAAACGCTCCAAGGCCCAACCAGGCCAATGGGTGATCATTTCCGGTGCCGGGGGTGGGCTAGGTCATCTAGCTACGCAACTCGCCAGTCGTGGTCTCGGCCACAGAGTCATTGGCATTGATCATCACAGCAAAGAGGGTGTCGTGCGAGAGTCGGGCGCAGAGCATTTCATCGACATCACTCAGTTCTCACAAGATGAAAAGGGGACGGGAGAGATCGTCGAAAAGGTGAAGTCCCTGACAGGGGGTTTTGGTGCTCATGCAGCCATCGTGTGCACCGGATCCCATGCCGCATACGCACAAGCATTACTCATGCTGCGTTCAAACGGCACATTGGTCTGTGTCGGAATTCCATCACACAGTAGAGATCCAATCGCCTCTTGTTCTCCAGGGCTCCTGGTTGCTCAGTCCCTTAATGTTGTTGGTTCTATTGTAGGGAACAGAAAGGATGCAATTGAAGTTATGGAATTTGCGGCAAGGGGCATCATCAAGGCTCATGTACGTGTTGAGAAAATGGAAAAGCTTACGGAAGTCTTCGAGCAGCTGGGTCGGGGCGAATTGCAGGGAAGGGTCGTCCTAGACTTGTCTTGACGCCTGGACTCCGCTAGGTTTTATGCAGGTAACGAGACGGTGTCTACAGATTGAGAATAACTTCAATTGTAGGAGAGTTATAGGTTTATTTATATTGATAGGATAAATAAGCCTAAATTAACATATTATCCACCAGGGGTATTTTCAAATTGTAAGACAATAAGCTGAGAGAAGAGACGAGGTTATAAGACATGGTCCAGCCACTGATTATGTAGATATGAAGGAAACACGCTCTAGAGCAAATAATCCCAGATAATTTGCTTATTTCTTCACTTTGTTCTCTTTCGACCACTGCCAGATGCAGCAGTCGATGGCCGTTTTTGCCCGCTGGCACCAGGTATCAGAGCAGCACCCACAGCAGTTTTTGTCGGAATGTCGCCAGCTATTATACTGTGGAGTTTTCGGAGGTACGGCACCGGTGCCGCGTTCACTTGCATGTCGCTGAAGATATTATCAAGTTGAGGGGTGATTTGTTGCAGGATGTCCTCTGGTAACTGCTCCAGGCATGAGAGAACAAAGAAATCATCGCCATTGACTGGGTTATAAATTAGCTGGAAGTATAAATTTCGGTCCTCTGCTGCTTCATCCGATTCAGAAGGACGCTCCCATGTGCTTGTCTCGAAGGCATCAAAGTTGAATTGGCAGACTGCACGAAGAAGGTAGAGAAGTGTCTCGGCTGCTCCTTTGAAGCCATGCGGACTGCGAGAAAACATATTCTTCTGGATTAGCCGGAGATGATCTCGCATCTCGTCAGCAACCACATCAACCTCCAGGGCCATATGGTCTGATTGTCTTGGTGTTCCTTTTTGTCGGTACCGATTGAAATCAGCAAGTAGCGAGCGGATCCGTCTTTGTACTTTGTCAAAGAATATGGCAGCACGGGCTCCAGAAGGCATTACCTTGCGAAGACTGGCATAGACATTTTCATCATGCACAGCAAGACGAAACATCGTGGCCTCGAAGTCACCTTGGACGACGCATTGCTCGGGGGTACGAGGCTGCCTAATCGTTTCCACAAGTTCAGGGCGAAATTCATCGGGCATGGTGTCTGCACTGAAGGCTGAAAGGAGGTCTCTGGCTTTCTCGGGGCGTGACATAGACATCGAGCTGCATTGTGTATCAGGGGGAGTGCCTGGGGTAGGAATGTATGGCCATTCCACTTTCTGGCATATATTTTCCATGCGATTTCCAATGAGTTCTAGCATGGGGCCCAGTTTTTCACATTCTCCGTTTTGGGATAGTTTGAGAGCTCCAGAGGGTCTGCTAGTTAGAACCCGCCGATGAAGCTGATCGACAAGCCACTGAGAGAAGAAAGTTCCGTTGTTAGCTGCAAGAATATATCAGGTATGACGAGGAGTATAAGCAGGGTAAACTAACGTAAATATGTCGACAAGCAATGCGGCTACCTTGGAAGTCTGGACATGAGCAAGCCATCGGTCCTTCGCCAACATAGACGCGACCATAATCAACGACATGGAAGTCATATCCACCACCATAAAGTGGCCTGCACTTATCGACAGAGAACTCTCCGCTTAGTCCATGCCGGGCTTTCGCCCTTGCGCTATGAGATAACATCTGAAGGTCATAGACAATGGATGACTTTCCAGAAAAGGTCACAGGATACAATGGGGAATTTTCTTCTTCTTCTCCTTCTTCCTCCATCTCTCCTTCACTACTTGACGACTCTTCCTCAGATTCGCTATCAGAGGACTCTTCAGTAGTATATGGAGGCTTTTGCCCTTGGGTTTGGGACCCTGCGCGAGTAGAGGACATGTCACTTCCGAGTGATAGGTTTCCGAGTAACTTAGTTGGAGCCGACATGTGAGGAGCGGTAGAGGGCCAAGGATATCAGGCAATGGAGAGGAGATAGAGTGCAAAAGTAGTGGACTAGATTATTTAGCCTAGGAAGAGTCCCACTGATAAGTAAAGTAAGAAAAACCGAAACTGAGTTCTCCCCTCCATCTTGTTCTGGAGTAGTCGCGTTCCTTTTGTACCTTAAACTCCACTGGGGAAATATTCATTAAGACGGGATCTACAGAGGCCGCCGTAGGCCGGAGTGGTAGGGGGGCGTATGAAAACTCCGCAGCCTGAGCGAATGCGAAGCCGGAGATCACTTAGGCAAGGAATAACAAATCTAGAGCACTATTCAGCGGCCAAATCACAGTCAGTCTCTGAATATGACTAGCGGCGCTTACGCCTGGGAGTAACGCGAGAAGGCTATCCCGTGTTTCCATGTGCCGGAGTTTAGGAAGGGGAACAATGGGCCATCCAAATGGGTGGGAGCTAGGGCCATCTTGATTGATGCCCCCAGTGTACCAAACGGCGGGAATCCTGGAATAAGTGAGCATTGCATAACTAGTGGGCTAGTCGAAACTGCATTACGGCCAGGTTTCTTCAGGGCCCCTCGCCAGGCAGCGATGGCCAGGGGTGGTAAGAAAAGGTCCTGGATTGCGGCACAGCTTGCAGGTCTGAATGCAGGTCGTGCATATTGGACTATTTTAAAGCAATCTCAGAGACAATTCCCATGGGGGATATACGATGCCTTGCAGGGGCGAGGTAACAAGTAACAAGAAATCGCCCTCCAATGATATAACCAAGCTGGGAGGCATCCGTATTGGAATAATATAGTAACTGGCAGATACTATTCTTGCTTGAGATGTATCAGAAGATGCTCTGATAATCTGGGGATGTTCTCGAACATGGCAACATTTCAAGGATGCTACATGTTGGCATGCTGATTGATATCAAAGGCATATTCGGCACTCTTCCCCCCCACTCCATGTACAGCCAAAGGGCTTTTCGGGGTCCACCTCAAGGCAGCAATCATCCTGGCGTATAATTTTCTTGGTATAAGCGGTCTAGAGGGTCGTATCTGCGATACTATTACTATTTCTCAACGTCACTTGCAGGAGGCAGAGCATCTCGTCGTAAAAATCACCGGAGTGAGACGGCGTACATAACTGCAGGACAGCGGCTCGCCGCCTCGCCAACCAGGGCGAAAGAAGAAGCTGATAGAGAGAAAGACAACAAAAAAAAAAAGATGGATGAGCAGAGTATGGAATACGCCCTGTCCTTCTCCTCTGCAGTTGGAGCTGGAGTCGGGGTCTGTTACGGCGTAGGCTGCAAGGTCGTCGTCAAAAGTTGAAGTTCGAAGGAAAAGGAGTGGATGACTAAGCACAAACCTTCCTCGAAGCCAAAGTTTAGAGCCGCAACATCAACGCCAACGCCAACGTCAATACACGACGATATAGACGGCGTCTCGTCTGATAGTCTCGGGGGTTGCGATCCAGAGGTACGCCAAATGATGCAACCCATGCCTCAGGATGCTCTGATGTGGTGCCCTTTTGACTGCTGATTGGTGGCTGTCCATCACGATGAGGCTGTGTTGAATTGCTGTGCCGCACGCTATGCCATGCGGCCACTCTGGCTTCAACCTTTCATTGCCCAGTAACGCCGTCTTTTCGAGTTCGAGTCACTCTGCGAGGCTGTTACTTTACAACCACATGGCTGTTCGTTCATTTAAGAAAGTTTTAAGTCACATGTTTGAACGGACACCGGCCGATCGTTTCGCGATCTTTGATACCCTTGCTGAGGTCCGATAGGCTGACCTAGGAGTACCTCGGCCGCTTGGGCTGCTCTAATTCCGGATATTTGGGCTGTTGATGCGGCTAGTCATGCCGTAGCAAGCGGCCATCCCGGCGGATCTGCGTCCTGCCCAAGCTGAAGACGGCCTTGGATAAGCCCGTCTTCGCCTGATCTGGCTCTCCCCAGGATGACTGCGGGCACATCTGTAACTGAGCAAGGGAGATTTTAGATTTGCCACAGCAGCCTGAACGCCCAATGGCAGCTTTGATCTGCTATTTTGTCAACCTGCAACCCTCTGGCCACATCTCTTACTAGCGCTCATAAGTAGCATCACTCATGGAGACAGGGGGAAGTGCATGCATGCTATCGAATCATGATTATCTCCCTCATGTTAGCCATCCAGCAACAGAACAAGCATTGTTCCTGAGATGGATGGAGTGGGAAAACAATAGCGGCATCGAGGTTTCACAAATACTGCATGGCCGCACGGAGGCACTGTCTCGGGGTTTTTCTCGCGCTAAATCCTTTGTGCCTTCTTTCAGATGCGATTCTGTGGCACAACCCTTGAACTATTTGCTCGACATTAGTCACTGAATTGTTTACTTAACCGCAGCCCAACGCTATCGATTTGACGAAGTCCGTAATTCCAGATAATGGTACAGACATGTGAATTGAAGCAGGCATTGTACGTTGACCACTTGAAAGAAAAGGGGTTCGTATTATTTGACAACCCCAAAAGTTCAAGTTAATTTATAGACCTACTGCCTAATGGCAAATTTAGAGCATTTAATCTTTAGTTATATGGATGTGACACAGAGGGAATATGAAAAAACCAAAACTCGGGAAATTCAATATAACTAATCAAGACATATAAATCCAAAAAAAAGATGGAAAATCCAAAAGCAGTCATAGGTATGGAGCTTATACGCGCCAAATCAGCTAATTGGCATGCTTATCACAGCTACCTTGCGTATCATCCTCTTGTTGACTGCGTTCCTGCTGTGCTTTCCGCTCTCGCTCAATAAGTTGATTGTACTGATAAGAAGACATGATGACTCCCCTGTGCCTTATCAAAGCTCCACGACGACGTGATGAGGCTTCTGGAGATTGCGAGCGGCGTGTATTGGTGAGTCTGGCTCTTGGACCCAAACCTTGAGATGGAGGTGGCATGGCATTCCTAGCTGCTGTAGATCTGGGTGGTCCACGGGTTTCCTCCCCTTGTTGACCGTGTTGACTTTCTCGAGTTTGTGTGTATGGCTGAGAGCTATTCTGAGAAGCCTCTGGCTCGAGATAAGTTGACATAGATTGAAGACCAAGTTGTGCTGCCAGTTGGTACTCATCATCTGTAGTTTGGTTTCTCAGCTGCCCCTCACGAGCCTGGTTGTAGTCAAAGGGTGTGCGCCCCTGATAGGTATGAATATTTAAATACGAGGCTGACTCCTCCTGAGAACTACTCTTATAATCCTCAAGTTCGTCTTCTTCTTGGCCGTCACCTTCCGCGTTTCTCTGTTGGTTGCTACCACCGCTTCTCCTATCCCTTGACTCGGGAGTTTTGCCATTGTCACCGGACGTTTCCTCCTCACTAGGCTCTGGCGACCTCCATCGAGCCAAGCCAGGCCCTTGGGTTGGTTGTCCGGAAGACGAGGAGTTTTCTGGCTCAGACTCATCACTGGTCGCAAATCCGAAATAATCGGGCAAAGGTGGAGAATTCGACCGCTCTCTCCCACAGCCAGAACAAAGGCAGCTTCTACCAAATAGTCTCACAGCTGTATTGTTGGGAAGGGGTGCTTTGGTGTAGCGTATAAATAGCTCCTCTCCATGCTTTATAAACCTGTTGGCGTGTAGAATAAGGCGGTTTGGAATTTCCGTATCCCAATTCCAATCCACATTATGGTAAGGAGGGCAAGCATGGTTGAACACGGAGATCGCAGGAAAGACATAAAGGTTGGGGAACGTTGGCATAATTAAATTGGACTCGCTTGGAGTAAATTTAGAGATCTCTCTTGTACGCTTGATGACCTCATCCTGAGTCTCAGGAACGTCCTCGCGCCTTTCCTCGCCTGGAGCGCACCAGGGGATGGCCGACATCAGCAGTTTCCGAAGGACAAGTTGAATCACCCAGGTATCAAATGAAAGGTCCCGGAAAATGTTCACACCTAGACATGAGAGAATGTCAAAAGGAACCTGGATATTCGCTGCAAACGAGAACGGCAGATTCTTGCCTGCAGCACGCCACAGTAGGATTGGCATTAGCTCGTCAATCTCGTGGGCCAGCAAATGAGGCTTGTTATCAGTCTCACGCCGGAGAAGAGTGATGTCAAACACCTCTCTAAGCAACAAGCTCAATAAAGTACCATGTTTTTCGTTTGAATGGGACAGAGAGCCCAGCTCCCGTGGTACAGATTCAGACTTCCAGTAGTTTGGTCGCATTGCATTATGCAGCCAGTCCCAGTTCTTCCCGCAGGCCCGATTATGATATAAAGATTTTGCGATATCTAAGCACGAAAGCCCCTGTTTGTTGGCACGATCATCGCTTGTCTTTTGTCTCTTTGAGGGATTCCCCCTTGTGGTCTTCTGTCCGTTGTCTGTTTCGGCACCTGGCCTTCGACGACCGCCCGTGGATTCAGACGAGTTTGTAGAAGAATCCCTTGAGCTAGGGCCCTCGGCGCTGCACCAGTACAGAGGAGTGTAGATGGAATTGGAACAGGTGCAACTTGGATCCTGTACGGCCTTATTCTCGGTAGGGGGCGATGGTGGGGAGCCACCAGTGCTAAGCGGGCGCTTGCAATTCTCGCAGAAATGCTTTGAGGTTTTGTACAGGGGCTGAAGATGGCCTCTTACCGATGGCTCATCTACATAAATGACTGTTCCCTTGCGTATGTCCTCATACGCATATACTGAAAGACTCCCACCGTCCACGTCTACCTGGATCTTTGCAGGACGATAGACCAGCGCCTGTGACTTTTTTATCATATCCGCATTCAACTTATCTGCAATCTGTTTAAGTGCGGTAGCAGCATCGTAGTTATCATACGGATACTGGCGGCATGTAATAAAGCCATAATGTCGCTCGAAAAAATATTCACGAGCATCGCGTCTTTTTTCTTTTCCTGCTTCTTGAATGAATTCAGCTAGTTTCCCTTGCCTCTTTGTCATGGCAATTTTGTCGCGGTCAGCCATGATAAGTCTTGTCCTTAGATATGGTTCAGTAGCAGAGTAATCTTCCCAGCATTGCATTGCCAACAGGCTAAGTACGATAATATGATGGACTGCTTTGCGCACTAAGGGAATGAAGCTGTTTACTCCGTTCCCCCTTCGTAACAGAAGGACTTCCGGGGAAAATTGGCGCCCGTTGGATGGTGTTTGCAATATGTGGCGCTCGACGGCGTCCCATATATGAATATAGATACCAGGTTGAGTATGGCGGTTTAGTGGATTGACAAGTTTCTCACATAGGAGTTGTGCACGGTATGCGTCCCCGATAGCTAGGTCAAAATGACCCATCTGGTAATATAAGTATGCGCGGCTGGTCCAGAACGCAGGGTTGTATGGGCTGAGATGTATTGCCCAGGTGTACATATCTAGTGCTGATAAACGACTTTGTGTAGTAATTCTGACTAGGAAATCATCGGATTTGCGCTTAAGGCCCCATTCTGGCAATGATTGGACAGGTAGGAAACTACCTTTATCCTCGGCTCTCCTCTCCTGGTGGCCGAGGGTTCTCAACTTTTGCCGTTCATCATCGTACAGTCTTTGTCTTAGATCAGCAACGAGACCGTTTGCATCGATTCCCCGGGAACGCAGTTCTGGTTGGAGCCTTGCTTTTGTCCAGTATTTTGTATCGATAAGAGGATTATGGCCTTGCACCAGTACGCTAGGTATGGTATTATCTGGTGACTGCTCCTGCCCTTCCGGCTCAGTGCCAAAAATGTCGCTATAAGTCCAGCCTTCAGTACGTTCAGCATCTCTGGGAGGGTGGAAAATATAATTTTCTTGTCGAATAGGCAAGTCTGGGGAAGTTAGAATGCTCTCGTATACATTTCGTACCAGACAACCAGCTGGGCCATTAGTAGCGGGGTGAGATGCTTTTAGAGTGTTGTTTGGTATCGACCACACTTTGTATGCCTTTGCTATATCTTCGTTGGAAGGAAATGGCCCCCATTCGACGTCATTAAACAGGTCTGGTTGGCCTGGATAAGCTGGGGCGGCATAGTCTAATCCAATAGGTACCGGACAATTTACCGGACATGGCATACTCGGGTCCTCTATAGTCTGTTCTTCGGACATTTTGAAGCTATTGATATGCTGGTACCAGGCTGGTGGATTGGATCAGGGTGTCTATGCGTTTCACAGAATCAATGCGGCTCAGGCGTTGGTAAGACAGAAGAACAAACGAGCCCATAGGTCTCAAAGTATGTTGGGCCTTTGGATGGTGTTGGGAGACCTAGAGGTGACCATATACGGTGGATGATAGTGGGAATCACAGAGAAGTTTGGGTTAGAAGGTAGGCCACTAGGAAAGAGGAATCCAGGTTTATTGTATGTCCAGGGAGATCAAAGAACATTGTTGATATAGCCCCGGATAAAGAGATACAGTACCAAATAAAGGAAAAGGGTAGAGAAGTAGGGCAACAAGGAGTAGACATGTAACTTGATCTCATAGATGGGAGCCCATGCTGGATTCAGCGACTACTTGATCCTTTCCACCGGTAGTTGTCGACAATAGCAGTCTCGGCAACAACAAAGGGCCTTTCTCTAACCAACAGTCCGCTGAATAATGCCATATTGTAGGCATGAAAGGCTATATCTTGCTTGAAACGAAGTTCATGCTACTGGGTATGTCGGCCATTCATACAACCATCGCCAGGGGTATTAATAACATAACTATGGGGTTCAACAAGGAGGCTTCAAGCGCCAAACATCCATGTGTAAACAAGAAACAGTTACTACTACATTGTAGTAGCGTATCAAACAAAGATGGACCCTTGTAGCATGTTTCTTCATAGTATAGGTGAACCTTTGAAGGCCAGAAGGGGTCATCTTTTCAGGACGATTGAGGACCATTCACGCGGCTAGTTCGCTTCTTCCAGGCAGGGAACTTCATCCATACGGTCAAAGAGAGCAGCATCTCCCCGTCTACCTTGGTGAAGCGTAAGATATCCTGGAATCACAGAGCTGCTGCCTGGTTTCACACTTCGTCCAACTGAGTCTCGACCCGCGCCGTGGCCCTCGAGAAGACCGACGAACCATGTCCTCGCCCTCCGGCTCGCTAAAATGAGGCTCGTAAACGGTGCAACAACAGTCCGCATCGCAAAGCCCGAGGCTGTCTAACAGTATCCCGATATCTGTTGGCCCGCCCTCGTCTCGAAATCATGGCTGAGTCGCAGCGTTTTGCTTCTTTTTTTATATCCCGTAGACGCGGCTGGCGGGCGGTGAGCGTCTTACTCAGCGCCGGCGCATACGAGGTGGCCCAAAAGGGAAAACGAGAGCTCCGCCGCGTCAACGACAACTCGACGACCGCAGACGTCGCTTCAGACAGCAACGGAGCAGCGACGGCGACGACGGGCTGCTCGCCAGGCGATTTACACGGAGCCGTAGCTCTCTGGGCCGACTAGTTTGCCAGCAACGTCTCACGGTGTGACCGCGCCTGATCTGGTGATGAGACTGTGGTGCGCTTTGCATTTGTTTGCGCCTGACCAGAACTAAACTACTCCGTCTAACTACTTCAACGACATCGCAAAAAGGCGACAACGGCGACGGCGTCCATACCGATCATCATTCTTCAGGAGAGATATCCGGGCGTCCTTCACGGCTTCAGGCGACCGTTCTCCTGGTTCACGGTACCGCGACGGGAGGTTTAACTAAATGAACCCTGGATTATACCGAGTGAACCCCTGGCCCTGATCCAACTATTCACGGACAAATACTATTAACGACAGTAAGTAAAGAGATTTTTTTCTCTCTCTCCCTGCAAACTCAAGCTGTATCTAGCTACAATATACTCTGTACGGTGCTAAGCTATTTCGTTTATGCAGAGCAGTGATGTACGGCTCTCAGAACTATCAGCAGCCTCCCTGGCAGCAGCAGCCGCCTCTTCCTCCTCCTCCGCCTCTCCCGCCAGCTGGTGACCACTCAAACAAATGGCATGGAGGTGACCAGTCACAGCATGTACAACCTCAATCAACGTACAACCCGAACACATATGGACCTATGCCGGGAACTCCTTCGATGGACCATGCTCAGCAAGATACGTCGCGGTGGGGGGTTCGATATAACCAACAGTTCGGCCACCAGCATCAGCCAAGTGTCCATGACCAGCACAACGCACCGCCGCCGTTGCCAGTAAGCAGGATCACTAATACATTCGCATATCGAGTCAAGAAGCTATGCTAATACTGCATTTAGCCGCGTCCATCCAGCGCATTTGAATTCTCCCAAGCACAGGCTCAGAACGCTCCCCAGCAGCAACAGCAGCAACAGCAATGGCAACAGCCTGTCCAAACCAGTCAGCCATATTATCCCCCCAACCATGGGGTAACAGCCCCTGAATATCCCCCGGTGGCACCACCACCTCCTCCACAGTCATGGCAGCAGCAGCCACCGCCTGCAGATCACAGCAGCTACGTTGCCAACCAAAATGCTCCACCACAACCACCACCGTTACCACTGGCATATCAAGCAGAGATTCAGCGTCCTGCTTCTGAATGGCCAACTGCACCAGTCTATTCGCAGCATCCCCCAACCCACCGATACGACCCAGTCTCGCAGCAGCAGCAGCAGCAGCAACCACATCAAGCACCATACCAGCATGATCAACATCAATACCAGCAGCAGCAACCGCAGCAGACACCATATCAACATGATCAGCAAGAGCAGCAGCAGCAACAATACCAATACCCACCCCCAGAAACCCAGCAGCAGCAGCAACAGCAGCAACCAGTTGTGTCCCCTCCTGCACCTCCCGTACCCCAAAATGCCGATAATTCAGGAAACAGCGGCTATTTCCAGCCTCCATCGGGAGAGACACGAAATCATCTTCATAGCCCTCCTCCCGATGGGAATCTGCAGCAGCCACTTCCTCCCACATCACAGCCACTGGAAGCTCAGACTCCTGCATCTTCGCTTGCTCCTGCTATTTCTCCGCTTGCTGCGCAGGCAACGGTAGCTACCAGCACCCCACCCCCTGCCACTACAGCAGCAGCTTCTAGTGCGACCCCTACAGCAAGCACTGGCGCATCAGCCCTCGGATTTGGGGGTCCTTCTGATTGGGAGCATTTTAACTCTGCGGGAGAAGAGGTAGATGATACGGCTGAATTCGGTGCTAGAACCAAATCCCCCATAAACAAGGCAAATACATTCGAACTGCCATCGGATCCATCTCACCAAGCTCCAGTAACTAGCTCTCAGGCAACTTCACAGCAACCAGCCAACGTGACTTCGGGACAAGTATCGCCTGAGCAACCATCACGATCAGGCTCGCATGTAATTTCTCCAGTTGATGCATCGAACCAACCTGCCAAAAATCAAAGTGGAAGTGTCTCTGGTCGTCTCGATAGCGTCAGCTCTATTGAGTCAAACACACCCGTTGATTCTAAGGCCATTGACGGTGTCATTGAAGCATGGTCACAGCCAGTCATATCTAGCAGCCAGCATTCTACCTACTCGGATGCAAAGCCTCACCAACGTTCAAACACGGTCTCAACATTCGATTACCCCCGAGTGACAACCCCGGTATCGCACATCCATGCCTCCCCTCAGCAGAGCCCTATGCGCACGGCCTTGAGGGCCGATGTTCGACCAATACAGTCAATCGTAACAATTTCTGACCCTTATGAAGATCTTGATCCATGGTATAAATCATCCTTGACGCGGTATGTGACCATGCTCCGTAAGGAAATGGAAACGGAGTCGGAAGAGGAAAAGTATAAGCTTTTCTCAGCCTTTATGCATAAGGAGTCAAAACTACGTGCAATCTTGTATAACGTGGAAAATGTCCTGGATCAACAGCCTTCAGTGAAGCCTGAGCCCGCACCTGCGACTAACCCTGTTGCCGCGTCAAGCTCGACGACGAAAGACGCACCAGCACCAGCACCATCGCAGGAGGTGCCCACGAAGATATCTATTCCCGACCCTCCAACCCCTGGTGAACAGGATGATGTAATCTCTTATAGTCCCGGTGGGCTACCACGACTCGCTTCTGCGCTCACTAACCAGAAGAAAAATAATTCTGGCTCAGATGGGCTACATCGATCTGCCTCTAACCCGACTCGACCACAGCCAACAGCAGGAGCTGCCAGTAATCAAATATCAAACCCAAATTTGGGCTTATCTGCTCATCCAAACCCATCTCGATCGGTTTCTGTTCCCCCAGAGTCTGCTGTTAGGCCAAGTACGAACACACCTCCGTTCACGGTTGAGCCACCACATGCAGTCTACACGCCTTTCCGCTACAACGAAAACTCGCAGAAAGCGTCTCATTCCACAGCCGCGAGTCGTCCAGCTTACCAGGGATACTCAGCCTTGCGCCTAGCGTCAGTGGAAAGTGGCCGTGTGATGGCTCAGCCATCCTTACAGACCCCACCAGCATTCACTTCGGAACGTTCAGTATCACGGGCTGAGCATGACGAAACATTCTTAGGCCTGATTAGAGAGAAGAGTGTGGCTTACCGCAGCCACCGGCCCGGAACTAGCTTGTCAAATAGACCAGCTTTACCGAAGAAAGGTTCACCAACCATAACCTTCGAGGAACTACAAGCTTTGGTTCCTGGCCCGCCGCCTCGCCTAGAAAGCAGCTCGCGTGTCGCTATTATCGGCGATGAAATCGAGCATTTCCCCGAGGACTTCACCTTCATTGAGAAAACTCACGAAGCCTGGGATAATAGCGCTACCGGGCGCCAGGCACAAGTCAACGCTCAGCGTCAAGCTCGCCAGGAAGAGTCAGAAACCCACATTGATTCACTCTTTAATGATAAGGAGATTGGATACTCTGACATCAACGTGCTAGAGGATGAGTTCAAGCAAACCGAGGCGCAAATACAACTTAATGAGGAGCGAAAAGAGTTTGACAAGTATGTAGAGATTGTGTTTAGTCGCGTTGACGAGAGACTTGCATCGGAAATCAAGCGCCTGCAACATCTCTATAATGAGACAAGTGAGCTTTTGCAGCCCGTGGGAGGAAAGCCTTCGGCATTAGGAAAATTCGAGCTCTCACATGCTATGCGTAACGCAGTGGATATTTTCCAAAAGCTCGAGCTTAGGCACGCTAAGCGTGTAGCTGCGGTTCTTGAGCGAGAACGACGGAGGAAAAAGGCCGAGCGCCGCTACTACGTTTTCCTAGGTGAAACTGCAGCACTGAAGCAAATGGAGAAGGAATTCACTGCATTGGAGCAGAAGACTCTCCTAGATGCTGCCAAGGCCCGAGACGAGCGAACAAATAAGCTGATGGATATATTTGACGACACCAGCATGCGTGGAATTGGTGAGAACCAGCGACTACTGGATGACATCTCAGCCAAAATTAACAAATTTGACACGGACCTTATCCGCTCGACCCCCAGTATTGTCCCCGCTGGCGGCGTCAAAACATTGCAAAACACACTGGCGTTTGTGAAATTCCTCGGCGCCAATTCGGAGTCCGTGCTGGAAAGCTTTGGCGTCGCGGATAGATTGTTGAATAATGCGGACTACGACGTCTCTGTGGCCGAAGCCAAGGTCGCAGACTCCAATGCCGATATATTTTGCCGCCTGGAAGAGGAGAAAAAGAAAGAGGATAAGAAGATTGAAGATGATTTGCAGTCGAGAATGTCTAGTATCCGGGCTAGCCATCGCGCTATCATCATGAACATTGAGGAGGTTCTTGAGTGTGTCGAGCAAGCTGTTGTTTCTAGTGAGGGCTCTGGTGCGGGAGCATCCTTGACACCCCCTTCGGGTCCCAGCTCTCGGCCGCAAACAACGTCTTCTCCCAGTGGTATATGCTCATCTAATACCCCTCCTGCATTGGGAGTTGGCGTACCAACACCCCACGCAGCGAATACATTAACAGCAGAGGAGCAGCAACAAGAAAGATTGAAGAAGGCATTAGAAGAGGCAAAGAGGAGGAATGCGGAGAAAGGTCATGTTTGAAAAAGGACGACCGAGAGCAGGCAGGAGCACAAACTCTCAATGATACCCAACTTTATGCTCATCGTTATAAATATTTCTGCGTATATTTTAAGCCCCTGTATTTGGTTTGATATTTCATTGTATACAGCTTTTTGGATCTTTATTGTTTAATTCTCAATGTTTGTTTTAGCGTGATGAATCCCCATCTCCTAGTTCTTCATTCTTGGACCATGTTCAAATCCCTCTTTGTTTACTTCATTGATAATTTTGAGGGAGGTTTAACCCTTGTTCTCTTCCCCCCCCCCCCAATCTTCCCCCATAAACATATTACATTTGTGGCTATAACATAACCATCAATGCAATAATTATTGGTATTAATATTGGTATTATTATTGGAAAGAGTGAGTGAGTTAGCTTCTTTGGCCTCGGGTGCGTGCATATTTAAATTTTGTTTTCAAAAGGCCAAAGCACCGCCCCGTTGGTGTAACTTTTCTATTGAATGCTTGCCGGACGCATCTGATCCCATATTTTTTTTAAATAGTTGGAGTCAGTGGCAAATAGAAAACCCTCTTCATGCAATTCCATGCAATAGTTGGAAGCTCGAATCTCGAACGCATCTAGCACAACGTCATTGCATCAATAACGCTCCAGTATGGAGCAGCAGCCAGGTGAGGTGGCACCACCCCTGTCGTCATGATATCAATCTCCACTTGTCCACCCTTGATAACATCCTCAGGTCGAGTCAAGGAAGGGAGAAGCGGGAGGAAAAAGCAAAATGATTCGACAAAAATATTCATCTGATATCATCTCTCTATAGTAAGTACTCCGTACGGAGGGATGGGTAAGCTCAACAACGCCATGCCCTGCTGGTTTGCGGACAAGGGGGAGAAGGGGGGCCCAACGAAGCCACACAGGAGGGCGAGCGTACCAATCAGAGCCATGGACGAGTCTCACTACCCCAGACTGGACAAGTTTCGCCAGAAGGGCAGGCCAGGTTCTGCAGGCGGGCGTCAGGGACACTTCGGGTAGAGTGTGGCCGCATTGGCACAGCAAACTAAGTCTTGTCTGAATATATCTTCGGTTAAGCCGGTGGGCAACTCTGATACTCCTTGCGCTCGTATCTAGCAAGCCAACCATGTCTATCTCTGCCACCGCACAGCCGATGAAACAGCGCCTTGACAAGCTATAGCCAGGATAAAACGCCCTGTCTGCGATATGTATTAGCTTCGAGCCGGGAAGGACAGCGGTCTTCTAGAAACCAGGCTCTTCTCCAACCGCTGGCCTGCATAACAGCATGAAACTTGGCACACTGCATTCCGTGGCGACTTTTCCGGCCTAAGTCATGTCTCGAGCGTGATCGGCCGTGCCTGGATGCAGATGCAAGCCGTCTCCACGCTTGCATGAGTCGTCGATATCAAGCGCAAGACGACCCGACAAAGCTCGGTATGATTGATCGCTTTCGATTGTTTTTTTTTTTTTTTTTTTCTTTGCGCTTTTTAGCTTCCCCTTTGAGGCAGACTATACTGACTTACCTCCGTATTTACAATACGGAACAGAGTCCCGGACAGGGGTCTCTCCACACTGTGGGGCACTGTGAGTAACACAAACCAATCAGCACCCGCTGTGGGCGCTCTGGCCGCGCAGCTGAGCCGCAGCTCGGCCACGAGCCGCGTATTCTCGTATTGCATAGCAGTACTGACCATACCGTACGGTCACGCCCCCCGTTTTCCAGTACGCTTGCCGGCAACACCAACAATACCAGAGGTACCGGCGATACGCAAAAAAAAAGTCAGCCTCGACGACCAGCGAAAAACTTCGACTTGCTTTCAACCTCGAGCCGCCAACCTCGACATCCCATCATCGCCAGACGCTCCCTTCACGCGTGATCCACCAGCCATAACTGCGCCTTAGCCATGCCGACTCTACGACTCCTCCAAGGAAGGCGCCGTTGAGCCGCGTTCCTCCAGTTGAGCGACCTTGGTAGATATACGGAGTATATGCTGCCAGTCACCTCGAACCAGGGGGCTCGTGGAGGCGTCTTAATCAGCGTGGCGTTGTATCCGGCCCTCCGCCTCACGAACGATTCCTTCTGCCTTGCCATCGACAGAAAGGGAGTTATTGACGGTTGATACGGTGTCTCATTTGCCGCTCGTCATTGCCATCCTGCACCTACGTCCCTCGTCAGACGGCTGTTGAATTTGTGCTGTTGTGCTGTGCAGTCAGCCCAGCTACGTACATACTCCAGACGGAGTACATCTGAACGCTTCTAGGCCAGTGCATTCGTTACTAGGGCCTACGGTATTGTACGGCATCCCTGGTCGCCTAACAACGAACGGTTAAACCGTCACGAATCAAACACCTATTATTAAGGTGCTACAATAACGGACTTCCTCGAGTAGTGCTTCTCTCTCTCTCTCTCTCGATCGACTTGGAGCAGGACGGAGGTCTCGTCTCGAATCGCACGTTACACCTGCCAGCGACGTCCTCCAGCAATCCAGATCATTTTGCTGGCTTGATACTGGCTCTATCAAGTCACCGTCGATCCCATCAGACCCGAGGCTGGCACTACCAGTTCCTTTTCTCACGAGAATTTAGCCCGTCAGCTTGCGCCACAACTCGCTCCTCCAACGCCGATACATCCAGGTCCACCTCCACCAAGACCATAGGTGTCACCCTTCCTCCTGCTTCGCCCTCCTCGCCATTCGCTTTATTCGCGCTTGCTGGTCCTTCCGTTCCAGCGTTTTCCCTCCTGTATCATTTGCTGTTGTTGCTTCATGGCTCTCGCGTGCTGCCCATCAACGCTACGCTGCAGACCGTAAACGTGATCATTTCCAACCGCGCAGTGTCTCTCGTTTTCCTTCCCTTTATGCCCTAAAACTCCTCCCCAGGTGTTCCTTTTTGTTAGTTACTTTTTTTCGCCTTTGCCTTTTTTCTTGTATTTTTTTTTTTTACCTACGTACGCATTTTCTCTTTTCACACGCAAACTCGCTACCCGTTACCAACCGGCTAACAACCGTAACAGTTGGAATATCTGGGCCTCTCCATCCATAACTCTTCAGCAGTTGGGGTGGTGTGACCAACAACAAACACCCAAGCTGGCCGCGCACCAGCAGTCTTCGCATGGCTGAATCCCTCACACAGGCTCCTGAACCGGCCTGCCCCCCAAGCCCGGCATCGAGGTCTGTGAATGGTCGTGCCTCGAGCTCTGCGACTCCAACTCCAAGTTCGATATCGCTGTTTTTGAAACCCGACGAGCTCAAAGACGAGCGCAACCTGTCAACCATCGCGAACGCGGGACTCAACGTCACCTCCACACCCTTAGCTGAAAGGAACAAACGGCCATCCCCGCCCACAATGACGTCTCCCAGTCAACGCGCAGAGGAGGAGCAGAATCAGCGCCAGAGCAGCAATCCCCAGTCCGCCAGAAGAACTCCGGAAATAACGGTTGTGGACGGAACCCGTGAATCTACTCCAGTTCGCACCAGGCGGTCGTCGAAACCGGCTGCTATATTACAGGAATCACAGTCCCGGAGGAGTCCGTCCAGCGCCCCGGATAGCTTTGGCAATGGAGAGAATCCGCCTACTCTCATGAATAGCTCCACGGTTGCGAGCCCCGGGCCAATAGAGGAACCAAATCCTCTAGAGGATAAATCTCAAGAGAGAGATGAGATCGAAGAAGGTGGTAACAAGTCTTTCTCATATCCGGTCCCCATGCCCACTGCCGGCAGCATGAACGACCCCCGGCGCGGAATGAGTCTCCCTCACTCGGGACTAAACAAATCCGGCGCACGCTCTCCGTCTTCGAAGAAGCATCGATGTCCATACTGCGCTACCGAATTCACTCGACACCACAATTTAAAAAGCCACCTTCTAACTCACAGCCAAGAAAAGCCATATGTTTGCCAAACATGTCAGTCTCGGTTCAGGCGACTACACGATCTAAAACGACATACAAAACTACATACCGGCGAGAGACCTCACATATGCCTCAAATGCGGTCGTCGATTCGCTCGTGGAGATGCTTTGGCGCGACATAATAAAGGGCCTGGCGGCTGTGCTGGTAGACGGTCTAGCATGGGCAGTTTCGCTGGTGAAGATGAATTTGGAGACGGCAACGCCGGTACTGGGCCAGTAGGAGAGGACGCAATGGAGGGCCTCATGTACACAGAACCAGACCGGATGGACGAGGAGGAGGAAATGCGCCTGAATCTCCCTTCTATCAAGAAAGACGGTGGTTCGGACCAGTCTCAGCCCGGCTCTGCTCGTCACATACCCTTTCAACAATCTCATCAGTCAAGCACCTATCCACCTCTCGCGGCTCCACGATCACAACAAAATCTCAGTACCAGCAGCGGCGGCCTTTTCCCCCCAACTAGCAACCATCAACGATCGAACTCAACCACCTCTTCCATCTCCCAGTCCCCTTCACACCTTTCGTTCCCACCTGGCCCGTCTTCTCCGTCCATGTTTGCACAAGCAGGCATGACCGAATCCCCAAAACCTCTCTCTCCAAGCGGCGCTGCCTCACGGCAACTAGGTCACGGCCCCGAAAACTCTTTCCGCCAGACGCACCCGTCCAGTATGCCCCAATACCAATCTCAGATGCGCAATGGTTCAACAGGATTAGGTATACCCTTTTCTTCCGTTTCATCACCCGGGGGTAGTCTAAGCCATCCAGGTTCTCAAGCAGGCACTCCTCACCTTCCACCTCCTCTAGGCCTTAACCCTTCCGACTCCCGCTTCCCCCTTCATTCCCAACAGCAGCAGGGCCCTCATCACCCCGGTCGTGCTGGCTCTCATCCGCCTCTTCAACACCCGCACCACCCTCCCGCCCCATCATCTAGCATCGACAGCAATACCGCCCCGAGCTCGGGTAGCGGTAGTGGGAATAGCAGCTACACAAGTGCGCCGTCTAGTGAAGGATTTAACCCTAATGGTTCGCTAGCTAACATATCAGGGGCGTCATATTTCACCCATTCGCCGCATCAACGTGGGTCAAGCGATCAACCCACACGGCAGCTATCGATCCCTAGTCCTAATCCAAATCTACCCTCGACAGATAGGATATGGGGGTATATGCGAGCGCTCGAAGATAGAGTCAACGGACTGGAAAGCGAGGTCGTCAGGCTGCGTGGCCAGTTGAGCAATATCACAAGCAGCGGCGAGAAACCCCAGGATAAAAACACCGGAAGCAGTGGGAAAGCCGAAACATTACCGTCTAACCCTAATACTCTCCCCACTCCTGTGTCCACCGCCGCTGTCCCAACCACTACCGCTGCAATCGCACAGACGACGGCCAGTGGCGCTACTAGTGGAGAAAAGACAACGAAAACTCCGAATCCTGGTGGACCCTAATTTGATATATACCTACTTTGTATAGGAAGGCGCCTAAATTTGGCTCCGGCTCTGAATTTGCGCATTATCGTTCTGGACTTTTTTCTAACGAATTTTTATACCCTTATTTAATATCCACTCACGCACGGGTTATTGCACGGGATGGTCGGGAATCAGCATTCATTCTTCCCAGCATGTTCGGAATATGCTATTAAATTGCATTTGGTTCATCAGGCAGTTGGATAAAAAGATGATTTTGATGGCAGTCATAAAGCTCCCAAATCTAACCCACTCTTTTTACTTCCTTTCCTCTCTTCGTGCCGTTCATTCATAATAGGATTTTCATTGGAGGCAACCGAGATATAACCGGGTTCCTACCTCTCCCATATACCCTGAAATATACCCACATCTACGTCCTACAATCTTATGAGGTCGTCCTGCCTTATCTGTGAATAGATATAAAACAATCCATGTCATCTATTCCTTGTTTGCCGAGAACAAAAAAATGTATATGATGTTTTGGCTGCCAGCCTGCCTTTCCAGTTTCTATTCACTTGCGCCTTTTATATTCTCTCCCTTGCCTTTTCGCTTCGTTCAGCTCATATTACTATTCATACGTACTTTATCCCTTTTTCACTTCGTTACGCCCTATTTCTCTCCACTGCTGCTGTTCTAGTCACCTTTTAGCGCAGCTTCTATATCCTTATATACTCTTCTATTCTATACCATGCATTCGCCAACCCGGTCCAGTTCTAGTTTATTTAAATGAACGACTGAAATGATTATTTCACTCTACTACTCTCCTCTCTACCTTGGCTTCTTCCCTCTGTTTCTCCGTGTGATTAGTTACGGTCACCTCTTTGGTTGATCTCTTGTTTCTATTGATTGTTTGGGTATTTAGTTTGCTTGGTCGGGTTTATTTGGACTGATAGACATGACTGCTAGTTTATTATTAGCATATATGCCTAGCTCAGGTGGTAGCTGGGGAATATTTTATCAATGTCAGAAGCTATGGCTGGATGATGAGGCCCTTTGTTCAAGTCATTGAACCCTCTCTTTTTACAGAACATCTATGACAATCATGCCACCTTGGAGTGGATAAATCAAATTCTTGGTAGAGCAAGTGAAATAGCCTTTATTCGAAATTGAATGAGTGTGAGTATTATACCGGAGTACAGGGGAAAAACGAACGGCTACCCTCAACCTAGGGCTCTAGAACACTACAAAGACATCCTTTTTTGTACTGTATAAGCCACCATCCGCAGCCCATAAAAATCGCGAAAAGTCCGTTCTTTGCCACGTCATATTGCCTTAAGTCTTCACACAGCATCACTCGAGCGACCAACTACCATCTGATCAAAGATCTTTTCCGTGGGGTTCGCGGGTTGAAGCGACGCCAGGTAAGCATCCTCATAAATTCCCCAGGCTCATCCTTGATGAGATGCGGCATACCGATGTACAGGTTCTTCAACCAGCGTGGGAATAGAAATCTACTTTGTGGCCTTGCTGAAACCGTAAACAACCATTCAAATCTGTCATGCCTCTGTGTCTGGAGTCTGGGCAGCTGTCTCACCATCCCAACCGAGATATATGAGGGGTAAATAGTCCGCCTAACACGATGCATTCTCCGCTGGTTGGCAAAGCATGTATGCACGAGAGGAAGATGCACAACAAAGAGAGAGTCCAACCATCCAGTTGGGACACCCCTAGATGGGTGCTGTGTATCAGGCTCGGTTTGAGAATTTGATCCCTCCTCTGGTCTCCTCTGTTGGGCAGACTGGTCAGTATTTTCTGGATTTCCAGCTTCATTAGGCGCAGGTTGAATGTCCCTTGAGCTCCCGGCTTCGGCTGGGGTAGTCTGGTGAGTATTGATGTCTCTCGAGCTTCCAGCTGTAGCGGAATTACTTTGGAATCTGCTCGAACCTCCGGCTTCTGCCGGGTTAGATTGAGTGTCCCTTGAGCTCCCGGCTTCGACCGGAGTAGTCTGGAGAGAGTTAACACCTTTCAAGTTTCCAGCTGTTGTGGGTGTGTTCCCGAATCCTCTAGAACCCCCAGCTTCTGTTGATGCAGGTTGAACGTCCCTTGGGCCAAGAGCATCGGCCGAGGCAGATCGGAGAGGATAGGTAATATCCACTGAGCTTTCAACTCTTCCAGCTGTACCAGGTATATTTGGGAGACTCATCGAACTTCCGGCGTTCGGTGTAGGCCAAACATTTCTTGAACTGCCAGCTTCCGCTGCTGCAGTCCGGAAACTTGTACTTCCAGTCTCAGCAGATACTGGTTGAGCAATTCCAGAGCCCCTGGGCTCAGTTGAAGCGTTGTTACCATTTGCGGGGTGTCCAGGACTTCCCTCTGGTGGAACATCTGCATAGGTTTGCCTTGGCCGACGGGGGTCAGCGGTCTCTGCATAAGATGGCAGCTGAGTCTCCGACCGCGTAAGGTGTTCCGGGTCAAAAGCTCTAGCAGCTGTGAGAACCATTACAGGGAAGATACGCTTTGAAGAAGAACAAAGGCCTGAGTGGCGTTCGATCCAACAAACTTGACTTTAATCAGCACAACCTTGCTAGAAGAGGATGAGAGGTGTTTCTTTGGCTTGTACTCACTTTCTGCAGTGACGTCCCTCCAGTTGATGAGTCTCACGTCCTCGCAATCGTACGTGTGAATATTGGTCACTTTAATTCCAGGCACATATTCCGGAAGATGTGTAGTATGTCTGTTCTTCCAGTACTGTCTCATATCTTCAAAGGTAGCATTGCCACGACTCCTCTTGTCCTTATGCTCAGATTTCCTGCCAAACCAGTCCTCTTCAGCGTCGTGCGGAATCTCACCCCGGTGATCTCGTAGTTCGTCCAACCAACCTGGGTCAAGCTCCCTGAAAGTATGATGGTGGGAGAAGTAACATTTGGCACTGCAACCAGGAGAGCGTCGTGGTCTGGGATATCTCTCGCCGGGCCTTGTAGATGGACCCCTTTGGAAAAGTGCTCGGAACGCATCGTCTAAGGCCTTTTGCAAAAATGCGCCGAACTCGGGGGCTGTTACATTGTATAATGTCCTGAATGCAGCACAAGGTGGAAGCTGAGCGGCGGTAATTGGTCTAGGGTGCGCATAATCCGGTAAAACACCCGCGTGGGCTCGAGGTTCATCTCCGGGGTCAAGTCGAGCGAATTCACCATGGGTTCCAGTTATGGCGAGTCCAGGACCGGCTGCTGGAGTATGAAAACGTTGTGGTTGTTCACCTCGATAACGTGCCCTTCCCCGGCGCTCCTCTGGTTCGGATTGTCTTGACGAACGGTCAGTCGGTGCCTCGATGCCTCCAGATGCCAGAAAACTAGGTGCAGACACCGTTTGACTGCGTCCTTCCGCTACAGAGTGTTCTGTTTGGGTCGCTCTCGTTTCAGTGGGGGGCTGATGTGGGCCTGCAGAAATCTCTGTCTGGACTGGGTTTGAGGTGCCAGTATGATCAACGGGCTCTGGCTGGCTCTCTGTCGCCGTGGAAGATTCTGCCGGGGCGGGATTGCTTTCAGCTTGACGAACGGGCTCCACGGGGTGTTCCGTTGCCACTACAGAAGTCTCAGCCTGAGTTGGGTTCGTTATGCCCGTCAGAACAAGACGCTCTGATGGACGCTCTATTGATTCTGTAGGGGGCTCAACTGGTGTGAAATTTGTAGCACCAGTTTCGGCAACGGGTTCTATTGCGCGATCTGGTGCTAATGCAGAGGTCTCTGTCTGGGTTGAACTTGTGCTAGTCGGATCAATAGGCTCTGATGGAGGTCCCATTGCTTCCGTAGAAGACTCTGCAGGGATTGAACTCGCGACATCAGCTTGAGCAACGACTTCTGCGGAGAGCTCCGTTGCTGCCATAGAAGGCCCTGCCTGGGTTGGGTTTGATATGCCAGCCTGTAGCCCTGAAGCATGCTCTGTCGTATCACCATCCCCACGAGGCTGTGGTTGTGCAGCAGAAGAGTTGGTCGGTTGCGATGTATTAGCAACATCACCTTGCTCTGGTATATTTGAATTTCCTTCTTCATCAGAATCTGGCGGCGGAGGTGGGAAAGTTCCGTACTGTACTGTCTTAGACATTGTTTGTATAGAGAGGGTGAAGAGAACTTGAAAACAAATAGAAACTGGGTGCACGACAAACTGCAAAACGTGTAATGAAACGAAGGACAGGGGCAATCAAACGAGAGTCTGGCTGGTCAGTAAAATATCTATAACAATATATATATATAGACACCAATCTGAATCAACGAGCGTGGACCGAGGAGAGAAAAGAAAAGGAGAAGAAAAGGAAGAAAAACATTGAGACCGAAAGTTTTTTTCTTCTAGTTCTTTGCTGGCTGGGAACAATAACAAAACTAGCCAGAAAGAGCCACCGGAGCGCAAAACATCAGGAAACACAATGGAAGAAGGGAAAGAGCCTCCCTAGAATGACGTATAATCGATGACTTATATATATTCAAGAAGGCGCTATCGTGGCCACAGGTTAATCGTACAGGCGTTGCATATTCGTTATTGTATATAAATTGGGGTATCACTGTTGAAATTGGAGCTGCATGAAAATACTTGTCCAGTACTGTTTGCAGGAAAGAAAAAAGGATGGCATATAAGAGACGGGCGATTGTTATACGCTCCGCACTCCCGGCCCAACGCTTCCTGTGTTAAAGATCTCGATCAGTCCCGCACCCAGGGCTTCTTCGAGGGCCCATTGGAAGTTCAAGCCATGGAGCTGTTTCCACTTGTTTGTTCGGCCAGGTAAGACACCCGCAAACTCCCCGCGAATGTGCTTTGCTACGCTAGCCCTAGAGTTTAGCTCAATAGAACCGTCCCACCGGTCACGAATCAGGTAGAGAGGTGCTTCACTGTATCGAGATTTCCTCAGTGTGTCTAGGATCTGGGTGCGTGCAGATCCGAGAAGCCTGAGGTAAGGCCCCATATTAGGTAAGGAGAGGATCATTGTTGACCCTCTTTCACTTGTTGAGTGGACAGCACGATTTGCGGAGGGTGAAGTCGTCGAGCGACCTACATTTATGTAACCACTCTTGGAGTGAGACGAGGCCGTCACCAGGAAACCTGAACGAACAAGTGCAGCTGTTTCCTCAGCAGAGAAGAAACCAGCAGGGGCAGCAGGGGATTTGGTTTCCTTCCGTAGAGCCTCAATGAAGCGGTCTATGCAGCTGTTAGACATAAAACAAGAATATATATCAAACAAAAAAGCGGCAAAATCTCACCCTTCAACACATCGTCCAGCGAAGTGCTATTTCTAACCAACTTCTCCCAGTCGTCCAGCAGAACAAGACAGTCGCCGAGTCCATATGTCCCATCTCCACGCCCAGTTACAAGCAGCCTGCGTACAACAGCTGAGTCAACCACCTGTACAATCTCTCGTTCGACCTTTGTAGGCTCGTCGAGCAGAACATGTACATGTGCCACAGACACGATCGGAGGCAGTGACTTTCTGAATGCCATGATCTGTGCTATCCGCGTACTATTCATGCCTGATCTCCTTTCCGGTATGGCACTGAACATGGTGCTCTGGATATGCTGGATGGCCTGAGTCACACTGCTGATGGCGATGGACTCCGTAATGACCCTCGAAGGGCCCAGGTCCGGCAACGCCTCATCGAAGAGGACATCTCCACCGGTAGTACTGCTACCGGTACTATGTCTCGAGGCGCTCCTACTACTTTCCTCCGTCTGGTGAAGGTTGGCTGCGAGCTGCTTGCCCTTGCTATGAAGCGCAGTCGGCGTAGAAGCTGCCTTGGCACGGCGAAATGAGGCAAAGGGGGTCTTCTGCCGCGATGCTGAAGTCGGCTTCTTTATGCGAGATGAATGCGCAGCCGTCAGATTAAGTGACATCACCGTCTTCTGGCTGTTTCTATCCTCAGTTTCTCTGCGTCCTCAGAATCCTTTGAATCATCTTTTTTTTTGTTCTTCGCTTGACGTTCTTTTAGGCGTTTCTTTTTTAAGGTTTTATATCACATGACACATTATGTAACTTATTAAAGTTATTAGTAATAACTGAATAATACTCACGTGATGTCATTTATACCTAGGTACTCCTTGGCATTTCCCATCCAAAAATACATAAATCGTTCATAAATCAGTCATAAATCCATGAGAATCCAACCGATACATCAAGGCGAAAGAAGAATAAAACGATCGCAAAGAAGTGCGGGAAACCACTAGAAGGATAATATTCCTGGTAAATAGTGACCGTCGAGCCTGATTCGATGAGTCTAGGTTCTCAACTCAGGCTGCCCACGCCCAAGAAGACCCCCGGATGTAGAATCAAAAGCAATATCAAATCCGAGTATCTGCCAGGCAGAAGCCTGGAGACGTAGCCAGAAGTCGCTGTAACGAGTTATTCTATCGGCTGGCTCAATTAGTAACTACTTAGCCGACCAAACGTTACCATATAAAAGGGGTATCAAGGCCGTCCACTCGTAGTTATTCACCAGCTGCAACGTCAACGCCAGCATCAACGCAACCAACACCAACACCAACACCAACAACCAGAAGCATAACCAGCAGCATAACCAGCAGCATAACCATTGATTTCTGCCCTGCCAACCTGCTTCCCCACGTATCCTATCCGGGGGGTATGACGTAGGTAGCACTGGTTTCAGGGTTTGGCCAGAATCCAACAGTTTCAGCAACCCGCAGGGCAACAAAAGGGAGACGCAGCGCAAAGTTACGTCCATGTGCGCGACCCGTGGTTCGCCTGCAAACTCACTTGCACTGCCTGATTGATTAATAGCCCTGGCTGGACTCGCAGCTAGTTAGTTCATGGTTGATCTGGGATATCCGGGAAACTTGGTGACTTTCACGTTACTCGACGGCCGGCATCGACTTCCCCAACCTCCATCATCGCCAATCCGACTCGGCCGCAGCGCTCTTCTTCGCTTCTTCGTTCACCAGCGAGCTCGATGCCTGGTCCTGCTGCTGTCCGGCGAATTGACACTGCTGTGACCTGAAGGCGTCTCTTTCTGCTTCGACTGCTCGCCGTCGTCTTGGTGGTGCTACTGCTCGCTGCACCGGCTGCCCCTCTCGTGCGCTCAGTGGCTGGTTATATGGAGGGGTCAGCGTGCGGCCGGGAGACACTCATATATGCGCCGACAGAGCCATACCAGCTGCGACAATGACGATATTTATCGTTTCTCTGTACGTTTAAACCCGTGGTTGATGTGTTTTGTTTAGAGCACTCTTCGCTGACCGAGCCAGCTTTCTGCCGCACACGATCGACTTTGCGCTGCCGGAAGGCTACCAGCGCAAGGCCTCCCATCACCACCGCCGCAAGAGCTCTGGCCAGAGGGCTACTCTCTTTGGACGCTTGCCAGGCAGCCAGACGGCCACTCCTACATCGGCGTCAGCGTCGACGTCAGCATCAACATCGACGGCGACGACAGCGACAACATCTGCTGCTGCATCTAACCATGCGTCCGGATCGACCGTAGCAGGCCGTCGACCGTCTAGCTTAAGGGATCAAGGACGTATATTCTCGTGCCCGGACTACTCCAGCTCCGGTATAGAGGTTACCTCTCAGCAACCACGGCTTCTGGCACCTAGCGACCCACACTCACCTCGCTGGGGCTCTCCGGGGGCTTTTAATCAGCCCAAAGCCCAGGCTCTTGCGCCTCCGTCATCCTCCATTCTCAACCATGCACTCGGCCAGGAGTCTGCTTCAGAGCTGTCAAGGACTGAGCCTACGGTTCTGCCTCCTTCACCGGTACGCCCGTCTATAGAGCCTGGGTCCCAACCAAATCAGGAGAGTGTATTTGAGAGCGCAGAATGGACGGTTCAGCCTTCAGAGCAAGGAAACGGTGGTTTGTTAAACGCAATACGCTCAGCTGTTGATTGGCCATATATGAAGGATAAGCTATGGGTTGGTACACTGGGGATGCCCACGGATGCATTGCATGAAAAGCAAAAGGAGGCTATAGCTGAAAAGCTGGCTGCCGACTACGAAGCGTTGACCATATTTGTCTCGGATAACGACTTTGACAGCCATTACCTACACTTTTGCAAGATGATCCTTTGGCCAGTGTTCCACTACCAAATACCAGATAACCCCAAGAGCAAAGCTTACGAAGACCATTCATGGATATTCTACCGCCGTGTTAACTATAACTTTGCAAAGGAGCTTATCAAAAACTGGAAACGAGGAGATGTGATCTGGGTGCATGATTACCATCTCCTCTTGGTACCTGCCATGGTGAGGAAGGAAATACCCGATGCACAGATAGGCATTTTTCTTCATGTTGCATTCCCCTCCTCAGAAGTGTTCAGATGCCTCTCCGTCCGTGTGGAGTTGCTCAAGGGGATGCTCGGTGCAAACCTAATTGGTTTCCAGACTCAGGAATACTGTCACCATTTCTTGCAGACTTGTAGTCGGTTGCTCAATGTCGAGGCTACAAAGGACGGTGTACAGCTGGAGGATAGATTTGTCAACGTCGGCACGTTCCCCATTGGAATTGACCCTGTCTCACTTGATATCCGCAGACAGTGCGGAGAAGTCAAGTCCTGGATAAACATCCTCCAGGAAAAATTCAAGGGCAAAAGACTTATTGTTGCTAGGGATAAGCTTGACAATGTCAGGGGAGTACGTCAGAAATTATTGGCATATGAACTCTTCCTCAATAAATACCCTCATTGGCGAGATTCAGTTGTTCTCATACAGGTAGCATCTACTACTACGGAACAACCAGAACTAGAAGCCTCTGTTTCCGATATCGCGACACGAATCAACTCCGTTCACTCCAACCTTGCCCATCAACCGCTTATTTTCCACAAGCAAGACCTGCTTTTTGATCAATATCTTGCTCTTATTTCTGTTGCTGATGTTTTCATGGTCACGAGTCTACGTGAGGGAATGAATCTTACCAGTCATGAATTTATCCACTGTCAGGATGGCCTACTCTCATCGTCCAAACACGGCCCATTGATCCTCAGTGAATTCACTGGCAGTGCATCAATATTCAACTACCACCCCCTCCTTGTTAATCCATGGAACTATCAAGAATGTGCAGATGCAATAAATACAGCTCTCGAAATGTCTCCCGAGACTCGCCTAGCACAATGGACTCGTCTCAATACTACTGCAAAGGACCATGTCACGACCCGGTGGGTAAACAATTTCACAGAGGCTCTGGACCGTGCATACCGCCAGCATTCCACTCGTGAAACAGTTGCCGTCCCCAGGCTATCGATTCCTAATCTCTGCAATGCATACCGTACATCTTCCCGTCGCCTCCTCATCCTAGACTATGAAGGTACCCTGGTGAGCTGGGGACAACCGACAAGTACTGTCCTTACAACTCCTCAGCGAGCTATCGATACCCTGACGGACCTTCTCGAAGATCCCTTGAACACAGTCTACGTGATGTCCTCACGTATGCCAGAAGACATGGAACGCCTCTTCAGCCGCGTTCCCGGCCTTGGCCTAATAGCTGAAAACGGATGCTTTGTGCGGCCGCCCCCCATGTTATCTCCAACGCCTTCCCCTCCAACGACAGGCACATTTGTAACCTCAAACTGGATCCGTCTCATTGACATGACTAAGATGAATGACTGGAAGCTTTCTCTTTCCCCTATGCTTCGTTACTTCCAAGAACGTACAGAAGGAAGCTGGATTGAAGAAACTCACGCGTCACTGATCTTCCACTATGAGCGAGCAGAGGACTCGCAAAGCGCAGAACGTCATGCGTCTGAATGCGCAAATAACGTCAACGACAGTTGCGGCAACCATAGTCTAAGAGCAATACAGATGGACGGCTGTGTTGTTGCCGGGCCTGTGGAACCAAACAAAGGTACTGCAGCTAATGTGGTGTTTTCGACATATACGAGGAGAGAGTCACGCAGAAGCTCCAGCGCTGGTAGTGCGAGTAGCGCTAAACAGGGTATGGCTATTGAATGGAAGAGTGAGACAGAAGACAATGATGAAGATGTGCCGGACTTTATCCTTGTGATTGGCGATGGAAGAGATGACGAACCCGCATTCAGATGGGCAAATGAACTTGGCGAAGAAAAGAAGGTGAAGAACGTCATGACAGTTACGTTAGGATTCAAGAACACGGAAGCCATGGCCACTTTAAATCAAGGCGTTACCGGTACGTGTACTTATTCAACCCTGCGCTTTTTCACTTGCCTCGCAAAGCTAACATGAGATTTCTGTCCATAGGAGCATTGTCATGTCTAGGAAAACTGGTTGATATATCGCAGCGGAGGGATTCGGCGTCACTTGCTCAAAAGCTATCTTATATCCCGGCGTCAAATGGAGAGTGAACTTACCCCGTCAATCCATTGTCCATTGTTTGCTTTTATTATATCCTTAGTTATATCAGAATATGTATTCTACGGATTGCATCGCTCTCTTTTCCTCCGTAATAATGTGTATAATCTACTTGGTAAAACCGCTTGTTAATATGAGTTAATAGATGGTCCGCCTAAGTTGAGTTTCAATCAATTAAAGACTTATGGACTAGAGGTACTAAAGCGGGTCATCTGAAGCGCAAGGAAGACGACTGTTGCGGCTAGCATATCGTGTTTGCATTTCTCCTGTAAGTTGATGAATTTTGTATGACATAGGGGGTCCACCGGGGGGGGATAACGTGAAGGGGATGTGCCCTCCTTGTATGTTGTGAAGCCGGCCAATTCGGCTAGGTATATAACTAGGGGGGTTTATCCGAATATGGTTTATTCAGATGCGGGAGTGAGCCCTTCTCTCCTAACCAGCTTTCCCGCTGCTTTGCGAAAACGGTCTAGGGATAACTGATGGACGTCGTCTGCGTTTCTTCCTTCCGATAAGCTGTCCCCCAGGATTTGTCTTCGAGTTACTGGGATAGTTTGAGCAGCTGAGTTAGCTGGAGCTGGGAAGATAACCTAAGTATTCCAATTTAGAAAAGTATCCTTTAGAAAGTCCTGGGATATCATAACTACCTCACTCTGCAACAGCTGTGAGCCGATTCCATTCTTCCCATGGGCTTCAAGAGTACCCGTCACAACACCGTTTGCATCTTTCGACCACTTTGCTAAGAAAACAAGCTGAACTTGAGGCCTTCCACCTTGCAGCCATAAGTCCTTGTCATGATGGAGTTTAGGTACGGACTCCTGCCACCCAGACTCAAATACTATGCTCGGAAATGTTTGATCATCTGGGAGTATGGCGAAGTCTGCTTCTATTCTTGACGCTGAGTATGGAGGCTTGAACCCTCTGAAGGCTGTTCACTGAAATTTAGATATAAAATTAAAAATGTATAAAGATGGGTGATGCGCTATACATACTCGGTTTACCGCAAAATGAAATAGAATCTTCTTCAGATTCGTTTAAGAATCCAGAGCGAATCATTCCTGTAGCTTCCCTATGGAGCCACGAGGTGTGCGCTTCATACACAAAGGTTGGCATAATTGTGATATTAATTGTTAGAGTGAAAGAATTGTAACTGAGCCTAACACGCAAATTAATTAAATGATCATTCTAAACAACGCTGGAGAGGCATACCGAGGACATGAGTTTTCAACGTCGGGGTCTTCGCCCAGAGTATCAATTACCAAAGCTCCAGTTTCAGGAGGGATGTTCTCAAATATTAGATCCTTATGCTCTTGAGACTCTAGAATCGCACTCCGTATACCAGTAAACAGCCTTTGTGGGCTAGGTACTTGGGGCGACGGCGGTACGCTGCCTCGCAACAGGCGTGCTGGAACCGCATCGTCTGGCTTTGTTAAGTTACCCATCTTTGGAATCGAGACAGGTAAAAACGGAATGACGCCTGGTCATAGTGTTACTACTGCTAATTCTCCGCAGTAGTAACAGTCATTTATGTTGCTGAAATCGATGAACTTGGTGAAAAGTGGCGATTGCCGGGTCACTCCCTGGTTGACTGAAATCTAAAATCTAGAATCAACCAATAATCAAATCCGGTGTAACAATATTGTTGAGGATACAGCCACGTATTATTCCGTTAGCCTGGGGCCCTAATCCCTCTGATAGTTATCCAGCCATCTGTAGGATGTCCTTTATGATAGTGCTAAGTATTATTAACCATCTAGTTAAACACAAACTGCCTCTGTAACGTTCCTCTTTTCTGTCTTTAAACCCTTGTCGCGGTAGAGTTTGGATACCGAGGACAGGCGCTAGTCTGTCCATTAGGTCATGGTACAATACAGTCAGAGGGAACTTCTCAAGCGATATGCTATAGTCGATATCTTCTGATTAACCCGTGATTAGTGTATTTATGTATGGATATTGACATTGTCTGTATATCGAAAGTGAGAGAAAAGGAATTATAACTAGTTGATTTCCTGACTAGAGATTTGAGCATGATAATCACCACATAAGCTGAACAAGAAGGTTACATTACCTTCGTAGAAGTGCTTGGTATCTTAATCTTCATCCGGATACTTTATTAATAGAAGCCAAGCTTAAGAGACTAGCTAGCTCTGTATCCTCTTAGGAGTCTAGAGACTGTTTTCGAATAGGGGTAAATATGTAGCAATATTGATAACCCCTAAATTTGTATATAGTATTTTTCCGTATAGTCGAGGGGGGTAGGAAGAAGAAAGTAAAAGAGAATAACAATTGATTCTCGCGGCTGATTATAAAATATTCCTTACCAGTGAATGATCACTGCTTCAATAGGTACGTGAATATCCTCAAAGTACGGAGTGACGTATGCCAAGCGAGCTTCCCGAGGAACCATAGTAGCTTAATTTAACGGCCGCTGACATAATCAAATTTCGAACATCATGCCACCTGTGGACCTCGTTGAGAAATTACTCCCTCAACAAACCAAAACAAAGACATCACAGCTCAGAATGTCCTTTTGGGAGGTTCACAATACCATACAGAATACTGCATGAGTTAACCTACTCGCATATTCACCATTTCGCAATGCCTAACATCAGATACAAAAGACGACAGCTCACAGAGTCAAGACCTCTTGTAGCAGTTGAACGAAATCTTATGGTACATATCCCTTGAACACACATTGCGTCCGATGACCCATCGAAGACGGTTACATTAATTAGACAGAATGCTGATTGATGGCTCTATGGCCTAACAGAGTTGAGCAGAACTCGTGCCTCTCCAGAGGACACCCAATCGGAAAGCCTTGATAAGGAAACCTACGACCTTATTGAGCCCTCGACTTTTTCAATCGGGCCTGGATGCAGATGGCGTTCTGGAATACCTTTGATTCGACGCTTTGGTGGTTTCGGTAGCAACCACCGCCAGAACTACCGGCCGGATAGGCTGACGAGGAGGCAAGAACGGTTACCGATCTACGATGAGGGCGATTAAGCTCTCTTATATACAACTGCTGCTACTGCAAGGGTCACAATCAGCGAGCCTGTCTGATAGTTAGTGAAGCTGACGGCAGGGTGCTGGTACTACGGCATTGACACGGGCAACCCTGACTTGTCATGGGGTTATGCCTAGCCTACAACCCACCCGCCGACAATTCAACTCGCCAAACTTCCATATCAGCCTGATAGATCTCGAGACGTTTCTCTGAAAACTATGAATCGTCAATATTGATCACGAGTAGAAGCCAGGCACCACACTTTGCTGAGCCCTACGATATCACAGCATGCTTCGGAAGGCTCAGCCGGACATTCGATGCTGAGCGGAACGCCAGGTTCGGAGCGTAACAATATATACGCACAGCCTTCAAGTGACGTACTCGAGCTCCTTTGGCAAGAAAATACGAATGTTGTTTTAGCTCGCCGCCGTCTGGCAGCTTAAAAAAGCTCGTTACCAAACCACGACTATGACTCCGTGAGACATCAGCCAATGTTTCAATGACTCGGAACGCCCCTGGAAACGAGACTGGAACGAGACGGAGATACTGCCTTGGTCGATTACTACAACCATCAAATGAACGGTGTAGACCTAGCAAATCAGTATAGAGAGGGCCATGGGGCTCTTAGACTAAGTCATAGGATTGGCTTCCTCTCTTATACTGGTTTATCGATTTTCGATCAACCCCTATCGCATTCGCCGTACTGCTGCAAAGGCGAATAGTGATATACCATCTGTTATCGACCTTCGTTCCTGGGAGTAACTCTACAAGTAAATCTTTCATTTAATAGAAAGATCACATACTGCACTCCCCATCCAACGTTTTAACGAGCCCTTTGAGAATATATAAATTTTCCTTTACATGCCGTGGTTGCCTATATTTCAGTCTAAAAGGCAAGGCTGTTGAGGAATAAAACCGGCTCGGAATAGCCTGCTAGAACACGATATAGCTGCAGTTTGAATAAGCTGGTTTCTTACGGCGACCAGCTAGTTTCTGGCAGGACTGGGATTCAGGCAAGTGTTGGCGCTATGCATTGGGCCTTGCTGTTCCCCAGTTCATAAAATAGGCGTTGGAATTTGTTACACACTTTACCCTATATACTATATTACACTCCTACTTGATACATACGATGTTCTTCACCGAGCACTTTCTATATGGCTTGTGCATAGTCTCGTCTTCAATATCGGACTGTGGGCCTGTCAGTTGATTTTACCTCAAGCAATATTCAAACGATTTAAATCTCCCGGCCGCGGGAATTTCCTCCTGATCCTCTAAATGCATACGTAGTAAAAGTTTCCGCTATTAATTATATATCAACAACATTAAGCTTCACTACTTTTATTGCTTCGTTGCGTGTAGTTAAATACAATATGAACACTCTCTAATGAATCACCACACCATCAGCTCCTGCGTGACAATAACTATGGTGCAACTGAGTGTAGTTATTGAACCAACGAAATAGCCGAGGCATCTCGGCGCAACCAAAAGTCGCTTTACGAGCCCTCGAGCTAACTTCCGGCAGTGTCAGGTTTCTCGTCTCAATTTATTTCTTCTTCATAACGAGCCGAGTTCATATCTAGTTCCCTTTTATGTTCATTAGGCTGTCGTTTTGAAAGGAAGACTCGGCGTCGATTGCTAGACAAAAAATGGCGACAACACAAGCGCAGCCCGCAGCGAGCTTCGCGGAAGCCATCGCGATAACTCCCCTGTCATCCCATACGTACTCTGCGAACCTCCGCACGGAATGGTGCATCGGGACTGGTATGTATCTGTCACAGAGCTCTGGGTTATGCCGCATGGATTACTTTTGTATTAACTAGAACGCAATAGTTCCTCATGGCGGTTATGTGACCTCCATCTTTTACGCCGTGGCCCGCAAGCATATGAAAACCACCCATCCAACATACCACAAAAGCGCACCGGATCCCATAACAGTATACCTCACCTTTATACGCCGGACAAATATCGGTTCTGCCCTGTTCACCGTCGTCGACACGAAGTTGGGCTCGCGTACGTCAACGCTACATATCACACTCAGCCAGCAGGATCCGGATGGGAACCGTCGCGAAGAAGTAGCCGGATACATCACCGTATCACATATAGCTAGTGAAGAAGGGCCGAGCATAGAGAGAGCCTTCGCATTGACTCCTCCTGCGCCCGCGGTGGACCTCAAGCAGCTCGCCAGCACTGGCCGGAGCGGCGAATGGAATGGGTTCAAAGTGGCCTTTGGTTCTATGCGGAAGGCCAGTCGACATGTTGAATTTTACGCACCTTCTACGTCTGCCATGGTTTCCCGTGGGTTTGTTGAACAATGGGCTCGATTCGCACCTTATGGAAAGGTGGAGAGATGGACAGATGAAACACTAGGGTTTCTAGCCGATATGTTCCCTATGATGCTTGAATCGTTTGACGATAAGCCGTGGGATAAGAGGTCGAAAGAGGAGAAGGAGAAGGAGAAGTATGCTGTTGGTAAAGATGGCAAGCTAACTCCCAAGGGCAAGTTCTGGTACCCGACTATCCTGTTAAATTTGGATGTCAAGAAGAAACTGCCTGCTGAAGGGGCAGAGTGGCTTTATTCACGGGTTCAGACGAAGAAGCTACATAACGGCAGGATGGATTTGGATGTTATTATCATGGACGAGAAAGGTGAGGTTGTTGCTTTGAGCAATCATGTTGCATTGGTTATTGGAGCAGAGAGAAACCTGAGTGCGAGAAAGGGCAGCGGAAAGCCCAACGGTGAGAGCAAGATATGATGATATGACGTTCGTTTTGAATAATTGTAGATATATAGATGTGATTTAGACGCAAAACGACATAGATGTATATACAGCGCTGGCTACGTAGCAGACATACCTTTTCCTACTGTGGATCTAGACACCCGTTACAGCTATATCAAAGCTTCGAGTCCTTCACCAGGATGAAGAACCCCACTGCATCAGCACAGACATACTTCTTCTTTACCCACTCAACCTTCTCGCCATTGGGTTTTATGGGATTTTCTTCCTGTACTAGCTGAGCTCTAACCCACCACTTCCGGCCCTCGTTGCCAATACACCACGTTCGCAGCACAGCATGAGCACCAGTCCTCACCGGTCTCTTAAACCGTACATCCAGTTGCATGGTAAACAGCTGACCGAATTTGCTAGTATCGGCAAAGTCGAAATCGGGTATATGTGCAGCTACACTGATGGCCATCAGTTCGTCGAGTAGTGTAGAAATGATACCGCCATGAACGACCCCCGGGTGGCCGTTAAGGTCCCGTTCGCCAAAATAGAGCAAGTTGACCACATCTGCTGGCTGGTTTGAAGGGATCTTTGGCCATTGGTCTGGTGGGGCAGGGAGCGAGGGAGCGCCGGACGGGACTTTGGCGAGTTGGCCTGGTTTCCGCTGGAGGGTGAGGAGATGCGGAATTGTAGTTGGTGTGTTTATTATGGTTGCAATAAAGGCGTCTTCTCCCGTCTGAGGCTTTGGCTTGCGGCAGTAGGTTTCGATGGGCTGGTAGGCGTTGTTTTTGAGGAGCGTGCTCGTCCAGTTATTGGCTTGGAAGGCTGCCTTTGTGGCGTCTGGCACGGTGTATGGTTTTGGAGCAGTCATGCTGGGCTCTGTCTCCCGAGTCTTTAGTCGACTAACTAGCTTGTTGGGTTGTCTTAGACGGAGCAGCCGTGGTTGGATATGTCGTGGGTGAAGTTGAATGTCGACGTCCGAGCAGCCGGAAGGGCGATGCAGCTAGTTAGAACCGAGGCCAGGGACAGACGTCTTGGCAGTAAACAAATGTTGAAGACTCGCGATGTCTAGCCGGTAGTTACTCTTCTCACCTCGGCTAGCTGGAATATATACACCCAATACTCTGTAAAATTAGCCAGTTCACCAGCGATGCTGTTCCAATGCTCTGTATACGGTGGCCTGTCAATAGTCATGTCCAGACTCCAGGCTACATCCACCCTGGAAGCTCGGTAGTTCGCTCAGTGTCACCACCGGGTGAAAGGAGACAGAACAGCGCACCCCCGTACTCCGTAGTATAGACAGATTAATATCCCATTTTATAGTCCTAGAGGACCACTCGGACACGCCCTCCGCTTTATCGTCGCTTTTCGCTCTCGCTAACCCGCATTCTCCCGCCAGAGGAGGGCCGTCAGCCGCCATGGTTAATTCAAGCTTGATCTTCGGGCAACCGGCCCCATCTTGGCGCACACAGCAGCTCTATGCTTCGTTTCCAGGGCGATAGAGCTCCTCCAGCACTCTTGTCTGTGTGTAGATCTATGAAAAAAAGCAAGCTGGATCAGGTTCTACCCAACAAAACAGCTCTTGTGTCTCGCTCACCGTCAGAAATAGCCGCTGTTCCCGTCTGATCTGGCTCGAGCAAGCAGCCATGAACCAGCCATCGAGCACAGCGACTGGCCATGCCGTGTGCTCCCTGGAACAAATGAGGCACAGAGCCAGTCCGTTGTAAAACCAGACCCCATCCTGTGCACATTTGGTGAACCCCCTTTTGCAGCGCGGGAGGCCACGGCTGTTTCGCAGACACTATTCCCCCCCCGCCAGAGCGCTAGCCCTGCTGCTAATTGGAATAAATAGTCCGTGTTTGATGTTGAGTATCAGGTTTCGGCGGAGGAGATTACATCTTGGGCGGGCGGCTAGCTAGTCAAGCAGCTAGCTAAGGAAGTAGTATGTAGATAGATAGCGGAGAAGCAGAGACAAGCAGAAGAAGCAAAAGGGACTCGGGTCTCTGTATAAAATTCGCGGGCGACAAAAGTCACGGGCGCTTTTCCTGTTTAGGCAGTCTGCGATCCTCTTCTTGCTTCTTGTTTTTTTCATTTTTTTTCCTTCCTCCTCCCTGCTTGCTTGTTTATTTTCTTCGTCCTCACCAGCTTCACTTCCATCTTCTCTCCATCAACTCTCCGTCTTCCTCTACGGCTTCGTCTGTTCTTCTCGACCGATCTTCTCTGGTAAGTTGATGGCAAGCAAGTAGACGCGCTGGCTGCTGGCTCGACGCTGACTCTCTCTCTCTCTCTCTCTTTCTCTCTCGACAGGAGCCTTCACCACAGCTACGGACAGTTTACAACAGCAGCCACGATGTTGTTCTCTTCTCTCGTCGTCCTCCCCGTTCTCGCGTCCACTGTGACTGCGCTCGGCTCGAACTACACTGTTCCTCCAGACTTCAACGCCGGAGCTATTTCTCCCGAAGAGAAGGGTGCGTTGCTCTGACCACTCGTCCCAGCCGGACTGGCTGCTCAATTGACCTGTATACTGATATTGTCTATAGCCAACTGGTGCGAGGCCGAAGCCAACACCTGTAATGACGTCTGCGGCTCCTACTTGATCAACAGATGCGACCCGGTAAAGCTCTACTCTCTGCTGTTTCTTTATTTCTATTCCAGAGTCGTATGCAAGTTGCTGACGAAACGTACAGAGCACTCTCGAGTTCTCCTGCCAGTGCCAGAACGGCACCGTCCCCCAGATTGACCAGTACAAGAACTCTCTTCCTTGGTTCATCTGCCAGGCCACCTTCAGCCAGTGCATCAAGGCTCACCCCGACGACGCTGATGGCCAGCAGGTCTGCAAGGACAACCAGGAGAAGTGCGGCAAGCTGGACGCTACTCCTCCCGGTGACTCTTCTACTACCTCGGCCAGCAGCGAGCCCACCGCCTCCTCTACCGGCAGTTCTCCATCTGCTACCACCACTGGACCTGCACCCACTCACACCAATGCTGCTGCCATCATGGCTGCTAAGGACTACTCCCTTGGCATCTTCGCTACCGTTGTCTTGGGCGTCTTTGGTATCCTGCTCTAGAGAGCGATGGGTGGTAGATATCCTGAAACCAGATTAATTATTCCCCTCCCCTTTTTTTTATTATTCCCATGTTTCTTATGTTTACTACACCACCAACGAACCCCCCTGGTCTGAGTAATGGGCTGTTTTGCATGTCGGAGATGAGCAGTTTTGGGCAGCATGCGGTTCTTGCAGGAACTTTCGGCGATTCGACTGATTATTGGCATGGTTGGCACACCCTTGCTGATCGACAGCTTCATTTCGCGCCGAACCTCCAGGGTCGCTGCTAGTCGGAACTCCTCTTCTCCACTCTGCTTTCTTGCTATTTTCCCTGTCTGTTTTTTTCTTGTTCTCCAGCGTCGAGCAGGCAACTCTGCCACGATGATGTACCTACGTGTGAATGCGAATGATACCGATGTCTATCCCAGTTATTATATTCCACCGTTAGAGCCAAACTGCAAAGCCTAAAAGGGGGTGCAAAAAACAAATATCAAAAGTAAAGCCAAAAAAAAAAAAAGGGAAAAGAAAAAAGAAAAGTGCATCGACCGGGAATCGAACCCGGGGCCCGTCGATGGCAACGACGGATTTTACCACTAAACCATCAATGCGATTTTGTTGGAAGAGAGCTTAGCTAAGGCAGCACAAGTAGGGATTCTTAGTCATCATCCTAGTTACATGAAAGCCTGCCAAGACTTCCACACAAGAAAAAAAGTGCGTAGAAAGTTTATCGAACATCGAAAGTCGTTAAAAAAAATATCCCACCAGCCGGACCAGCAGGACAAAACACCCTCGCGCTCGACGTTGACACCGGCGAAGGACACTGAGACTGCGCATATCTGGATAGTCGAGGGAACGGACAAGACGGAACGTGAACGGAGAAGGGAAATTTCGAAAGGGAAAAAGAGCACGAAAGATACCAAGGATGGCGACCAATACCCTCCTGATCGAGGGTTCGTTCGATGAACTCGCTGACGAACTCGCCCGCTACATTGATACGATTCGCAAGAATGTCTCCGCTGCTTCGGCGACCCCAAGTGCTGAGGTGACGTCTGTGCATGCTGAGATTGCGCAGCTGCTCGAAAAACTGAGGGAAAAGGAGCAGAGTGAGGAGGAGTTGACAGAGGAACAGACAAAAGAGATTCAGAATGAGAGGACCGAAGTGCTGAAGAAATTGGTGCTTGCCGCTCCGGTGCTAAATGGTGCTCCTGAGAAAGGTATGATGGGTTAACTTCTTTTCAATGTTTCCTTTCCTGCTTGAAAGGAGGACATTCAAGAATGCTGACTGGGGGTAGAAATCACCGCTGCATACAACCTGCTGGTCTACCTGGTCCGTCAATCAAGCTCGGTAGACATGTTCTTGCCCAAGATCTGCGCATTCCTGGCCAAACCAATGCCATCTTCACCGCTGCATGGACCTTCCATCGCCTTGTCCATCCTGGCAACCATTTTCAATACCCTGGACGCAGATGACTCCAGCAGATACCATGTATTCCTTGCCATCATGGCCGTTATCCGCAGCACCTCTTCCGCACTCGCCTTTGAGGCCCTAAAGACTCAGCTTTCTAACCAATTGCCCGGCTGGATCGAGTCCTGGGACCTTGACGAAGAAGAGACCCAGAAGCTGCACATGTCCATCTCAGATGCCGCCAGGGCTGCCGGTGATGCCGAGCTTTCATACCACCATCTCATCCAGGCACTACACGCCATACCACCCGCTGAAGCTGCCTCCACTCAAGCTCGCGAAATGGCCGTCCGATCTCTTACCACTGCTCTCTCCCTCCCATTCGTCTTCGACTTCACCCCTCTAACTTCCAGCGATGCCGTCCAAAACCTTCGATCCACCGATGCTTCCCTTTTCGAGCTTCTGGAACTCTTTTCTACCGACGATCTCGATGCTTATGAGGATTTCGTTAAAGAGAACCCCATCTCCTCTATTTCTGCCCTGGCTTCGGTCAAGACCATCTCCCCCGCCACAACTACATCCTCTGCTTCAAGCGAACCACCATCAGTGGAAACTATCCTACAGACCAAAATGCGTCTGCTCACCCTTGCCAGTCTTGCTGCAAAGGCTCCCTCTCGCTCTCTGCCCTACAACGACATTGCTGCTGCTCTCCGCATCGAGCGAGAGGATGTAGAGAAGTGGGTTATCGATACCATCCGCGCCGGTCTTGTTGAGGGAAAACTCTCCCAACTCAAAGGTGAATTCCTTGTTCACCGTGCTACGTACCGTGTCTTCGGCGAGCGACAGTGGGGTGAAGTCCAAGGTCGTCTCATGGTATGGAAGCAGAGTCTGTTGAACGTCCTCGAAGTCATCCGCTCCGAAAAGGAGAAGTTCAAGGAAGCTGCCTCTGCTGCAGCTGCTCCCGCCCAGGGATCCGCTGAAGCTGATCGATTCTCATTTGGAGGAGGAAGAGGAGGCGGCGAGCGAAGGAGAGGTGGCCACCAATCACATCAACATCAAGCTAGGGATATGGAGTTGGTTGCCGGTGGTGACTAAAGCGCTCCTTTTCCCTTTCTACCTTCCCCCTTTTGTTTACTTTCCTACAAAGATTTGAATGTACTGGGCGTTTTTCGTGCTTGCTTTTAATCACTTCTTCTTCCCTTCCCGCAGTTTTCTAACCAAATCACTTCACCCGTGGTTTGATCTTCCCTTGACTTCTATGCTTCTTTTTTGCTTTCATCCCCCGTGATCGTGGAAAGGAATTTAATAGATCAAGCTCGCTGTTTTTATAATGTTGAGCATGAGCATGAGCACAAATGAGTATGAGAAATGAGGATGGGAAAAATATAAAAGAAGAATCAGTCAATTTTGGATTGTAGTCAACCTCTAATATAGGTCGACCAAGCTATCAAATCTCTATCTAGATCAAGATCACTATCACTGATAGATTAGTAAGCAATTAGGGCTAAACCCTGAGTTTTTTTATATTACATAATAATTCAATATCACATGATTCACTAAACCGTTTCAGGTGTAGTCTCGCTAATCGCTGCTCTGCGAGATCGCCAAAAATTCGATGTTGCCAAAAAGCGCACAGAAGAAAGAGACCTCCATCGCAGCGCCTTGAACTCACGCCGTTTCGACCTACACGGAATCACCAACTCACCGTCAATATGACCCACGAATCCGTCTTCTACAGCCGCCCACGAAACTACGGCAAGGGCAGCCGTCAATGGTACGCTCCTAAAACCCATGCATCGCGATATCGAACTGCCAGGATACATGTTTGGATGGAAGTTGGTTGGATATAGAATATATTGCTAACGGGGACCCTTTTTCTGTCTGCAGCCGCGCTTGCGCTCATCAGGCTGGTATCATCCGCAAGTACGGCCTCATGATCTGCCGTCAGTGCTTCCGTGAGAAGTCCAAAGATATCGGTTTCATCAAGGTACGACATATCAATCACTCGCGGCAAAGCCATGAACAAAACACTCATGTTCTCCAATAGTACCGGTAAACGACTCGACCAAGCTGATGTGTCTTCGTTCCTGCCACCTTCGCTCTGTTCGGTTTCTAAAATACATAATTCGACATTCCTGATCTACCTTACTTCGAAATCGGATTGCGCGCCACCCACGCAAACCAAACTTCATGGCTTACAGGACGAATGGAATGGGGTGGTTGGTTCGAGTTGAGGGGAGATGAAATGGGGATGGACGGACGTTGGATGTGTATGGGCACGGGCGTGCGAAGAGAACTTCAATCGGAAACCATCTGATGCATATCCTCGTTCTCCAGGACCTTTTTTTTTAACGCATATCATACCAATCAAAATATGGATACTTGCGGAGTTTCTTCTTTAGATGGGTGGTTTCAATCAGACCTATTCTTATCGATGTTGGTTTATTTGTTTATGGTGGACGTAGCATGGGTGTTGGGCTATATATGGGCATCTCAATCTTCTGGGGTTTAAGATGACGTCCGGCACCCTGGAAGGGGTTTGACACTCCCTCGTAAACTCTGCGACCGGTCTGGTGTAAACAATCTGTATATCCAATCGAAGGTACATGCCGCTTGATTTGATGATAATGTCTATTAAAAGGAGTATTTATGTCTAGAATAAAAATGGAGGGGAGAAAATCCACACCGCCCGCTTTGCTAAATGACAAATTTTTGGGTTGCTTTTTCCATGTTCTCATTAGTTACCCTTTGGCTGCACGATGCCACGGCTCTCTATCTCCTTGTGAATGCGAGCAGTAACCTCAGTCTCGGTACCAACTGCAGAAACACTCATGACCTTGCCCATCTTCTCGTAATAGTTGACAACAGGCATGCTGGTCTCCTCAAAGACACGGAATCGCTTCTTAATTGACTCGATATTATCATCGTCACGGCCGCTGGTCTCTCCGCGCTTTAGGAGACGGTCCAACATCACGTCTTCCGGGCAGGACAGGAAAAGAGTCCCTGCCGAGGGACACACGGTTTCCTCGAAATATATAGCTTGATCCATTTTGCGTGGGAATCCGTCAATGAGAAACCGTGATGTCTGTTCTCCGCTGTTCTCGCCCTTCTTTTTCTTCTCCTCGAGAATGGCAGCCATGGCGTTGGAAAGGAGGGTAACGGTGATTTCCATTGGCACGATGATTCCTTCGCGAATGTTATGTCGAATCAAATCACCGTACTGACTTCCTTCACGGTCCTGCTCGGCCCTAAGCAAATCACCCGCGGAGAGATGGGAAAAACCATAGTCCTTGACGAGCTTGGCAGATTGCGTTCCTTTCCCACTACCCGGGCCTCCAAGCACAAAGATAACGGTCACTTCATCGGTAGAGAAACGAGGAGAGGTGTTGGTCGATGTGAGAGGTGGCGTGAGTTCGGCCGATAACTTGGCTTCAGCAGGAGTGCCAGACTTTGGCATCTCACTTGCCAGGTTTGACATCCTTGGGCGTGCGAGACTTGATCAGAAAAGCGTATACGCCGCTTCCAACTGCGAGGATAGCAAGTATGGGGAGAACCTTGATCTCTGAGTTATTTCGGTTGCGGTTTGGAGGAGGAGGAGGCGGGGCGGAGGAATATGCTCGAATGAAAGGAGATGATGCAGCTTCCTGGCCAACTGCAAGGCGGGGTGGTTGACTTCCGCTAGCCAGGCGAAGGACGTGACGGGCTGCCGCAGAGCCAGATGTAGACAGGAAAAGGGAGCGCGAAAGGGGCATTCCTAGCCAGTGTAATCAATTGACTGGTCCAGCACCAACTTCTGAGATCCGTACGCTTTGTATCCAACGACACTCTTTCTTCTGCTTCTTGTGGTTCAAATGTCGAAGATGAAGAAAAAAAGGGCCAAGCTCTCCTAATGCGGACTAGCGTTCTCTGTGGTTACATCAAGGTTTTAAGCATATTTGCTTATTCAACTTTAAATGCTGACTAAGCTGGTTCATTCGTGCGCTTGTCCATACCTGGGGGAAGGGAGAACGACGGTACGAGGCAAACCCCAGGTGGACCACAAAGGGTTCTCCAAACCATTTGTCCTTCCACCCGGAATGCCAATCGAAGCGCCCTTACTGGCTCTGCTTCTCCACGCTGAAGAAACCGAGTCTGTGGACATGTGCTCCTGGGGTATCCCCCGCTGAATTCATCTCAGAATTATCTTACCCCAAGGTATCGTGGCAGACGTCATGTGTCCATCTGTCCATCGATCCCATATCGTAGAGAACACGGCAATTGGCAGGCGATATGTACACTACCCGCTTTCCTTTCCCGATTAAATTAAACGTTCCCGAAATACGGAGTGCTTCTAGATCCGTGTCCTCGTAAGCAGTCGCCCGATCTCGCTCCGGACCAGCGCTTGAACCCGCTCAAGGCCGAAAATTCTGGAGAAGCCTGTTTGGGTACCTGACCCCTGTCCTGGGTACTAGCTCTTAAATGCGTTCGGTGCGCGTCCCACGCCTCATCCTTCATGAGGAAGGCGATCAGGGGATTGGTTGGTTAGTGGACGCGAAGGACTTTAAATACCGGACCGCTCGCACCGCAATCCTCCTTCCTGGACTTTTTGACTGTTTGGTGCCCTTGAACTTGAAACCACTATGGAGAAACATGAGATAGAGGAGCCAAGCTCTATTGAGCACCTAGACGACCAAGTCAAGACCATATCTCCTAAGATAGAGCTTGAAGACCCAGATGCTCATTTGAGCCCTGAAGAAAGACAGAAGCTGGTAAGAGATGTGATGTCTATGTTACGACCCATATAGTATCTCTTGCTAAGAGAAGTCGATAGGACAGAGCACTTCTGTGGAAGCTCGACCTTAGATTAGTCCCTTGGCTTTCGTTGCTGTACCTTGTCAGGTTCGTCAAAAACAAAGCTTGATCATTCTCCAGGCACTTATTGATATCTCGTTAGCTTCCTAGACCGAACGAATGTCGGAAACGCAAAGCTTGAGGGTCTCTTGAAGGATCTTCGCCTCTCAGATGGCCAATATGCGGCAGCTTTGACCATATTCTTTGTTTCTTATTCCATTTTTGAACCGTTGACCAATATCTTATTGAAAAGATTAAAACCTAGTCTTTTTATTCCAGTTATCATGGTTGTCTGGGTATGGTTGAGCTAACAAGGTCTCTTCTTTAATTGACACTAACCATTATTGCCCCTAGGGTATTTGTATGACCACTATGGGCCTTACTAAGAACTTTTCAGGTTTCATGGCCGCGAGATGGTTCCTAGGATTCACCGAAGCGGGACTTTTCCCAGGTGTCGGCTACTTTTTATCCTGCTGGTACAAACGAACCGAATTCGGCATTCGAATGGCTATCTTTTTCTCTGCGGCAGCGGTGGCCGGCTCGTTTGGTGGCCTACTTGCTGCTGCAATTGCAAAAATGAATGGAGTTGGAGGCAAAGCAGGCTGGGCTTGGATCTTTATCTTGGAAGGCTTAGGTACAATCGTCATTGCTATAGCATCATTTTGGATGGTGCAAGACTTCCCGGACACTGCAACATTCTTATCTGAAGATGATCGGAAACGAGTCCTATTGCGTCTTGCAAAGGACAAGCAAGCCAGTGCTGGACATGAGGATTTCAAAATGGAATATTTCTGGGCTAGTATAAGAGATTGGAAAACTTACGTTTCTGCTTTCATATACGCTGGATGTGTTGGGCCACTCTATGCCTTTTCGCTCTTCCTCCCTACCATTATCAAGGAACTAGTAAGCTTTTCACCTCCCTTTATCTATGAGTTTACCCGGCCATGGTATTGACACACGCTGACCTTTTCTTAGGGTATATATCCTCGAAATCCAACGTTTTGTACAACTCCCGGCTAATCTTTTTAGGGTATAAATCAACAACGGCACAATTACTCTCAGTTCCTCCATATGCTGCAGGGTGTCTTTTGACCATATTAATCGGCCTATTCTCTGATCGTACAAAAATGCGTGGGTTATCCAATATTGGCGTATCACTCATTGGAATAGCTGGGTTCAGTATGCTTCTCGGAGCCAAGTCCCCAGGGGTAAGGTATGCTGGGACGTTTCTCGGGGCGATGGGTATCTATCCATGCATACCAAATACGATATCGTGGGCCAGTAACAATACTGAAGGTAAGTTTCCTTTTTATCCTGTTGTATCTATAACCTTACTCCTGACATTGATGTATAGGAGTATATAAGCGTGGTGTCAGTCTTGGTTTTATCATTGGCTGGGGAAACCTCAATGGTGTGATATCTTCCAACATCTATAGGCATCAAGACGCCCCAAACTTCTTCCCTGGGCATGGTATCGTACTAGGGTACCTCATTGTGTTCCTTTTTGGTGGAAGTGTGTTGCAGCATATACTCCTGAGAATTGAGAATGGGAAGAGGATTCGAGGGGAGCGAAATGCTTGGGTCGAAGGACTTGATGAGTATGGCATCGAGATGCTGGGCGACAAACGGCCAGATTTTATATACACGCTCTAGACACTTGGCCAATATAACTAGTCAGTTAAGACGCTCGCAAACAACAATAAGTTTCTTATGCTTGGGGGCTGTAGACACGCTATTAAATTGGCCTCTCTCGTTCTTTATAGATTATCTGACGTTGAATCAAGCACAACGTGAATGATGCTGGCATTTACCCCTGAGCAGGCCAGTAAGTGTGAACATGGCAGCGAATAGATTAACTGGTCATATGCTATAGCAGCAAGTTTGCACGCATGGAGTTGAAGAATGATCTGGCTGATTGTCAGGATATATATAGACGAAACAACAATCAAACAATAATCACCGTAGTTCCTACACTTTCGCCACACGATACAAACACTCCCGCGCCCGTCGACTACGCACAAATGATCAACGATACACTAGTTAAGTGAACGTGTTTGTGTTTGAACCCGACTCGAGGACAAACGGAACGTCCATCCAATTACCGATTAATTACTGTCTAACGCTCCGCTGCATACAACCTTCTAGATCAGGGCTGATCACTCAAGGTCTTTCTACCATAGGCAAGTTAGGTAACTTGTATGTTAAATGACTATTTATGGCTTCAAGGCGCATCATGTATATCATGATACAGGATCAAGAGACAAGTGCCCATGCGTTTACTCATGAAAGATATTGCACTTATACCATGTTCAAGGCAGGTGCAGATGAAATAGTCGCAGCATTCTAGTCTTACATCAGGCTTAGCCATGTGAATTGAATGAATGGGGCGAAAACGGACACTCCGTAACAATGCCATGCAGTTAATCATCACGAGTCACTTTGAACAGTCGGGTGTTTGGAACTTGTTTCCCCGCGCGTGCTGGCAACAATAATCCAGGAAGTAGTTGACTGCGGCCGACTGCAATTTTCGCTCTTAGATCACTAGCCTTACCCTTGGACGTTGGTTAGCAGACAGTATCCAACATTTATCAACGATACTTAGTTGGCCTCCCTTCGAGTTACAAGCGAGCGTGATGGGTGATCATTCCTGGTCAGCGGGATTTGCTCTTGTTACCCCGGAAGAGCTATGCCTTGTCAGCTCATGTATTGATTAATTGGTGCGCATCCATGGCTTGACAGGGAGACTTAGCAGATTGCTTTTATATTTCGAGGTCAAGTCCCGACATTCTGGAGAACGAGGATGCAGTCAGACAATCACATTCCAATTCACTCAATTAATTACGAGCAAGAACCTTGAAGAGAAGTTGCATGTAAGTACATATGCAGGGAGGAAACGATGCATGCACGAAGACTTCTTCAGCAGTGCAGTGGCGGAGTGTCCCGCGATGCCTGTAATTGGGCCTTGCCTTCTTCATGCTGTGGTTTATTTTTGGCTGAAGGAGAAACAGTACCTGCAAGATACTTCCATTCACACAGAATTTAGCCGTAGATAAAGGTATTCTAGAAGTATTTATAGAACTGGGGCCGTGCTCCACTATTTTTAGCGCCCTTAAATTAGGGTTGTGCTCTCAGCCAATAGTAGCCCGGCGGGGCGATCCTAAATGCAAAATTCGACATGATGATTGGCTGGGTAGATCCCGTCGGTCTAGCCGCACTGGTCTTAGCGTGTGACGGAATTTGCATCCATCACGGCGAAAATCACCTGCGCTGCTGGCCCATCACATCGACCACAAGCACATCTGCATCCTCCCTGCATCACACCAGCCATCCCAGTAGTCGACTCTGGCTTGTCATTCGACCGCCATCCCGGCCTCTCACTCAGGATGGGCCCTGTAACCGCTGGGCGGCCGCCCAGGACCGCTCGCAACGGACCAAACAAAACGCATTCTCCGTTGTAACCGACTGTTGGACGGACCACGGCCTCACCACTCCTCGCTCTTCTTCGCACCACCCAGTCAAGGGATCCCTGGACCATCACGATCACAGCTTGCATTTCCGTTTTCTCTTTGTCATGCCTGGCCAATTCTGCAAATCAACAAGGGTGACTTTGCTCCCCTTCCATGCCCAGATCGACATTGTATTCCATTTCGTACAGAGACAGAGGCCATCTCTCTGGTGCTGCTCGGCCGCAACCCCCCAAGCTTGGAGTCCACAATAATTAGGTTCACGCCTCGACTCCCTGGCATAAACATACCCGTTGCTCAAGTGCGGGCGGTTAACGTGGAGAGCCTACTGGCTGCTTGAAATAGCCCAGACTGCCCACCCTCACAGGGTTCCTGGCTGCGATGGGCGCTAAGGATACAATATCTCACCCCCATCAGCTTTTTCTCTTCCATCTTCTCTTTCTCCTTCACGATTCTCTCTTGTGTGCTTCTTGCTCTTTCACCTAACTACACTGATCCTACGGCTGCGACTGGTTTCGTGCCTACTTGAGAGCAACTCTCCCTAAGCGCCATCTCTTTCATCTTTGCCAAAGACCACATCGACCAGGACACACTGACACCCCCTTTTGAAAGGTTCACATTTGTTCTGTACGTCGATCTATGCAGGCTGTCATGTCTTCCTTTGTCTTTGGTTCTTCTAACATGGCGAATGCGTAGGCCCGTCCTGTACGACACCAGATTATCAGCTCTCGTTCGGGCTGTTTCTGCTGAATAGGAAACCCTCCTGTTAAGCAGCCGACACTCGTCTCTTCTCCCTTCTTTACATATCTCTGGGATGTCTAGATTACATCCTAACGACCACACCGAGGGATCAGAATATTCGTTCTCTCAAGATCCAGTTACTCCTGTCGACGTAGTACAGCCGACTCGCAAGCAAATGGTTGGATTCGCTGCGCAGTCGACAACAATGGAAAACTCAACCCGCGACCCTCCTTCCGAGTCTCCCTTTGCCGACCCTCCAACCAAACCAGGTTCTTCGGACTCAAACAAGCAGCCTAAAGTATCCGATGTAGGGTTTGGCTATGTATCTGATAACCGGCCTGATAGAGATGCACCCGGTTCCTCAGCCAATGCACCAAATTCACCGCTCAAGAGTGCCATGAAAGTGCCCGGCACTCCTGGTCGGTTTGGAAATGCGAACCCGCTGAGCCCAACTTTTAGAGAGGAGCAGATTCTCGAGATTCATGAAAAAGATGCAGAGGAAGAGAACGCAAAGGATTTGGTATGTTCTCTCCTATCGACCTTTTAATTGAACATATTCTAATGTGCTTTATAGAAAATTAAAACACGAGTCCGCCTCTCGAAGATCTTGCTGCGTGGTGTCAATTTCTCCTGCAGTTTGATTGTCTTAGCACTGCTTGCCCAGTCGTTCCTTATTTTCCGCGCAACCAGACACCTGGAGAGCAGAAACGGACTTACACCCTGGGACCCAAATACCAACCCTTGGCCACAGATCCTCATTCTAGTTTTGACCTCCATCAACATGTTCCTGTCCCTTGTCGTGCTTTGGAACAATTGCCGTGGAAAAGAGCGTCGTGCAGAGAAAGTAAACGTATACTACACTCTTTTTGCCGGCGGCTTCTTCGTCTTTACTGTCATAATGTGGGTTATAGCCGCTGGTATTCTACAGAACAGCAAGGACAGTGGTAATGGTAAAGATCTTTGGGGATGGTCTTGTAAGGACAATCAGCGAGCCACTTTATTCAAAGAATTGGTTGACTATGCTCTCGTTTGCCGCATGCAGGTATGCAATACCAGCCGTCCGAACTACTCACCGCAACTGAATTCATATATTAACATTTGATTTTAGGATTGGACCCTTGTTTGCATTATCATTGAAATCGTCGTTGATACCATCACGATTGCTATCTATGCTGTTGTCTTCTATCGCTTCTACTCCAAGCGCAAACTACGCAAGTCAATGAACGTCCGTGACAAGGCCAGGTCTGACCTGTATCTCGCCAATCTCCGTGTGCAAACCGCCCCAAATACCCCTGGGTTTGCCCGAAGCCCAGCAATGAAACAAAACCCGTATTCGGCTGCCGAGAACGGACAGGCCGAATATTACCAGCCCCAATATGCCACTCCAGTCAACACCACAACTAACAAACCGTTCCAACTCCAGCCTCCTCCTTCCAGGTCATCCAATAGTATCCACAACGCACCTCGGGCTGAGACACAAAGCCCTGCTCTCGAGCCTGGCAGTACCGAACGAGTCAACCACCATGTTGCTGTTGCTCCTGGGGAACAATCATATGGTGCCGTGCCAATCCCCGAACCCTACAGAAGCCCCAGCTTTGCTCCTCAGGGAATGACACTGCCGAATACTCCTGGTATTGGCGTAGCGGTTTCATCAGACAACGCTTCTCACGCCCGCAACTCGTCAAGATGACCCAGTTATGTATCACAGGCAGCAGCCTGAAAACCGTCTGTTCTTGTACTTATCATCTGTTATCCCTTTCATTGCTCTTCCTTTTGTTTATGCATGACTCCTAGCCTTTAATTCTCTCTTCACGCTCTCTAATGTCCGTGTTTGCTTTTGCTTGCCATCAATCTCCCAACTACCTAAATTCTCCTTGTCTTTGAAATACCCCTTGGGCCCTTCCAAGAAAATGAGGGCTGTGCGATCTACTACTATCTTGTTTCTATTATTTCTGATATTTTGGAGTCGAATAATTTTTGTTACCTTTTGGGCAGAGCATGTCCTATAACGAGGCATGTGAAGGAGTGAAAGGGGGAAAGAGTGGATACATATGACGCCCTATGTGTACACTCTGTGAAGATTATGTTGACTGTCTTTGAATCTGGGCCTGGTATTGACTATCGGCTGAAGTCCATGTGGTTAAGTTTATTTAGCTATCTACCTTATATCGAAGAAATCTTGATCACGGACCCGTTTTAGATGCTCCTTTTCAATGTTTAAAGACATAAGGCGTTAAACCAAGAATGATAGGAAGCGTCAGAATCGTACTATGGACCTTTGATGAATGCCATTAATCAAATTGCCACTGTTAATTTGTGTCACGCCAAGTAAAATAAGAACATTGCATGATGCCCCTTGATAACAACAAAACTCCAGATGGAAAGGAAGGCACAATCATCTCATGTAGGCCGAAAATATATATATGCAAGGAGTAAATAAATTTCATACGCTCATTCTGCCAATACTATGCATCCCCTTCTATAACAGCACCAACGTCTTTTGTCACATATATCTCTTCAAGCCTACCCTCCCAGTCATCATCCATACTGCCTCTATTCTTTAGCACAAGGCCCTGCTCATTGGCTAAATGTAGAAGGCAAATGAAACCATAGGAAGTACTGATATCACGCATTGCTTGTTCAGGATAGGACTCCTTCAAGCCATTCATTACATCAGTAAAACGAAGGCTGTTCTTGAGATCTTCCGATTCCTCGTTTGGCGGGGTTTCCCCAGCAGTCGGTTCCGGAGCTGGATCAGCGGGGGCAGTTGTCGATGTGACCGCCGCTGAAGGAGAGGCGGAATTGAAAGACATTGAAGCGACCAGACGCTCGCCCATACCTCTCCACATCACTTCCTTCAGACGACGTACATCTACCTTCTTCGCTACGCGAGCATAATTGACGTATTCTGGACGCACCCTTCGGCCACCTTGTGTGACAAGCTGGGAGCCATATCCTCCTAACAGAGCTCCACCCGGGGTAGCAACGCTGTTCAGCAGCGCGTTAAGACCGGTCATACCACCAGACGCTGTCGAAGGTTGTGCATCCGAGTCTAACGGAGGAGAGAATGCCTCTCGAGCGTCTGCAAAAGGTATGTTATCGTCCTCGTCATCATCACCCATCGGCAGGCCGTGTGGGAACGCAAGACCGTCATCATCGGCAAAGAAGTTAGCGTCGTATGTTCCTTGGGCAGCATTCTCTTCGTTCGCTGCCTGGTCCATGCTTTGCTTTTGTGATGCCCAGAAGGCTTCATCCATTTCGCCGTTATTAGGGCCAGATGCATCGTGTTGACGGGAGCGATTGCTGCTCTTCAATCCACGCAGGCCCATCTTGGCCTTAGGTTTCAAGAAAAGACGAAGCAGCTCCTTAGAATTGAAATGTTTATCATCCGGCAATAAATTCCGCCCCTTAGTCTTCCACTGAGATTTTGGTAGCGAAATAGCGGAGTTAGAGCCTGAAGTAGCGTATATCATTTCGGCAATTGCAGGTTCTAGATCAGCAGCGAAGTTTATCTCAAAGGGTTCCTTTTCCTTGCGCTGTCTGGGGGCAGTAGTTGTGGCGGTAATATCTTTCATCCGTCGAATCTTCCAGTGCTCAGGACCGGCCCAGTCTTTGCGTAGAGCATTGTCGAAATAGCTTAGGATATTGTCATGGTCGTGTGCTCTATTCCCATGTGAAAGGGATAGAGCGAAGGGGTCGTTCTCAGTAGTATCGTTATCAAAGCCAATAGTTGTGTCGTTATTATCACCAGCTCCGATATTGCTGATGCGATGCACTTTTAGCATTGGCTCTAAGGCGGCATCTCGCGCCCATGCCTCACCACCTTGGCCGAATTCGGCTTCACCTCCAAGATCAAACCCTGTGATTGTTGCATCATCGTCGTCATCAAAGCCGATAGCAATATCATCATCTAATACGATGCCGGAAGCATCACCAAGACCTGGCTGCTCTGACTGTTGCTTATCATGCCTCCAGTCCTCAGGAGCTCGTAAGAATGGGATTTCGAGTGATCCGCTTGGGTCGCCTAAATCAAAATCTTTTAACGAGGGGCAGATATCATGGTCAGATAATATATCAAGGTTAGGGAAGAATCTCTCGGCTAAGCCACGAATATCGACGTCTAAATAGTCGTCGCTGGAGTCAGAAGTTGCAGGCCTGGGAGATGGGGACTTGAAACTGTCCTCTCGTCCATCTCCCTGGGTCTCCTCATTGCTTTTATTTTGGGTCTCCGAATCAGCCATGGTATTAGCATTGGCATCGTCGCTACTGTCAAAAACGATTCTTCCCTGGCCATCAATTGAGAGATGGTTTAAAAGAAGCCCCTTCGCACCACCTTCATCGAAATCCGCAGAAGCTTTTTTAAATAGGGGGTCCACGGAGAATTCCAGCTCAAACTTCTTTAGCTGCAGGGAAGCAAAAGATGGTGCTAGTGTGGATTCATGAGATCGAGCCTAGAAATAAGAGGGTAAGTAATTAGTATAACTCTTTAGGCAGGGTATTGAGATGGTTGGGGGGACGTATCAACATCGAATAGCTTACCTTTTTTCGGGTCTTTCTCCTGGTTCCATCCTCGCCCTCTTCACCCTCTTCTTCCTCATCTTCTTCGTCCCCATTCTCAGCTCCATCTTCTCTTTCGCCCTGACCCTGTTTCTTCTTATTCCCACTGTCTGCCAATCCACTGAGTAGCTTCCCTGTCTCTGTTGCAACACTGTCCACTCTGCTAGTATAAATCTTAACACAACCGTCCAGTGTACAACTTGCTTTTTGGAAATTCACACCGTCACCCTCCTTTAGCAGTGACATGTCATGAAAATAGTCAATAAGGGCAAAATTCCAGGAGTTGGCGGCATTGATTTTATTATCCGTTGCCATTTTCATCCATTCCTCAAAGTTGGCTAATATCGGAACACGTTTCATCGGCGTTACCGCCCGGCCGAGGCCATCGACGTCGCTCTCCCTCCCTCTGACTGATCCACGGGGCGTATGTGGGCTGTCGGATACTCCATCATAGGTATTGAATCGTCGCGGCGGCATCGGCGTTTTAACTGCCGCTTTGATCTGGTCCATCTGGAGGTCGTATTGTGCCTGGCGGGAGTGTAATCGTGCAACTTTTTCTCCGGCATCATCGTTGAGAGGCATTCTATGTAATATCAAGGCCGCAGCGGTTAGCACTTGGGTCACTCTTCTTCGTGGTAGTGCTTTCCCCCGCTTTAACGGATTATGTGGGATACTCCGTCATTTGCGCAGCCGCACACAAGCAACAGAAGTAAAAACAGACAGAGGACATACTTTCTAGGCGTGTTCTTGTGCGGCGTGGTATTGCTCGCCGGCTTCGAGCTGCGGCGGCCATGACGGCTCTTCACCGGGGGGTTTGCGACTCGAGGCATGGTGGAGTTCGCGGTTCTTTCAGAGGGCGCCGTATGGTCGGAGGTCAAAACGGATATATATTAGAAGAGATAGATAATCATCATGAAAATGCAAATACCCAATTAACGATGCTGTAGAAAGTCGTTTGGCAGTTAGTATTACTGTTGCTGTTTCGTCTTTATCAACGCGCTTTTTCTTTGCGGTCGTCGAAAGAAGCCAATAATAAACATACGGCGTGCGGGGGCGACCAGTCGCGCAGTTTTTGATTATGTAAGATGTTAACGGAGTTTCATTTATCCGGATGACTAAGATTTTCATGACATAATCACGGAAAGGTATAATGTAATGCCGAAATCTTATTATTAAGCACGACAAATAAATGCAAACTAAACAAACATGCCATAAATAATTAAAGAGTTGTCTTACGTCAGCTTAACTTGATGACATCAGAAAGCCAAAAACGACAGAAAAAGCAACATCGCGAAAATCGATCCGACCTTTGAACGTCACCAACGAACAGCCAAGTTGGCAGCGAGCAGGGATTCGAGCCATCTGCAGACTATCCAAGGTCCCCTGATGGAACAGGGGAGACAACGCTGCAGCCGTCACACGTCAGGGAGATAAAGGAACGGAGTCGGCCTGCGCCCCAAGTCTCTTGCATATGAGGACATCACCGCTGGTTCCTTATCGGCCCGTCAACCAAAGGCGCATGTACTCGCGTGTCTCCTTACCCAGAATGCGACCTTCAAGATGAGCCTTTCAAACGCACTTCTCGCCAGCCTTGCCGGTACCCGGAATGCCAGGAAGCGGTACTCAGCCCGTGGGTTCTACCTTGTGATATTGACTGTCCTTGCAGTGACCCTCGGAAGCCTTCTGGTTTCCCGCGGTAAAAGCGCCCAAGGTGGCCTGTTCATGCCAGAGGCAGTCAGGAAGACTCGAAGGTCGTTGGAGCCGGGCACAGCGAGCTGGGCGATACAAGATAATGGAAAAGAGGTACGTTTTGGACTCGGGGTGTCACCACGCCAATCTCTCGTTACTAGGTTCCGTAGCTGACGGGACCTTGAACCCATCCTATAGTGCCGGCTGGTTCACCGAGCGAAACACCAATGCGCCTTCGTTCGTGATAACTGTGAGGATGAGAATATTGGCCTCATCCCTTACCTGGAGTTTTACTACTGCGGGCTTAGTAGTGCGAAGCCGGTCGGTTTCTTCTTGCTCGCAGTATGGCTTGCGATGCTGTTCAGCACGGTTGGAATCGCCGCCAGCGACTTCTTGTGTGTCAATCTGAGCACTATCGCCAATATTCTTGGAATGAGCGAGAGCTTGACGGGCGTGACTTTTCTTGCCTTTGGAAATGGGAGTCCAGATGTGTTCTCTACATTTGCAGCTATGAGCTCTAATAGTGGCAGCCTGGCTATCGGAGAACTCATTGGTGCTGCTGGATTTATCACTGCCGTGGTTGCCGGCTCTATGGCGCTTACTCGGCCCTTCAGAGTTGCCCGGCGAAGCTTTGTCCGTGATATTCTATTTTTTGCGATAGCCGCTGGTTTTACCATGGGATTCGTCGCTGATGGCAAGCTTCATGCCTGGGAATGCGCGTCGATGATCGGATTTTATATATTCTATGTTATCATTGTCGTGACCTGGCATTGGTACATGGGCCGGCAGAGACAGAGACTAGAGCGTGATATTGCAGCCCGAGCCCATTTCCATATACCCCAGAACCAGGAGCTGGAGATAAACGAGGTGCCAGAGAACGATGACCCAATTGCCGGTGGCGAGAATCGTCCTCTCCTAGGTGCTACCAATGACGACTTTGGATCGCTGGAACGGGCAGATATCCCGACGTTGAGAATCGAAGATGAAGGGGAAGAAGAGGAGCGCGATAGACAGCAACTGGCAGAACTGCATGACAACATGCGAGTCAATCGACCACAGGCAAACCAAAGGATGCTTTCTAGTGGTGGTATTCGACCCAGTTTAGTTGGTGCTCTCGAGTTCAGATCAGTCCTCTCCTCTCTAGAGAAATCGCGCAGCCTCCAGTCCGGAAGAATCCACTTGCGAAGCTACTCTGATGACCCCTTTTCTCCTGCTAACCCAACAGCAGCTCGTCCAAGAGCTTCAACAACTCAGCGTCCTGAATTCTATTCTTATCATGATAACGACAGGTTTGGACAACATGGACTGTCCACCTCCGCCCAACCACGGATACTCTCTCATAGTCTGGATAATCCTCCGGGAGCTCACCTTGAGCATCAAGCAAACCTACTTTGCGCATCTCCTACTTCATCTGGCTATCCTTCTCGATCTCAAAGTCCCGCCCCGTCCATTGATCGATCCAGATCCCCAAGCCGACTAGCTCCCCCACGGACTGTATTCCAGCAACCAAGTTACGCATCCGGAGGTCCTACACCGTCTATTCAGTCCTCAATTTCCCCCCAAACCACACCTCCAGCTCATGGAAGAAGTTCTACTCCAACCAGCCCTGGGTCGTCAATTACGCCATTCCCCCCGTACACTGATGAAACTGGCTACACCCCCCATGGGCCCTCAAGCCTTCGATTTCAAAGATCGGCCCAATCTCTAGGCTCACAATATATCCGTGCACAGTCTGTAGGAACAGACATTGAGGTATCTGGTCCAAGATGGTGGCCACACTCATTCCCCATTCCAAGAGTCATTATATCGGCTCTGTTCCCAACTCTCTACAACTGGGGAGAAAAATCTTTATGGGACAAATTTCTAGGTATCGCAGCAGCACCTAGCGTTTTCGTTCTCACCGTGACTCTACCTGTTGTGGAAACAGACAGCTCCGAACCTGAGGCTATTTCTATCCCTGATCAAGGAGCAGCAGTCATTGTTGAACACCAAGTACCAAGTATCACTGTTCCCAGTTATCGTGACGATGAGACAGCTGAAGCCAACCCGCAAGAGCTTACTCGACCCTCTCTCAATCGCCTTCGACAAGATTCTGAGCTACCAGTCCACCCACCATGCGAAGTCCTTGGCAAAGAGGAGTCTCCCGTCAAGCAATGGAACAGATGGCTTTTGCTACTTCAACTATACACCGCGCCATTGTTTATCACGATAACTTTGTGGAACAGTCTTCGTCCAGAGCATGACCCTCACACACTGATTTTGCCGGTCCTCCTATCCCTACTCCTGTCTTCAGGCTTCGCTATAATACTTTTCCTCGCCTCTAAAGGCTCACGCAACCAGCTGCCCAAGCCACTTCGGCCATTCGTCGCCTTCCTTGGGTTCACTGTCGCCATAGCATGGGTTTCAACCCTAGCCACCGAAGTAGTTGCCCTTCTTAAACTCTTCGGTGTCGTTCTAAACATCAGTGACTCTCTACTCGGCCTTACAATATTCGCAGTTGGTAACTCACTCGGCGATCTCGTTGCCGACGTCACTATCGCGCGTCTAGGATATCCAGTGATGGCACTAAGCGCCTGTTTTGGCGGCCCAATGCTGAATATCCTAATTGGCATTGGCGTCGGAGGTTTATATATGACTTTGCAACCGATTCAAAACATGCAGTCGGCTAGCATTACCCCTGCAGTGTCGGCCACACTTCAGCCGTACCCGATTGAAGTGTCTAAAACTCTTATTATCAGCGCTGCAACATTAATGCTAACCTTGCTTGGACTACTTATCGTTGTGCCATTGAACAAGTGGCGCATGGACAGGAATGTGGGCTTTGGACTTGTTTCTCTATGGATTATAAGTACCGTCATTAACGTTGTTCTTGAACTGGTGTCTGTATGAGGTACGGCTTATGGCGTTTTCTTTTCTTTACTATATAGCATCTTGATTCCCATTCCTATTCATGGTATTATTTTTTCCTTATCTTTTTTATATCTATACTCTGGCATATACATCATTCAATATTTTCAACATTTTCCCCTGTTACACAGCAATAAAGGCATATATGCACTCGGATCCTCGCTCCTTGGTTAGACACATACAACTGTTCAGTCAATATTATATCAAATAAACCAGGGCAAATAGCAACGCTTGCGATTATTTTCACGGTTTATATCTACGCCAAAGTAGCTGGGCCAGAATCATTGACTACTAAACAAGTTTATTTCTCTTTCCAAGCAAAATATGTTAAAAGAAGCAGGTTATAGCGAGAGACGACAACGATGAAAACAAGAAGTACATTCACAGCGAAACTATGAAAGGATATCTCAGATACCAATCATAAGTTTGCTGGGCTCACGAACACCACCTTACAACACACGACCGGCCGATATTGCCGTGCTTCGGTCCTTGGTGACGACTTTCTTCAAAGCCTTTCCTGCTTGGATGTCTCCTAGCAATGCACCTCGTCCCATGCCCATGGGGCCACCGGGTCCGCCGCCAGGGGCAGGGCCTGGAGGAGGTGGTGGAGGAGGCGGTGGGGGTGGAGCACCGCCTGGCGGAGGTGGTGGAGGGGGCGGAGGAGCAGATGGAGCAGCCATATCAGGGAGCGGAGGTGCGGGAGGAGGCATGGATGGAGTTTCTTGTGCTTCTTGGAATGGTTCCTCGTCTTTCTGCTCCGTTGGGATAGGGGAAGCGGGCATTGGGGGTGCCGGGGGAGGAGGAATTGGGCTATGGGTTGGTTGTGGAGTGGCAGCCTTCGAATCTTGAGGCTCATCCATTGCGCTTAGAGGGCGTGGAGGAGCCATGGTTCCGAAGAGGATGCTGGCTAGTTGCTTAGCGCTGCCGCCAGCAGCACGGTCGTCGTCGTCAGATGAGTTCTCGGACTCGGCGACGGACCAATCATCATCTTCTTCAGGACGAGCTCGAGATTTACGCTCGAGTGGACCGGGAAGGGCCGCGGTTCCCACCGAGAAAGCTGATTTGGCGTTGTCTTGGGCAAGGCGGTGGAATGGGTTGGTTGACTGGGTTTCTGGTGCTGGTGGTGCCGGTGTCTCTGCAGCTGCGGGCTCGGAAGACGACTGGCTGAGTTGACGGAAGTAAGGGTTCCTTGACTCGGTTTCAGGAACGATGGGCTTGCTCATGACTGGATGGATAATAGGCTCAGGGGATTGAGGACGGAATACCTGCGTGCCATCTTCCTCTGTTATGATTTCAGGGATATGAGGTGCTGGTGGTGGCCGTGCTACTGGTTCTGGTAGGGCAGGCGAAGGGATTGTAGCCTTTGGCTCCTCCAGGACTTGGCTTTGGGTAGGCGTGGTAGTATCCTCAGGGGTAACGAATCCAGGGCCTTCATCATCTGAAGAGGATTCCTCATCTCCAAGGCTCTCAAGCTGTCGCTGCAATTCACGCTCGCGTTCTTGCGCAGCTTCCAACTCAGCTCTCTGAGCTGCAAGCTTAGCTTCCTTCTCCCTGGCTTCTTGTTCTGCCTGCTGCTTGCGGCGTTTCTGCTCCTGTTTCTTGATCTTGCCTTGGCGGACCTGCTCTTCCAAAGCCTTGAGTCGGGCCTGAGCAGCTTCTTTCTCACGAGCAAGTTCTTCCTCTTGTCTCCTAGTCTCGTCCCTAAATTATGGGTTAGAACTGCTAAGCTAGTACAGATTCTTAAATAATTGACTTACTCTAGTTGTTCCGTCTCAGCCTCCTGAGCCTGTTGTTCCTGTCTAAGAGCGGCTTCCTGCTCTTCCTTAGCTCTGATAGCAAGGGCTTCCTCCTCGGCCTTCTTCGTCTCATTCTGCTCGGCAGAATCCGATCTGGCTTTGCGAGATGGAGGAGGTGGTGGAGCTTTCTTTGGTCCAGCCTTTGCTGGTGGAGGAGCAGGGGCCTGCTCACTCTCTAGCCTCCGCTGTCTCTCTTGTTCGCGCTTAGCATCCTCTTCCTCGGCGCGTAGGCGTCTTTCTTCCCTTTCTCGCTTCTCACGTTCTTGTCGTTCCATGAAAGATTCTCCAGCATCAGCTGGCTTGAGACCAGCTGCAGCCATCCGTTCAGCAATACGTCGCTGAGCTCGCTCCCTGGCAGCAGCCACTCTTTGCTCGTGCGTTGTTCCGACAAGAGATGGCGACTGAGATGAAGAGCGAGGCTCAGGACTTGGTCTGGATTGGATCTCAGCCTGGCTTCCATATTGGTTTGCACTAGAAGCTTCACGGCTCGCTCTCTCTCTCTCCCTGTAGATGACATTTGTTAGCCAGGAATGATGTATGTTGTAAAGTAAGGGGGTTACTAACTCCTCTTTTCTGATCTTCGCTGTCTTACGATTTCGCTGAAGGTCATATATGAGGTCTCTGATCTGATCTTCAACCCCGAGGGCTTCCTCCCAACGCCGTCGCTCATGTTCACGAGTAGAATTCTCATTGTCACCCTTAAGACTATCCTCAAGACTGGCAGAGAACTCCTTGACGCTCTCCTCCACATCCCTAGTCATGGCATCGTTACGCTCACGTTCAGAATTAATCTTGCTTCTTTCCTCTTCCAATCTGCGAGCTGCAGCACCTTCATCTGCAGCGGCAGGGGCAGGTCGGCCAGCCAGTTCAGCAGCTCTGGCTTGCATCCTTGCACGAGCACGGGCCTTGATACGATCACTCTCAGTGATCGCACCGCCTGGACCAGTGCCGATGATTTCCAATGCACTTCCTGGGTGTTCTTTTGCATCCTTCAGCCTGAAAAGCTCAAGCCTGCAGTCAGCAATAGCTCGTTCAGTCTTGCGTACATTGGAGGCCAGCTCTGGAAGTTGGTCCTGATAAGCCTGCAGCTGGCGGCGCATGCTACGACGCTCAGCACTAGAATCCAGATTTCTAAGCGAGGCCTTTGGATCGGTGTCAATGTCATCTTGAACTCGGCGAATTCTGTCCATGAGAGACTCTGCCTCCCTCTTGTCCCTGCGATCCATCGCTTGCTCTTCCTCGGCATGGCTCTCGTCTCTGAAATCCGTAGCATCAAGCATGATCTTGGTTTCTCGGATTTTCTTCTTCAGTTGCTCGACGGACAAGTCGTCGTCAGATTTCTCTGACTGCACGGAAGTAGCCGGTGAGGGAGTCCGGCCGGCACCAATGCGACGACGAGCACTTGACTTGTATCCAACGGCATCATCGTTGTTCTTGAAGACAGTGGCGTCTTTCCTTGGATAGCCAGCGCCACCAGATCCAGAATTATTAAAGGAGTGAGTCTTTAAGTAACTAACACCAGTCTTCTGGGGCTGCAAGAATGCGCCAGAAGATTTCCTAGCTTCTGCATCCTGGGAAAGCATCGACTTGACGGCCCCAATGGAATCGTTAAGATTCCGAGTTGATGGCGGCACAAGCTCCGGAGGAAGTCTGTTCGGAATTGGATAGCCGTTAAGTTTCCTGTAAATAAGATGCATGGCCACGGCAAATTCATCCTTATTTAGACGGCCTCTATTATTGGGATCGGAAAGGGTCCAAATCTGTTCTAGGTGTTGACGTTCCAATCCACTCTGGCCCATAATCTCAATGGCAACATCTCCACCAATGAAACCCTTTCCTAAACCATCCCAGGCACGGAAAAGCTCATCATAGATTTTCTTCTCGTCCTTAGTGACGGCCCATGGAATAGTAGCATTTCCAGCGAGTCCGGCAGTGGTAAATGTACCGGTTTCCCTTCCGGCCTGTGGCATGAGTCTCTGCTGGAGTGCTTCAATGTTAGGTAATCCTGTGGCTGGTGCATTGACAAATCCCCACTGGCCAGGCATCCCTGTCGGTTGGGCGGTTAATGGGGCAGCACCACCGGTCTGACCAGGGGTTAGTCCAGCAGTGAATGAAGCTGGCATGGGTGGCATTGGTGGTCGGGGACCTGAGTATCCGGTGGCTTGGGGGTTTTGCGGCATGCCAGTGACCTGGGGTCGTAGACCACCTGGGAACCCTGTTGGCTGGGGTTGCATAGCACTGGGTGGTTGAAAGCCAGTAGCCTGGTTATAGAAACCTGTTGGTTGGGCAGTTAATTGTGAGAGAAGCTGTGAGTTAGAGGGTTGCTGGGGCTGTGGTTGTTGCGGCGCAGGAGGAGCGGAGGTATTCTGCATCAATGGCTGGTCAAAGTTGGGGGCGTTTGATCGGGGTGCCTGTGGTGGGTGATCGTCAGGCACAGCAAAGGAGATGATGTCGACCATGCTTGAGACTTCATTCTTGATACGATCGGGTAGTGTAGCAGGTAAATCGCGACCTGTTATTCGGAGGTTGCACAGGTACATGGCCAGCGCAAACTCTGGAAACATAAGACGGCCGGACTTGGTAGTATCTGAGAGTACCCTATATAGCCCAATCAGCCAAAAAAAAAGCCATTGTAAGGCCCCATTGAATGTAAAGAACCTGCATACCATATTTTAGACAGCTCACTGCCAGGTAGCTTCGATCGTATAAGTAAATCTCTCGCCGTTTCGCCTATTCCAAACGTCAATCTGGGACTGTTATAGATACCTAAGCATAGCACTTCCCCAGCACTAACTCACCATCTAATGACTGCGAATCTCCAACAGCGGACTTGAACAGCTGCTCAAACTTGGCCTGGTCCTGCACCGTTATAAACGACAAACGCATCGGCGGTATCTTTGACCCAGCATGCGCACTCCTCGCAGGAGCCGCGGGAGCCTGCCCGGAGATATTTTGAAACGACTGCGCCATTTGCGACGACGTATGGCCCGTAGGCTGGGGAGCCTGGCTGGTGGGCTGCGGCACTTGTAAACTCGAGTTCTGCTGGGTAGGATAGCCCGTCATCTGCGGCGGTTGGAGGGAGGACTGGAAAGGGGGAGCCTGCTGCTGGTGTTGTTGCGGCTGCTGCAAGGCGCCAGGGAAACCGGTGGCCTGAGGTTGGAGCTGGGGCATTCCATAGCCGGTAGGTTGAGGCATGAAAGGTCCAGGCTGTTGTTGCTGCTGCTGCTGCGGCTGCTGGAAGCCTGGATACTGCTGTTGTTGCTGGCCGCCATACTGCTGCTGCTGGCCTGGCTGGCCGGTGGGAAACGAGTACATCACACCAGCACGCGAGGACAACGAATGGAGGTTCCGGGGATTAAGAATTAACAATATCAACGAGAGAAGAGGAAGATAAGACACAAATGGAAGCGCAAAAGAAAAAGAAATGCGGTTATAGGTGAAGATGGCTGTTTGATGCCGGAGTTGAGATGTTTTTGTCGTCGTCGCAGCGTCGAAGTTGACGTTGGAGAGTCCGAAAGCGGCAAAACATGACGCCGCCTGAAGAAGTCTTGGCGTGGGCATCTACATAGTGACGGCGAAAAGGAGAAGACGAAGAAGAAGACACTGGAAGAAGAGAAAGGAAGACGAAGATTAAAGATAGAGACGGAATGATATTAAATCCTGAGGCAGAGACCGAGGTATACACCAAGGCAAAGAATAGGCAAATGTAAAAACATGACCCAGTAATCCTCCCAGGACGCCAAAATTAAAGCTGTCATCACCCGTAAAGCAGTCAAGTAGTGACATGCATCATGAAAGTATTTTTTTTTTATTGTTTTGTTGTTTTGGTTTGTTTGGTTGAGACTCGAGGGTGCAACAAGTTTAGACACCATTAGATACCGTTTGGAGCATCATTCTGCTGGGTGCCGGCGCCGACCATCTTGCGCAGCTCATACTCCTTGGTGAACTCACGGCTGAAGATGCCGAGATCCTTGACCAGGTCGTGGCAGGCAGCAAGAACTGCTTCCTTGGGGGTAATCTGACCGTCGGTCTGGACGCGAAGGAGCACCTTGTGAACCAGCGGGTGGGGGATCTACAGACGTAGGTTAGTATTATAGTCAAATAGTCACATATATAATAAGAGATTGTGGGTGTTGCTTACGCGATATCCAGAGAAGAGGACGTGCTGGTTCTGAAGCAGACGAGAGCGGATCAAATTGCCCAAGGTGTGGTCTTCCTTGTTGAAAGTAAAGATAGCAGTAGAAGGGACACCTAGAGCTTTGTTAGATGGCAGTTCATAGGAGTTGGTGACCAGAGAATAGTCAGTATCACTCACGAGTATCAACCTCGACTTCAACCTTCTTCTCACCAGGTCCCAAGACGAAGGACTCGAATCTGTAGTGTCAAGTTAGCATGGTTTCATCAGAATAGCTGCAGATATTGTTTATGAAAGTAGAAAAACAGAAGCGAGGTCGAACCTCGAGATCATGTCCCTATGAGGGCGGACTTGGGTACGACATGGGTTCTGGCGGTAGCTCGCGCAGGAAGAGTCGAAAAAGGAGCGATCACGCTTACGCTCGTCGTCGACCATTTTGATAGATGCAAACGGTGGTTTTCAAAGCCAGAAGCAAAGATATCACAGAAAGGTGCACAAAGTGTGAGTTGTAAGGGTGAAAAGGAAAGAGAGGTAGAAAAAAGGAGGAAGGAAAGATATGAAAATATCAAATATCAAATGTGTGTGTGGAAAGGACAAAAAAGCCACGCTAAGGAATAGTGTTTGATATCAAACTGGTAGCATCAGAATACACAAGGAAATGCATAAAAGAGAGCATCGTAAAGACAGTTCTAGCATAGTTGATAGCAACAACAGGCTCACTTTGCAGGATATTGAAGATAAGGGGCTTTGTGGAGGAGATATATCTGGAGGTAGATATACCATATATTGGACTTGAAAGGACTCATATTTGGCCACAAAAACAGCAGCAAAACAGCAAAGCAGTCAACTATTCTTACCTGTCTGGAGCATTCATCTTGCTGAGGTTGAAGATGTATCAATATCTGAAAAAAGGAAGTATCAAAAACGCCGGCCCAGGAAGACTCAGGAAGACTCTGCAGACTGCCTTTCCACCCGAGGATGAGAGCTGAAGTTGACGTCTAAAAGGGGCTCGATCGATGTACGGAGAGGAACCTGGCTTATCCAAGCAGCAAGGGACCCACAGGAGCGTCGGATGATGGATAGGAGGCGTAGAAACGAGCAAAAAACAAATGTATCAAGGGAAAGAATAAGATGACAGGAGAAAGAGGGAAGATGTAAGAATAAGGGGGTATTATTTGTGTGTGAAGAGGATATCAAATTTGATGCATATATAGTAAGAGAAAACTCCGCTGGTAGAGGCTCGGCGTGGATTTTTCTTTTTACTCTCTTTTTTCTTTTCACTCTTGGTAGGACTGAGTGCAGGCTATAACTAGGAGGTATATGCTTCTTCACTCTGTATGCAGGGCCTTTTCCTGGCCTTTTAGATTGCAGCGTTGGTATAAATATAAGAGTTGCGATAGTTGAAGATTGAAAAAGATTCCAAATATGAAGTCGGAGTCGCTTTTTAGAGCTGAGTCAGCAGGAAGTCACGTGGAAGATGCAGAGCAAGAAGAGAAGATTAAAGCAGGAGAAGATGATATTATTATTTTTATTAGATGTTAAGAAGATGCTAATAATGAAGTACATAAGTATCTAAATGCCGGTAAGAGTGTAGGAGAACAGCGGTGGTGGTGGTGAATGCATGAACTAGTTACTACCAGTGCTATTGAATGGCAGCAACAACCACTTACTAGCAAGGAGACATTCACCAAAATACATGCATGGACAGACTACAGACTCCCAGGGATAAAGACACCAAATAACCTATCAGAGAGATATATATGTGATGCCTGGGCTGGCCCCGGACTCACTTAGCCGTCTCGTATATGCGTAGGCCGTGGATGCGGCCTCCAACCGCCTAACTACGTCATATTCTCAACGTCTAACTACCAACAACACGACAACCAGCACCACCATCTGATACCACACTCAACATCCAGCCATCGTATGCATAGAAACACAGGCAGACGCAGTGTTTGTCTCCGCGAGGCTCAGACGGCAGCTCACCGGCCGAGACAGCCAGCCAGACGTCCTGTGGAACCCAGGAGGCAGCTCGGAAGGTCGCCGGCTGTATTATCAATCGCCTCAACGTCGCCTTGTTTCCGTCAGCTACTCTCTCTCAGGCCGATTTCAGCTGTTCAGAAGACTCATTATTACAGTTCGGATATCCGGAAGACGAACCGCATATATACCAGCAGACAGCCACCACACATACCAGCTAACCAGACGCCAATATCAACTACCGATCCCCTACTACCAACAACAGCATATACCCATATCAAACCCCATCATCAATACCACCATCATGCCCAGTCTAAAGAAAGAGTACCCCTGGATCCAGGAACCACTCATAATATGTCCTCCCATGCTCCCCGTCGCAACAGGCGAGCTGGCCGCCGCCGTCTCAGCCGCACGCGGAATCGGCTTCATTGGACTCGGCAACAACATCGACAAACTTGACGCCCAGCTCTCCCTGGCCGCTCACCACCTGCAAACAACACACGCCCAAACCAGCCTACAAACAGCCAACGCTGCAATCCTACCTGTTGGAGTCGGGCTTTTAAACTGGGGCGTCAACCTCGAAGACGCACTGCCCTCTATCAAAAAGCATGTTCCGGCAGCTATTTGGCTGTTCGGCGCTGCACGAGAGACCATGACGGCTCTGTACGGGGAGTGGATTGCTCGTGTCCACGCTGAGACGAACGGACTCACCAAGGTCTGGGTACAAGTTGGATCTGTAGCAGACGCGCTGAGCGTAATGGACGTTTCTGACGCCCATCGGCCGGACGTGCTTGTTCTGCAGGGCTCGGATGCAGGTGGTCACGGCCTGAAGAAGGGAGCAGGCATAATTACGCTTCTGCCTGAGGTGCATGATGCGTTGGCCGAGAAGAACATTGGTATCCCGCTGGTTGGAGCAGGTGGGATTGCGGATGGGCGCGGCGTGGCTGCTGCTTTGTGTCTGGGAGCCGATGGTGTGGCGATGGGCACGCGGTTCCTGGCCTGTAAGCAGACGGATATCATGAAGGGGTATCAGGATGAATTGATCCGGGCAAGCGACGGGGGCCAGACAACTGTTCGCACAACTATCTATGATCGGCTCAGGGGCTACGTGGACTGGCCGGAGGAGTATGATGGGCGCGGGATGGTGAATCAGAGCTACGTGGATGAGCAGGCGGGCATGTCTGACGAGGAGAATAGGCGGCTGTATGAAGTCGAGAAAACCAAGGGGGACGCAGGGTGGGGGGTTAAGGGCAGGATGACCTCGTATGCTGGGACGGGGGTAGGGTTGGTTAAGGCCGTGATGACGGCGGAGGAGATAGTGAGCCAGGCCCGCGACGAGGCCAGGAAAGTGCTTAAACTAGATGTCTAGCCGGTTGGGATTGGTAATTACCATGCTTCTATCACGCTCTCTCTCTCTCTCTCTCTCTCTCTCTCTCTCTCTCGCGATAGGTTATGCTATTTTTTCCACACATGGTCAGTTAGAGTATATAACCTTTTAAATAAAACAGCTACTTACAATATTATTTAAAGAAAAGGATAGATAAATATACTTAAGAAAGGAAAAGAAACGAGATATCCCGCTGAGAACTCCCTGAGTACGATAAAATCAATAAAACGAAAAAAGCAGAGCAAGAAAGAATCTGATATAACGCCAGGAAGGAAAAAGATGAGAAGGAAAAAAAAAAAGGACACACAGATCAAGTTTCGAGAAAATTAAGCTAGTATCCGTACATGTCTTCTTGCTTGCTCGTTCAAAGGGGAATAGATTTTTTTCTTTTTTTGGCGATTCCGGGGGGGTCTTCTGGGGGACATTTTTTGGCATACGGCCGTGAGCAGATGCAATTAGGGGGGAATATAATTGAAAGAAAGAAGAAATAAAAGAAGAACATATAGAGAACAAGAAGGAATGCAGTACGCCGAGAAAAGAGGATCAAGGAAAGAGGATGGGGGATGGCGAGGGGGAATTAAAAGGAGATAAGAGGGTAAGGGGGGAACAAAGCTCAAGTGCAGATACATGAAGGGAGATTTTTATGTTTCATGGTGAGATCAGGTCAAGCAAAGGCGAAAAGAAGCGGAAGCAGGGGCAAAAGGGGGAATTTGAATATAAACGCATAGAAAGGAAGCAAACAGATAGGGAGGATAGGGGTGGGTAGGTAGGTAGGCTGGTTTACCTTCCAGTACTTCACATCGTCTCGTCTCGTCTCGTCTCGTCTCATCGCATCTCGTAACATGCTGCACTATACGGCTACGGCAGCAGGGGGAGGGGAAAGGGCAAGCAGGGTAAGGCAAGGCTAGGCAGGTTTATATGGCGGTGGGATGAACGTAGTCGCCCAACGAGCCGTCATGGCCGCTGGCACCACCACGCCTAAACTTCCAGCCAGTCTTCTTCTTTTCGCGGTTCTTCATCATCTCAGCCCATCCCTGCTCGTCGTCTTCGTCTTCTTCGCCTGTTCCGGGCGTGGTTGGTAGACCGGCTATAGATCCCCGACTGCCGTTACCCAGTCCCATTGGAGACGCACGGCGATTTATGGAGCTGACGGGGCGTACGGTGGGGGTGGTCTCGGAGGTCGAAGGTGTGGTGGCGCTTAGGTTGGTATTCGACTTGTTGGCAAGTATTTGGCCTAGTGGTGGTGGTCGTTCTTCAGCCCAGGGTCGGAGGGTGTGGCCTGTGAATGTTGAGGAGCGGTTGGTGCCATTGGCTTGAGGGGCGATGGTTGAAACAGGGCGGTAGCGGGATGCGGCGCCGATGTTGCTGCGTTCAGAGGGGGCGACGGAGGGAGTGTAGCCTGGTGCTGGTCCGGAGCCCAAGCCGCCGCCCATGCCCATGCCCATTCCCATCCCCATGCCGAGTGAGGGACCAGACATGTCGGGCGTCATGAGGAACGAAGCGCGGTTTCCGGGGTTCTGGTAGGCGCTGGCGGTGGACGGGTCGAGCATGCTGAGAGTTCGGTGATCGACCTGTGGCGGCCCACGGAACTGAGAGGGTGTGGAGGTGGAGGCCATAGAGAAGGGCCGCTGGTTGGGGTTGGGCGGCTGCAGGAGAGACGCGGAGCTTGCGTTCATGTTGAGGTTTGGCATTGGGCCTCCTGGCGGTGGAGGCTGCTGCTGCTGGGCCCCTTGCATCTGCATCATCTGTTGCATCCATTGCATCTGCATCTGCATCATGTTTGTCATTTGCTGGGAGACCTGCATCTGGGTCTGATCTGCCGGTCCACCGACGCTGCCTGGCTGCGGGTACGGATGGTGATGGTGATGGGGATTTATTGTTCCAGCACCACCTATTAGCCCGTTGGTGTTCATTCCGCTGACCATGCCGGCCTGAGCTTGCTGATGCTGCTGTAGCTGGCCCAGGAGACCGCCCATCTGCATCTGGGGCTGTGGAGCAAGGAAGTTGGTATGGACCTGAGGAGCAGGGGACAGGTCATAGACGCCCTGTGCATTGGGACTGCCACGACGCATTGCACGAGCTCGTTCCTCAGAGGCAATGACACCGACCAGGCCACCGGGGGGAAGGCCTGGAGGACCGAGATTGACAGTGTTGAGGTTCACTCCCGGAGCACCACCGCCGAGAGCCAGGGATTCACGATGGGACGGGTTGACGAGGCTGGAGCCATAGTACGGGTCCTTGGGCAGGTTTCGGGCAAAGACAGGCAGGGTGCTTCGTTTTGACGGGCCTTCCTGCATGCCCGCAATTGAGGCAGCCCCTGCCTGGAAGGATGCATTCAGGTTTGGATTGGAGCGAGACGCAGCCAGGTGAGTGGGCGGACGGTTGCGGTGAGGAAAGCCATGGGCAGCGAGGATACCCAGAGGCACATCGTCGTCTTCTTCGCCGTCTGAAGGGGAGGATTTTGAGAGCCCAACGCCTGGGGGGAGGCCCGGGGAGACGCCGGGGGAGCTGGAGGCGGTGTTTATATTAAGATTATTATTGGTATTATTGTTGTTATTGGAGTTGGCCACCTCCATGGGGTCGAGCACCGACCTGCGGTTCGGGTTACCGGCAACAGACTCAGCGCTTCCGGCCGGGCCGTTGGTGGACGCCTTCTTCTGCTCGCCGGTGATCTTCATCATCTGCTGGCGGTAGACGGACAGATGAGCTTCCTGCTTCTGTCTCTGGGCGGCGGCCTGCTTCCTCTTCTCGGTCTCATCTTCGTCGTCTTCGCTTTCGATCTCGTCTTCTTCGTCGGAGCTGGGCTCGCTGGGGGCCCTCTGGGCTTGTTGCTGCTGGTACCGCTCGAACTGGGCGGGAGTCATGACCTTGTTGCCGGTCTTGGACGAGGCGAGGGAGGAGGCATAGTGGGAGTTCATGGAGGCGCTGGGGGGTATATTTTTGCGGAAGGAAGAAGAGCTGTGGTATGGCTGACGGGGCACGGCGGAGAAGTCCTTGTCACTGGAGAAGAGCGAGGACACTTCCGGATCACGGTCACGGTCACGAAGGTCTCGGAACCTGTCCCTGTCTGTCGAGGAGTAGATGTTGGGCGTAGAGCGAGAATTGGGCATGCTCGAGGCTGCAGCAGTAGTAGCTCTGGCGTTGTTGGGGCTAGACTCATTCAGCTCTACGTTTTGTAATTGGCTGGCGAGCTTCTGGGAGAGGGCAAAGTCGTCAGCCGCAATGAGGCTGTCTCGAGAATTCCGGCTGTGGTTCGAGGACAGGGGAGACAGGGGCGAAGGAGACACCACCCTTTTATCCTTTGCCGGCACGCTCGGAGCAGGTCTCCCTGGCTATAAGTGTAAAAAATCAAGAGTTAGACGTATATATGTGACCCATTATAGGGAAGGGGAGGCGGGGGGGTTTTAGATAGAGTGAGAGAGAGAGAGAGTGGGAATGTCTCTCACCTGCGGAATATTGGTTGGTATATTTTCCAGTACTCTGCTCCGGCGTTTGTCGACACCCACACCTTCGAAGATGTTGCCCATCTCGCCGGAGCCCTCGAGGGAGAGGTCAGTCTCCATGAGCTTGGGCGGAGTAGCCGTGCTGGTGGTGCTGTTTGTCATGGCCCGTTCCCGGTTGGTGCTCTCGGACTTCCGGGGCGTCGAGGTCTTGGAGGCCTTGGAGCCAAAGGAGAACGTCCTGCCCGAAGCGCGAATGGAGAAGGAGAAGGGCGACTCCGGGATGGGCGGCACTGGGATGGCATCGTGGGGGGAATGGTCTGTCGACGAAGGTAGGGTGGACGAGGAGCTGTATCTGGCGGACGAGGCGCTGGAGCTATCGTAGGGCTTGCTCGAGGAGCCGTTGGAGGAGCCGGCCAGCTTGCCGGTTCTCGAGCTAACGGCGGTTCCGGGGACGTGGGAGGTGCTGCTGCTGGCCGGGGCGGGCTTCTGGATGCCGGCAAAGATGTTGTCAGGGTCCGGGTCGTCTGCGGCCGCGGCCTTCTTGAGCGCAGAGACGGAGTCGAAGGAGTGACTGGCCCGGTGAGGCGGCCGTTCGAAGACGCGGAACGAGGGCTCTGGCGGCGGCGTCTCGTCCAGGACAGGGCCAGACTTGCGGCGGCCGAAGCCGGGTATCTTGATAGGCATGCTTCTCTCTTCTGCTTCACTGTGTCTCTTCGTCTGTCTATCTCTATCTCTTCCTTCTGGTTGTTCTGTGGGTGGTGCCTATCTCTCCTGTGTGTATATGGGGGTGATATGGCTATCTCGGAGTCTCAGGCGTAGGTCGGAGGCGGCAAGGAGAGCAAGGAGAGCAAGCCTAGGCAGGGTCAGCAGTCAATTCACTGTCTTCAGTCTATTCTCCAGTCTTTCTTCAGTGTTTTCTTCAGTCTGTCTGCTGTTGTTGTCTTCTATCTGGTGGTGGTGGTGGTGGTGATGCTGTCTTCACCTGAGACATGACACTGCACAGGCATGCAGGCTGAGCCACCACAGACAAAGAGGCAGCAGAAAGGAAGACAATAAGGAGGAGAAGCAGAGGAAGATGAAGCAGAAGAAGCAGATAAATAGCAGAAGAAGAAGAAGAAGAAGAGGAAGAGGCAAAGAAGAGGCGGTGCTTCTACCAACCTGCTAGAATGTCTCAGCCGGCATGGCAGCAAAAAGATGGACCGCAAGGAAGAACAGTTAATAATAACAGCAATAATAAAGATAATAAGAGTAACCAATGCAGAGATTAAGAATAAATAGCAAGAAGCGAGGCCGAAGAGTCGACGGCGAAGAACGAAGACGCAGTCGAAGAAGAAGACGAAGAAGAAGAAGAAGAGAAGAAGAAGAAGCGAAAAGTCGAGCCCAGCAGGGATTCTCTTCTTCTTCTTCTCTACAGCGCGAGACAGCAAAAGACGAAGCGGAAGCAACGACAGCGACGAAGAAGAAGACGACGACGAAGATACAAAGACGAAAAGGAAGACGAAAGACGACGACGAAGACGAAGACAAGAAGATGAAGTCTGCCGCAGGTGGCGATGAGGACCAGAAAGGCCCGTCAGTCTTCAAGGTACGGCTCTAATAAAGTCCACTGTCCTCCCCACGCCGGGTTTCAGCTTCGCCGGTGCTCCTGTCTGCCGATATCTTCTATTTGATATTGTCTTATCTAAGTTGGTTACGCTGTCTAACTGTCCATTCTAGGCCTCCTGTCGCCTGTCAACTAAGTGTCTTGTCACCCTCTCTGGCTGTCAGCTTTCCCAGGTTCCAACTTCGTGTCTCTGCGTCTTCGTCTTCGTCCCAGACCCAGGTCGAGGACAGCTCAGGGCAGGGCCTATCAAAACAGCGAGGACTGCATGAAGAAAAAAAAAAAAAAGAAGAGACGACGAAGAAGAAGAAAAGAAAAAGGCGAGGAGCTACATAACTAGTCGGGAAGCTTGCTGGGGGGAAGATGCTGGGATGATGCTGCGTGTCCATGTTTGCTTTTTCAGCGAGAGACAATCGCATTGAAGAAAAAAAAAAGGAAGAAGACAGAAGAAAGAAATAAGAAAGACGCATGTCGAATCGACGAGAAGACGGAGAAGCAGATGAAGACGACGAACTGAGATCGACGGTCGTGGTCGGTGATAGTCTGGTTGGCTGTGTCACTGCTGCTGGTGGTGGTGGTGATGATGATAGCTGATGCTGATATACGGCTCCCCTACGTGTCTCCAGTGACGGCGACGGCGACGGTGACAGCGAGGACAGGCAGAAGGTAAACAGAAGGCGAAGAAGACGGAGAAGAAGGAGAAGAAGGAGAAGAAGAAGGTCAAGGTTGGTGTCAGAGTTTGAAAGGGGGATCCATGGATCAGCGAGTCGTAGTTGTCAGCCAGATGTCAACTCTGCTACGTACATTAAAGTAGAGTTACAGGCAAAAAGTATCAGAAAGTAAGTAACTAGTCTCCTGGAAGTATGTATTGAGTGAAAGTCTACATGGTGTGCGCATTCAGGCCTCCGATCAGAGCGACTCCGGCAGGTGGCTGGACGGCAACAATGTTGAAGCATGCAAAGGCCATCACCTTGCGCAGGGCCGGACAGGCCTTGAACAGCCGGCGCATCACCACGTCGTCGATGCGCGTGTGGAAGGACAGGTCGATCTCGCGCAGGTGAGGGTACGTCTGGCCCTCGCCGAAGACTTCCTCCAGCGCATCGAAGCCCACCTGGCGGCAGGACGAGATGGTCAGATGCTCGAGCTTCTCGCCGGAGTGCAGCATCATGGCTCGGAAGCCCTTGCTGCCCAGGCCGGGATTGTCGTCCTCGTCGTCGGAATTATCACCTATACCAGTACCGGGCATCAGAGATATAGGCTCGAGGGAGCGGTTGCTGGAGAAGTCGATAAAAGTCAGCGGCGGGTTCGGCCAGTCCGTGAAGAGAGATGCCAGTGCAGCGTCAGTAAAGTTCTCGTTATGGGACAGACGCAGCTTGCTCAGGTGTCGGGCAGTCTCATGGATTATTGCCAGGCTGGAATTGCGCATCGGCTTGAAGTGTCTGAGCGAGAGCGTGCGAAGACCGCTGCATCTCGCCTTCAACAGTGCATTGACGCTCTCCAGGTCTCGTTCATTCGCCTCGTTGTCGTCGGGGTGGCTGCTGTCTTCATGGCGATGTCGCATGTCCAGAGATAGATACTCCAGCTTGTCCAGCTTGGCTATAGACTGGAGACAGTCATAGGTCAATTTCCAGCAGTCCGTCAGCTTCAGACGGCGCAGATTGGGGCAGCTCGAGACCATCACCTCGACCGTCTCGTCGTTGAAGGCGCAGTCCAGGTACGATAGCTTGACGGTCTCCAGCTTTGAGCCGCACGTCTGGAAGAACCGCCGCCAGCAGCCCTCGGTCACAAGATTGGTGGCATCCAGGATCAGATGCTTGATGTGGCTCTCGCGGCTCATCACATACTCCAGTACGCCGTCCTTGAGCTGTCCTGCACAGCACAGGTTGACTCGCTCCAGGAGCGGCATCGTCGCAAACACCCTGTGGAAGTCCTCTTCCTCCAGTTCTACCACAGTCAGCTCCATACTACCCTATCATACCGCGTATCTTTTTGAGACACTTACTAGCTGCATCGAAGATATCAATCGTGTTGACGTCACTGCGCAGAAACAGTCCCAGGGTCCGCGGCGTGAGCACCCGCCGCTTGCTCAGAATCTGGCTGAGCCGCAACCGCAGTTCCCCAGGCAGATCCCCAAACTCCTCCACATCGTTGATATTGTTCGCCACTTGCTATAGCATCGTCAGTTATAACATGTTCCTGAAACTCTGGAGCAAGGGGGGAAACGAGACACAAGTACCCACCCTGATACACATCTCCAGCAAGCTAAATGCCCCCCGCTGCGCAATGCCGTCCAGCAGGTTACTGTTCATCTGTCTCGTCGCCCTGGCTTTCTGCCTCTTGGGCTTGGGTTTGGCCTTCTTCTCGTCAGCGGCCATCTGCTTGCCGCAAGGGGTGCACAGGAGTCCGCCGTCGGGTCCCGTCTTGCTGTACGCGGTCACCGTGAACCGCTTATCACACAGCTCGCAGTTGGCCAGCTGGCCCGGCGCGGGTACGCGTGCCTGGTTAAACGCCTCCTCGTAGTCCTCATCGTCGTCGTCAGAGACATCCTGTCCTCGACGTCTCGCTTTGGCCTTTGCCATTGCCTTGGCTTTCGCTGTTGCTGCTGCGGCGGCCGTGGCTGCAGTGCGTTTGCGTTTCCTGGCTTTGGCCTGCTGGGCTGCTGCTTCAGCTTCAGCTTCGGCCTCTGCTTCTGCCTCGGCTTCAGCTTCATTGTCTGCTAGTGCTTCCTGCGCTGCATCTTCTGCTAGTCTGGCTTCTTCCTGTTCTTCCTGGGCCCGGACTGCCTGGTTCTGGCGCTGGGCCTGGCTGGCTCTCTGGTTAGCTGTCTGCCGGATATCAGCTGCAGAGATGTTATGTGCCTGTTCCTGTCAGCTCTATCACATATTTATAGATGCATAGAGACACCTACAGCCAGGAAATCAGTCAATGCAGAGCGTCTACATCCATTCTATTAGCTCTTCTTTCTCTTCATCTCTTCATGGGTATAAAGTCACAGACTCACGGCCCCTGGATCCGGCGTCTTGGATTAGACCTACAGTCAGTCAGTTAGTAAATAAATAGAAGAGACAGTGCATGTTCAACTCTAGACACACTCACATCTTCTCACCCCCTTTCCTTCGCTTGTCTTCTTCCTGTCTTCTTCTCTCTGGAGTTTGTGTCTTCTAGAAGTCCTTTTTATGTCCTTCATGGATCTCTTTAAGTGGTTTCTGCATTCACGTGATCACGTGCCGCGATTATACTTTTCTTACGCGTTTCAGAGATTCAGCAAGTTACGAGTCGACAAGACAGAAGATGTGAAAAGCAGAAGAAGAAGAAAAAGAGATAAGAAAAAGAAGAGAAGAAGTAGAGCAAAGATAGAGAAAGGGATAAAGAAGAGGATAAGAGACTAGCAGGATAAGAGAAGAGGTCTCTGAAGCGCGATGGCGATGGCGGATGGCAAAAGTAGGTACTTCTGCTCCATGGCTGGATCCATGCTAAATCTCTGCCAGACACCCCCCTTGGCCAGGCAGCAACCCGCCGCAGCTCCAGAGTGGCCTCTGCATCCAAGGGCACAGATGAGACAGCCAGAGAGGAGCCAGCGAGGTCCATGTCCATTCCAAAGAGACAGGCAAACATCATGGTGGCCATTCCAGTGAAGAAGGGCAGCCTCGGGGCCTCAGCCTCAGCCTCAACCTCAACCACGTCGACCTCGGCCTCGTCCTCCATGACTGGCCAGAGTCCCGCTGGATACAGCACGCCTGCTACTACGGCCACTACAACGCCGAAAAATGAGCCAGAGTCGAGTACTAGAGCCTCGAGAAGAGTCAATGCTACTGCTCGTGCTCTAGAGTTAAGAAACAGCTCTCTCGGCTTGAACAGCAGGAAGAGACCAGCCAACGCTGGCAACAGCAGGCTAAGTACGATTGACGATGAGAAGCTGGCTGCTGCACTCCAGGCTGAAGAGTACAATGCCAGACCTACTGCGAAGAAACAGAAGACCGCCCGTGGCTCAAAAGGAAAGCCTGTCATACCTGATTCCGAGTCTGACGCTGAACCAGAACCAGAGTCAGATTCAGATTCAGAAGAGTGGTTCAGCACAAATGAAGAGGCTATCAAAAATACTCCCAAAAAGTCATCTAGGAGAACGCCCAAGGACTATCGAGCAGTCTCACCCTCAGACTCCGACCTGAATAGCGTGGTAGGCATGGTGACTGACTCTATGAACTCGAGCCAGCTGTCAGACATAAGCTCAATCGCGGACTCAGAAGAGTCCGATGATTTAGTTCCTAATGGCCGCTATCGTCGCCTGGAACGTTTCATAGGAGCAAGCAAACCTACTAGGGTAAACTCATGTTCCTTTCATTCCAAAGTCAGTGGGTTATACTAACCTTCCTCCAGGCCCAGAAGGAACGGATCAAGCTTGAAAGACAACATCCCCAAATTACAGATATGTGGGAGAGACTTGAGCAGAAGCCTATCCTCTCACCCCCTCCTGCTGCTCAGCCAGAGGGCATTAATAGGAAATTGAAGCCGTTCCAGCTCGAGGGGCTTAGCTGGATGCTAGCCCAGGAGAAGTCGGAGTGGAAGGGAGGCTTGCTTGGAGACGAGATGGGCATGGGTAAAACTATTCAGGCTGTCTCCCTGCTGATGTCAGACTATCCTGTTGGGAAGCCCTCGTTGGTCGTCGTTCCTCCTGTCGCTTTGATGCAATGGCAGGCCGAAATAGAGGTAAGCACCGCTCCCTGAACATTCCCTACTAGACAAGATCAAGCTGACATCTTATTAGTCCTATACCGACGGCAAGCTGAAAGTGTTTGTCTATCATAACGCCAATTCCAAGGTGAAGGACGTCAAAGCCAAAGAACTCAAGACTTACGACGTCATCATGGTATCATGTATGTTCTCCTGACCTGCAAGTTAGATTAACTCGTCTCTAACCCCCCTTTTGCATAGATTCCGGTTTAGAATCAATGTACCGCAAGGAAACCAAGGGCTGGAAACGAGACGGCGGACTGGTTAAAGGCACCAGCATGCTTCACTCACTTGACTTCCACCGCCTCATTCTCGATGAAGCCCATAACATCAAGCAGCGTACCACCAGTGTGGCCAAGGCCTGTTTCGCGCTAAAATCAACATACAAGTGGTGTCTGTCTGGAACCCCCGTGCAGAACCGAATCGGCGAGTTCTTCTCTCTTCTTCGCTTCCTGGAAATCAAACCGTTTGCATGCTATTTCTGCAAGACTTGCCCCTGCGAGGCTCTCCATTGGACACAGGACGCACAAAAGAAGTGCACTCTTTGCAACCATAAGTATGTAAACTATCACACTCAGTTTAAAGTCGAGAAGATACTGACATATCTCGACTATCAGTGGATTCAACCATGTCTCTGTATTCAACCAAGAGATTCTCAACCCAAGTAAGTTGATGTTATGAGATGCTTTTTTCTTTAGTAGATGCCAGACTAACGGATAGTAGTTACTGAGCATCGCGGCGACGATGAAAAGCGCAAGGACGCCCTGAAGAAACTGCGCCTTCTCACTGACAGAATCATGCTTCGACGAGTAAAGAGAGACCATACTTCGTCCATGGAACTTCCCCCGAAGAGGTGAGTGTCTTCAGAGCCACTCTACCAAAGTATAAAGTCTAACCTCCGCAGAATCGAAATTCATCGCGAGTTCTTTGGAGAGATAGAGCAAGATTTCTCCCGTAGTATCATGACCAACACTACCCGCCAGTTCGACCGCTACGTCAGCCGGGGAGTCATGCTCAACAACTATGCCAACATTTTCGGTCTAATCATGCAGATGCGACAGGTAGCCAACCATCCAGACCTAATCCTCAAGAAACACGCAGAAGGCGGCCAGAACATCCTGGTATGCTGCATCTGCGACGAGCCTGCCGAAGAACCCATTCGCTCCCGATGTAAACACGAATTCTGTCGCCAGTGCGCAAAGGAGTACATGGCCTCAGTCCAGTACGGCTCCGAACCAGACTGCCCACGCTGCCACTTGCCGCTATCAATCGACTTTGAACAGCCCGACATCGAACAAGATGAAGGCGGCGTCAAGAAGAACTCCATCATCAACCGCATCAAGATGGAGAACTGGACCTCTTCAACCAAGATTGAGATGCTGGTCTTTGACCTGTGCCAGCTACGAAACAGGAAACGCACCAACAAGTCCATCGTCTTTTCGCAGTTCACCTCCATGCTGCAGCTGGTCGAATGGCGACTACACAGAGCAGGTATCAGCACCGTCATGCTAGACGGCAGCATGTCGCCTGTCCAACGACAGCGATCCATCGACTATTTCATGAAAAACGTCGATACGGAGGTATTCCTCGTCTCTCTCAAGGCCGGTGGTGTAGCTCTCAACCTTACCGAAGCCTCACGGGTATTCATCGTCGATCCGTACGTCGTCTCTCTCTCTCCCTTTAAATCCCCCTTTTTAACATAAAAGTTACGCCCCACTAACTAACCAATGGCTGTAGATGGTGGAACCCAGCTGCAGAATGGCAATCCGCCGACCGATGCCATCGAATCGGCCAGCGACGCCCCTGCGTGATCACCCGTCTGTGCATCGAAGATTCCGTCGAGTCTCGCATGGTCCTGCTGCAGGAGAAAAAAGCCAACATGATCAACGGCACGATTAACAAGGACCAAAGCGAGGCGCTGGAGAGGTTGACGCCAGAGGACATGCAGTTCCTCTTCCGCGGAAACTAATCATCCCCATAACATAAACCAATTTAGATGACTTTGCATGTGTACATATTTTATGAAACTGAAGCTGAAACGTTTGATAGTTATGTTTGGCTCAGGAACAGCAAGCTTTAGGTTGTTCCTGAAAGTTGTCCACTCAACCTTGGGAGCTAGCTAGAGGTGGCGAAGTCCCAAACGTGTGTCCCTGCTGTGAGCTGGTGAAGTTGACCTGTTGAGCCCCTGAAGAGAATGGCCGGCCTAGTTAGTGAGGATGAGCACGCCCGCCGTCGATCAGCGGCAGTAGACGCCGTGTCTATCCCCCGATAAGGTGCCATGGCGGAGGGATCAGACGGCTAGATAGACAGCTAGATGATGTAACTACCGCTGCTAGGTCTCCCATAGTCAATGTTGTCGAGTCCGTCTTTTCATCCCCCTGAGAGCAGCCAAGACTCAGTCCAGGAGAATAACACAGGTGGCCAGTGCGTCCTCACAATAACTAAACTAACGACTCCTCATAACCGCAACTCCTTGACTACTCCGTACGTCACTAACATCCATCATGCAACGACAAGAATAGCTCTTACGACTGCGGCTGAGCCACCCAACACTCAATCGTCTATCCAACAGAGTAACCTAACGCGCAACGCAACGGCCGGTGGACGACGACCCCGCCAGAAAACTCTTTGGCTCCATCAGCCTGACACTCACCTCCTGTAACCACAGAAACCTCCGGCACCCTCTTCCGGCCTTCTTCTCGTTGCATATGCACGCAGCCGGCAAACCAGCTCGTAACGCGCATGAAATTGCTCATATATTCACTGGCTAGCTGACAGTCGGAGCTGAAGCGAGCCGGGGTCAAGGGGATCAAGGGGACAGCCCTCCCAGCCACCAGCCTTACACCACCTTGCACCCACATCCACCGCACTACAGTCACCCATCGGTATGTAGTGTCAAATTACAGTCACCCATCGGTATGTAGTGTCAAATTGATACTTTGGCTCCACCAAATACGAGCTCTGAGTAGGGGGGTTATTAAATACTAGATTATACCTTTTAAATATTAGTTCTAATACTATTTTATAGTTACTTAGAGATATACTAGTATTTTATATAGATATCTCTATTTAGATATACTATATCTAGTACTTTATAGGGCCTCCCTTATTCTAAAATATAGCCTATACTTTATCCTCTATAGATTTAATTAAGGAGTTAAAGAATATAAGTTTAATAGTATTCTAGACCTTCTAGATAGCTATTTTAAGCTCTATAAGCCTTATTATTTAGAGGTAATAAATTTAGATATAGTTTTTTATTATATTCTAAATATTCTTAATTAGATTTAAATTTAGAGAGTAAGGGAGCTAGTTAATTAAACTAAAGTTATTCCTTACTATTACCTCTACTATAATAGTAGCTATATAAGGGGGGGTATTATTCTATATAAATTTATAATCTAGATAAGCTCTTATTTATTCTACTACTAAAGGAATAATTCTATTACTATAATTTACTTTATTTATTTTACTCTATTCCTTCTCCTATATAAGGTAAGGTCCCTTAATTATATCTATAAAAAAATTCTAAAATATTTAATCTTTATTTTTTTAAGGATTTAATATAATATAGATAAAATTAAAAGTCTTATTCTTCTTTTTTATAATAAATATCTAGATATATTAACCCCTTATAGACTATATTTTATTTATTTAAAGTATTTTTCTCTAATTCTTTTTTATTTTATATAGATATTTTATTATAAATTATAGTTTTATTTTATAAATTTAATTAAATATAGAGGGGGTTTTTTAAATAATTTAATATTAGAATTTAACTCTATATAAAGTATATTAAATAATATAAATTTCTACCTTAAAAAATATATTTTTAGTTAGTTCCTTATATATTAATTATTTATTCTCTAGATTAGTATAAATATAATTAATAAAAATATTAATTTATTCTATAAAGAGAGATTAAGGTCTTCTAATTTACTTTTTAAAAGAAGGAACCCCTTATTTATAGATATAATAAACCTAATAATAAATAAAATTTTTAACTTTTATAATTTAAATATAGATAAAACCTTATTTATAGAAAGTAAAAATTTATAAATAAAAATTATAATTAAGATAAAATTTATAAAATATTTTATTAAAAAATTATTAATTTTAAAAAATATACTAAATTATTAATAAATATAATATTTTATTCTATTTTTTAAAAAATATAATATATAAAATTATTAATTAGAATTCTTACTTTTAAATAGTAATATTATTTAACTTTATAGTTAGTAAGAACTTCTATTAGTAATAAAAATACTTAATATACTTTTTTGATATAATTTAGACTTAACGCCTAGTAGTATTTTAGCTCTACCAAATACAAATTTATAATAGCACGTACACTATATAATATAATATAATATCC